>NC_062569.1:86254620-86557650 GCF_022837055.1 Prionailurus viverrinus | reverse complement strand
ACTGTCTGTCCCAGTTTATCCAGAACTTTCCAAGTTTTTGTACTGAAAGTCCCGTGTCCTGGGAAATCCCTCAGTCCCAGGCTTACTGGGACAGGCAGTCACTCTAGCCGGCCTTGTGTCTTGCTTTGATCAATAGAATGCTTTAGAAATGACAATGTACAGGTTTCAAGCCTAGGCCTCAAGGGGCATTGCAGCTTCCTCTCTTGCTGCTCTTGGAAATCTGCTGCCACATAAACAAACCCATGTTAGCCTGCTGGCTGATGAGAGGCATGTGGCCCAGTTGCTCCATAATTCTTACTAACAGCCTGTTAGCCTCCAGACATGTGAGTGAAGCCATCCTGAATCATTCAACTGCCAGCCGACTCACCAGCTGACCACAGATGCACAAGATCCTAGCAGAGCTCAGCCAAGCTGTCCCGGACCAGAACTGCCCAGCCAGCCCGCAGAACTGTGACCTAAATAAATGGTCGTTGTTTTAAGCCACTTTTGGAGATGATTTGTTACTTTGTTGATCGTTGTTTTAAGCCACTTTTGGAGATGATTTGTTACTTTGTGAAAACTAATTCATACAGCTCCATGTCGTAAAATATGCTCTATTCATTGTTCCCATAAGATCTTTGCTGTGGGCAGGACATTCCTGGGCTCAAGTGCCCCTCTTCTCAGTGAGAAGAGCTTTACCTACTCTTTTTCGCAGCCCAGCCTCTGAAGCAACCAAGAGGCCATTCATCCTCTCTGTCAAGTGCAGACAAAAGCTTTCCCTTTTTCCATCCCTTTGTCCACCCCTCATCATCCACTTTTCACTGCAAAAAGACAGATGTGCTCATTAGATTTATACGAAGTGGACACATGGGCCTTCCCTGCACACCACAGCCAGCCACATTTTCTTAGTTTCTACCTTTCTCTCACCAGTCTTTTTCTTCTTGATCACAGTGTACCTAGAAGAGTTCTGACTTGTTTCAAATGCCCTTTCTCCAGTTGGCTGAAGCTTCTGTGACTCCACTCCTGTTTAGCTTGCTTGGTTCTCTGGACAGGCACAATGAGAGGAATAGTTTGATACCAAACTCTGATCATTGCCATCCCAATGAGCTGTTTCAGAGCTGGTCAGAGTGTCTCGATCTGGGAACTCGAGGTCAAAGGGACTCTTCTGGTCTTCTTTTACAGGAGACCTACTTCTTTCTGGAAACTTCAGGCCCTTAACCCTTTTAAGAAACATTGAATTGTTATTCACTGTTATTAATTGACAAAGGCCCAAAACATGCACTTTTTCTTTTAATCTCCTTGATGAGCCTTTGCGCCTACAGAGAGAGGTACCCTGGCCTCCAGGGTTTCTAGGCAGTGGCCTTGGATGGCAGAATTGATTCCCTGCCTCAGAGTGACGTGAATCCAATTTCAGGACTCTTCCTAGTTCTGAGTCAATAAAGATAGAACCATAGACATGTCAGAAATTCAAGGACTTGGGGCGCCTGGGTGGCTCAGTTGGTTGAGCGACCGACTTCTGCTCAGGTCGTGATCTCGCACTTTGTGAGTTCGGGTCCTGTGTCAGGCTCTGTGCAGACAGCTCAGAGCCTGGAGCCTACTTCAGATTCTGTCTCCCCCTCTCGCTGCCCCTCCCCTGCTCATGCTCTGTGTCTCTCTGTCTCTCAATAATAAATAAACGTTAAACAAAAAAATTAAAAAAAAAAAAAAAGAAATTCAAGGACTTTAGGAATTACCTGGCCCATGGGGCACCTGGACAGCTCAGTTGGTTAAGCACTCGACCCTTGATTTCGACTCAGGTCATGATCTCACAGTTGTGAGATCGAGCCATCGTCGGACTCTGCGCTCTTCATGGAGTGCAACCTGTTTAAGATTATTTCTCTCTCTCCCTCTGCCCCTCTCCCCTGCAGAAAGAAAGAAAGAAAGAAAGGAGAAGGAAGGAGGAAAGGAGGGAGGAAGTATGGATGGACGGAAGGAAGGAAGGAAGGAAGGAAAGAAAGAAAGAAACAAACAAACAAACAAACAGAGAAAAAACCTGATCCAACATTTCCATTTCACAGGTGAGAAACCATGACCCTGACTTGCCCAAGTCTAGAATGACTTGCCCATGACTACCCAGCAAGGTGGTGGCAAAGCTGGAACTAGAACCATGGCCCTCGGCCCCCCAGTCTGGTGCCATCTCAATTACCCACTGCTGCAGACAAACATTCTCCAGGTGTTTTCCAGTAGGCTCTTGGCTCGGGTTAACTTTTGAAAAATGAGTTAGGAGAGGGAAAAGGAAGCCGAGGCGTTTCTGCAGACCAGACTGTTGGGTGGCAGGAGCAGAGTGTGGAGTGCAGTGCCACTGAGGTGAGAGATCTTAGAAAGGCTCCTGTCCTCTCCTTGAGCTGAGCACATCCAGGGAAGAAACAAAACTTTAAAAGGAGTCAAGCCCCTCACCCAAGCCAGCATGGGAACACCTACCAGAAAGTGGTCTTGTCCTTTCCATTTTATTTAGGCGATCCTTTTCTTAGGAACTTACACAACTTTTCTGGAGGAAAACACCCATCACATGTTATTTGAGGGCTTCTGTTTCTGTTCATTCCCTTCTGATGCTTGTCAAGTTTTCACGTTGTACAATAAAAGTGAGTATACACTTCTCAGTGTGTTTTTTCTCTACTATTATTTCATATTCAGATTTTTTGTGTGTCAAAGGTCCTCGTGTTTGTCACTTTTAATTGTGATACTGTGCCCATTATGCAGGCACATCGTAATTTGCCTCAGGGTGAACGTTTGTATCATTTCTAGTTCATTAGTATTAATAACATCAACATGGTTATTTTCATACCAATAGTTCTTTCATCCTTTCGTGTTTATTTGTTCCAGATGTGCTTCCTTACATGGAATGAATGGGCCATGGCTAGAACTCAGCTCTCCCTATTGCCAGATGACTCTCCAGAAAGACGCAACTGATTTATAGGGTCTCCAACGCCATTAAATATGCCATTTTCCCCAGCACAGAACTGTGCTATCACTGAGTTTTGTCATTTGTAGTCACTGTTGCCATGTCAAATTGGGGAAGCCAAAACAGTTAGGAATATACGATAGGAGCCAAGGGAGAGGATTTGCAAGATAAAACCAAGAAGCAGAATTGCGCAGAAGCTAAGACAAATGCTCCCCATGAGAGAAAGTGAATGAGATTCATTTTTTGTGGCCACTTGTCCTGGGGGTATGTGATGGACTGACCTGAGTTGAAACTTTAGTCAGGGTGGGTCCCGCTTTGGCAAATTGTGTGGTGGAGCCTGAGGCTTGTTTCTGTCTTCGTATTTCTTTTCCTTTTTAGCAAGCCTATGCATCTTTCTGTGGATAGTTTACTATCTGCAATCCTTCTGTGCACTAACTTTGATTCCTTGTCCTGAGGTCTCTTTCCCCCTGCTTTCTCAAGCAAAAATCAGAGCCCCTGGATCATAAAGGAGCTTTCTTCCCCAGCTTCTCTTCACCTACAGCGCCCGTAGCCCACAAGAAAGCATAGCAGAGTGGCTTCCAACTGCCATTCCTGGAAAAACAGCTCTTCCTGGTTGCATCTGGTCTGGCCAAGTTGACAAGAAATGAACTGAGCTTCTCAGAAGCTGCAGGGAGAGAGTGGTGGCCCAAGGAGCAGAAACAGTGGGCCGGAGGGAGAGCCCTGATACACACTTACTTGGACCCACCTCTGCCTTTGCCCACCTGTTCTCACCCACATGCAACTTTTTTCAGAGTGGTTTAGTACAGCCTAACTTTCAGAGATCCCCTCAGGGACTGCTAGGCCAAATTTAGAGCCCGTACCAAGAAGTCTGTTAGCCACATGGTTGGCTACGTGAAGCCTGCAACATATGAAAAGTTATATTTAATATCCCTGGGAGAAGACCAAATATGGGAAAGCCGATTTGTGGGATGCAATTGCTCTTTTTGTAAGAAGCATCTCTGCCTAAGTGTTTGATGAACTCATAGCCCTCTAGAGTTGGGCTGCAGATTCTCTGGCTTTAATTAGATATGTGGACAAGCAGAGGCTTTAGAGGTAGAGGAACACTTCAGGATCCTCAAAGCCCTACACAAGGTCATTGTCCTCCTGCTATATCTGATGAGCCTCTGACTGGCACCAGAGCAGACTGCGTGAACAAGTCTCATTCCGCCCAGCATCCCGTCCAGTGGCCTGACGGAGGGCTGGACTACAGCCCTCCTTTCCCCCTGAAAGGCTGGGATAGAGAGTGGAGAAGGAGAATGGTGATCTAATTTTCCACAGAGTTAGTCAACATCTTGATCCCCACCATCGAGATACCTCTTTTTGTGAATATTTTGCTCATCTGTGTGTTAGGTCCCAGGGCTTTTGAGTGGATTCTTCCTAGACAATCCCACTAAGTGTCTTAAAACACAGCCTAGCCTGCTTCCTTCACTCACCGATTCTGAGAAACGAAGCCATCCCCCATCCCTTTCCTACCTTCTATGACTCCAGGCAGGCCAACATCAGATAAAGCCCTCCTAGAGCCCTCAGAGTAAGGACCCCAAAAGTCCTCTGAAAGTCCTTCAGCTGAGTCTGAATTTGTTTAAGACACCGTGCTAGTCTCTGACACAGGCTGAAGAGGTTCTGAACACTGACCATTGCATTGAAAGAAGACTTAAAGGAAAGAGAAGGATAGTTAATGGACTCTCTTGAGCTTTCAACATGTACCCAGAGCAAAAGAAATAGGGGTAAATGAAGAGGAGAGATTAAGGCCTTCCTCCCCTTTTCTCCAGATACAGAGAGGCAAAGCAATAAGGCCACTGAATTCTGGCCTTCTGGGGTTCAGCAGAACTCCACGGGTCAAATGAGAGCCCTGCCCAGGTCAATCCCCAGTCGGGATGTGACCCTTCTCCAGAGGGAGCAGATGATGTAGGCCTCCCCTTCCCACAAGGGAAGGGACACGAGCATCATACAGCAGTGGAGGATGAAGGGTGAAAAAAACATCACGAGGCCAAAGGGAGACACAAACACCCAGAACAGGTTTTGCAGAATTGGGTCAATGCTAAGTCAGCTGTTCAGACTGAACCAAACAGGGCTGATTCTCCTGGCCTTCCAGTCCTTGGTGAGGAGGAAATGGAAGTTAACAGCGTAACCTATGCCCAGGCGAAGCTTCAGCACCACCAACGAGCAGATTCTACATTTGGAAAGCCTTGGCCCTCTCCTTGAACTTGGTTTTCAAGGTTTTGACGATGAGTCACCTCATTCTCCCGCATCAGCTTCTGTCTTTAACTATAGCCTGACGTGTCTGAACCCGAAAGCACCTCCAGAGCTGGAGCAGCCGTCATCTTCACACCACGGATGACTAACCATGGCCTGCTCACAGTCTCCTAATTATCACAAAACAAAAATGCTACATGCCTGAAAGCTGAGGTTTTGAGAACAGCGCGTTTGAAGAGCTGCAGAAGCAGCAGAGAGACAAGGTGGCAATGAGCTAACCTTTTGACAGGCCCTTGCAATCCTCGGAGGCACAGGCCAAGCAAGCAAGGACACAGATAGGGTTTTCTCCTTGGCAGGACTGCACTGTTAATATCGTGCGTTACTAATGCCTCTGATTAGGTTCCCAGGCTCATTAAGACCTGTGTGCCTTTGACTGTTTCTCTTGGATCAGATTGGATTCCACTTCGCAGAGAATTGTCAGGACTTTCTAGTGTCCAGTGCTGGCCAGATATCATCTCTTGGCTTGACTTCTTCCTGAAGTTTCTCCCCCGTGCCTCTTGTCTGATGATGCAGGTTACGTTCCGGCATGCCGGCTGGCAGGCCCACTGCTCCCAGCTCAACCAAAACACTTGAACTCAACTTATACCCAAACTATGGTGGCACAGGACAGAGAAAGACATGGGAGCACAGCTAAGTCAACTTCTAAAAAGGAGAGAGGAGGAGCTCTTACCCTTTCTGATAATCAGACATATTATGAAGCCAACATGATAAAAAAAACAGTAGTTGAAAAAACATACAAATAGGCCAACAGAAGAGAGAGCTCAGATACACTCATGTGTATGTCAGGAATTAATATCGAATGAACGTGGTACCACAAATGGTGGGGGAAGGGAAGAGCATTTAGTAAATGGCGTTTGGGAAATGGGCTCGCTACATGGAGAAAAAGAAAATTGGATCCCTCCTTAATGCCACACACAGAGAGGGTTCTGGGCAGTTTAAAGACCGCAGTATAAAAGGTTAAAGAAAAATAGTAGAAATAAAGTTCGTAGAATTAAGTGAAGGGAAATATCTTTCTAATCTGGGAAAGCTCTTTTACAACCAAATTTCAAAAACATAAACCATAACACAAAGTTTTATTAACTTGATCACATCGACATTAAGGATTTCTAATCAACAAAAGAGCTCTAATCAACAAAAGATAACATTAACAGACTGATGACAAAATAGGAATAGAGGCTGATAGGAAGAATATGCAAGGATCTTAAACATTTATGACAGCAATAGAAAAGCAGGGGAAGGGGGATGCCTGGGTGGCTCAGTTGGTTAAGCATCCAACTTTAGCTCAGGTCATGATCTCGCGGTTTGTGGGTTTGAGCCCTGCATCGGGCTCTGTGCTGACGGCTCAGAGCCTGGAGCCTGCTTTGGATTCTGTGTCTCCCTCTCTCTCTGCCCCTCCCCCGCTCACACTCTGTCTCTCTCAAAAATAAATAAGCATTAAAACTTTTTTTTAAAAAAGCAGGGGAAGGATATAAACACGCATCATACAGAACACAGAACTCCACAAACAAGTCAATTTTCCTGGGAAACAGATCCTGAGATGAAGAGCTGTGAACACCAGGCTTACTGCATTACATTTGAAAAATGCAAATTAAAACGACAAAGAGATATCACTGTTTGCCTTTTATATTAGCAACATATAGAAAGAAGGGTCACACCCAGTGGTGGCAGAGACGTGGGACATGACGGTGCTTGCACACCGCCCATGGGAAGACAGCAGAAAGGGGCACTGGAGAACATTCTGGGGGAACGATCTGGTGTGATGAGTCAGTGTATTTTTTCACTGAAAATTTTACACTATTTTCAGTGTAGCATACTAGCAATTCCTCTGCTAGGTATACATCCCAAGAAATCCTCATACAGCTCTGTGTTAGGAGACATGTGCAATTCCTTTGTGTACAGTTACTTGTAGTGGAAGTTGGGGGCTACCTGAGTTTCTGGCGCTGAGATCGAGAAATAAAATGTAATGAACACACACCAGGGAGTACAATGCCGCAGGACTGAAGCAAATGATCAGTTGTACACATAGCAACGTGGATGCTTAAGGCAGTGAAATGAACAGGGGGACGGGTGCCTGGGTGGCTTAGCCTGTTAAGTGTCTGGCTCTTGACTTCTGCTCAGGTCATGATCTCACGGTTCTTGGGATTGAGCCCTGCATCGGGCTCTGTGCTGGCAGCATGGAGCCTGCTTGGGATCATCTATCTCCCTCTCTCTCTGCACCTCTCCCCCCCCCAAAATAAATAAATAAACTAAAAAAAAAAAAGAACAGGGGGAAAACCAGTGAAAAAAGATAAGAAACGAGATAGAATATTTACATAAATTAAAAATACTGCAAACATATAGTATTTGTATAAAAACATGCAAGCAGAAGGATGAAGAGACAAACACAAAAATCATTATGTGTGAGAGAGGGGGGTGGAATTTCAAGATGAGGAGTAAAAGGGATAAGGAAGTAAATAAATCCAAGAGAGGGGTCTCACAAGGATCAGTGATGCAAATATCCAGGACCCAAGTAGTCAGATTAACTCAACTCCCGACACCCGCCTCCTAAAACAAGCCCCAGTGACAAACCCCACTTGAGCCTTGGGAAGGCAAGCCTGTATTCTTCACCCTCTCTTTCTCTGAGATCTCTCCCGAAAGGTCACAGGCTGAGTCAGTGGAAAATTGCAGGGCCCTACCACACACAACTCTCTGCTTTTACCTGTGAATGAAATGACATCCACCTCCAATCTTCCGTGGGATGAAAAGGCTGGCACCTGGATCAAGGTTTAGGCCTCTCTCAGGCAGAACGGATTTGTTCACAGGATGCCTTTTCATTTTCCATCCCATGAACTCTCCCACCTCTGATTGCAATCAAAGTCATCACCTTAACTGAGATGCCACAGACATAACTGCCGATGCCCCTCTTTGATCAGAACTGGTATGAAAGACAGAGGAAACACAGCTAAGTCAGAACGATGTCTTAGATCTCGCCCACTTGGGAGAGTGCCCAGAATGGGGAGGTGACATTCATCCCACTGGGAAATGGGCTCACTTTGATCCACTGGTCTGGCAAGTCCTCTCTGCTAATGGGGAATGGGGAAAGTATGAAATCTATCCTGCATGACCCATCCGTCCCTGAAAAACTGGAGATCCTGAGAAGAATAATGAGGCTTATCAGTCAGTCTTGAGTTCCATTCCCCATGGTGGCTATTCCAAACCTTGACTGCTGTCCCTGAAGTCCCCAACTCTATCCCATAAGCAAACTGAGGACCAAGGTCAGGTTACCCGTCCAAAGTGAGGAACACAGAGATTAAGATCCAGGGATGCAGAGAAGAGCTCATCTGGGCAGGCTGAGAGAACTGCGTTGTAAGGCGGAACCAGAATTTCAAGATGGCCAAAAATACTGCTCTCAATCTTCTGATTGGCAGGAGGCCCTGACTCCCAGGTTAACCCTTAACTGCCCAGACTACACCTTCTTCAGTTATCACTACATGAAAGGTCTCTTTGAGGCACCAGCATATGTTCCACAAACAAGTGTCTACAGCAAATAGGATCCCCAGGAAAATAAGACGCCCAGGATACATGGTAAAGGAGTTTGCATGGCTACCATTTTTATTATGTTTCCTTCTGGGTCTAGAAAGTAAACTTCTGTGCCTGCTTTAAGACTTTTAACTCTGGAAATCTCATGGTAATGCTGGATCTTGCTGTTTTAAAGTCTTTCTAAGGACAGAAGTTGGCTGGCAAATGTATAAAATGCCTTCACAGTAGGCCTTCTGCAAATGTTACCGCCCTTCCCCACCACTGTTTTCCTTCTTCCTTGTAGGTATAGTTGAGGAGTCACACTGGAACCCAGAAGATCTGGTCGTTGTTCTTGGCTCTGACATCTTTTCACAGAATGATCTCAGGCAAGAAGCTCTCCCTTCCTCTAGCCTTCTGCTTTCCTGACTCTGGCTTTTCATGTTTAGAATTGGAGCTAGTAAAATCTATCTTGGTTGTGGCCAGGTGAGTCCCCATCCCCTTTTCTCCAGCCTCTAGAGAATCAAAATATTAGATTTTAATTTTTTTAACAGAAAACTATAAAGAAGTATAAGGTTAGCCTAATCCCACATTCTAGGTCAAATCTGTTGGTGTTAAAAAGATAAGATGTTAGAAAACAGAAGCGACATAAAAACATACAAAGTGACAATTGAAAGTCACTTTCTCCCATTCCCACTGTCCACAGCAGATAACTACTTTCCCAAAGTAATTTCAATCAGAAAAATTATGCATAATACTTACATATTATGCAATACTTATTGATTGATTGATTGATAATTTTTAAATGTTTACTTATATTTGAGAGATAGAGACAGAGCATGAGCAAGGGACGGACAGAGACAGAGACAGAATCTGAAGCAGGCTCCAGGCCGCAGTCAGACATCCAACTGACTGAGTCACCCAGGCACCCCTCTTTTTTTTAAATATGTGGAAGTGATCAAATTATCTATGGTATTCCCTAATTTGCTCTTTTTCAACCTATATCTTTCATGTATATATAAGCCTACTTTATTCTTCTATAACAGCTCAAAAATATTTTACCAAATGGATTCCTAATTCATTCCAGGGGGATCGTGAATTTCTCTTCTTCTGAGAACACCAGTTCCTCCTCTTGCCCTTTGATTTCCTCCCAAGAGTCAGAGTAGGTCAGGAGCTGAGATTCAGGGTCCAAAGGAGATGGAGAAGTCCCCACACACCCAAATGTTTAGGGCAAAGGTGCTGTGAAACTGCCATGAGTGACAGCGTTTGCTTCCCCTTCTGGAGAAAATGGCCAATTTGCCACATATGTTGATGGCTGAACATTTTGATTTTTTTAACGTTTATTTTATTTTTGAGACAGAGAGAGACAGAGCATGAACGGGGGAGGGCCAGAGAGAGAGGGAGACACAGAATCTGAAACAGGCTCCAGGCTCTGAGCTGTCAGCCCAGAGCCCGACGCGGGGCTCGAACTCACGGACCGCAAGATCATGACCTGAGCCGAAGTCGGACACTTAAACGACTGAGCCACCCAGGCGCCCCTGAACATTTTGGACAAATGTCAGTGTTTTCAAATGATGAAATTTCAGATTTGGAAAGGACCGAAGGTCCTTTGGCTTAACTTCCTCGAAGCCACTGCAGGAATCTCTTCTACAAGCTTCTGTATTATCACTTATTTACTATCACCATACCATACCAAAAACAGCTTTTACTAGCAGAAAATTCTATTTTTTGCAAACCGGCTCCCATGCAATGCATCTGCCAGACTCTAGGACAAGACAAACGAGACACAGTTCCTGACCTCAACGAACTCCCAGGCTAGCTGGTGATGTGTGTGTCTGACAGTGTGCTATGAGGGGCTGGAGAGTCAGGAAGGCTTCCTGAAAGAGGAGATGCGTGAACTGAGCTCTGGGTGAAACTGAGATGGAGGAGCGCCACTCAAGGCAGAGCAACAACATGGGCGGAAGCGCAGAGGTGTGAGAACACAGCAGTTTGGGAGATCAGTGTCTGCAAGTGGGAGGGAGAGAGAGATGTAGGCAGGGCCAGAACAGGAAAGGCCTCAAATGGCCCTGTTGAGGTATTTAGATTTTACTTTGAGGGCATGAGGGAGCCATTGAAAGAATTCTAAAATCCCACGCTGATTAGATTTGCCTTGTAGACAATTATTCTTATAGTGGTGCAGAAAGTGGCTTGGAGGAATAAGAATGCTGTAAGACAGATCAGTTAGGAGACTATTTGGAACATACTTGAAAAGCAAATATAGAGAAGACTAGCCATAAAAGACATTAAAAAGGAGCTGCCAGAACTCAGTGACCAGATGGCTACGCTGAGACTTGGGTGACTGGGTGGGTGGGGCATCCTCATCCGAGAGAGAGAGAGAGAGAGAGAGAGAGAGAGAGAGAGAGAACAGGATAAGGAGCGGGATTGGGGGTGAAGACAATGAGGTCCATCTGGGGCACGGGGAGGGTGACTATCCAGGCTGATGCTCAAGGAAGATGAATATGTGGGTCAGGAGTTCAAGGAAGGGAACTGGCCATGATGCAGACTCTGTCGAAGGAAGAGGGACAGAGGGTCAGCCTGTGAGGGTGTCAATCACCAAGGAGAGGGTGGAGCGTCGGGTGGGAAGAGGGAGGGGCCATCCGTGAGTCTCAACCATCTTTTGTGAAGATTTCCTCTGAGTGCCTCAGAATTAGTACCAATTAAGAGCAGCCTCTTGTCCCAAAGCAATATGACAAGTCAAGAGAAGAGCAATTCGAGAAAAAAAGCAGTGCAGAGAGAGGACCCGGATTTTTAGGTGTCCCTTTGTGGGCAGTGACATCAAAGGAGTCTGAAGGGCACCCCATGAAAGAAAAGAGGAAGGCTTCCAGAAGAGGTCTGCTTGACATAGCTTTTTGTTTCTTTGAGACAGCACTCAGGACACGGCCTGTACCCCGACCCCGCCCTTGGGTCCCACGTGAAGCCACAGGCTTCCCGAGGGTGTCCACTTGAGCCTGCCACATCCCTTCCTCCCTGGCTGCTCCAGTCTTCTGCACACTGGAGGCCCCATTAAATCTTTGCGAGTTACAGGCATGAGGCGCACGAAGGCCTGATCAAGCCAAATGCACGTGTAAAGCTGTCTCCTGGCTGTGAGGAATAAAAATCAATATTTTAAAATCTGAATTATTCAGATGCTGTATCCCCAGAGGTGATTCATAACCCGAGGAGCGCCTCAGTTGGAGAACAGCAACTAAGGATTTGTGTGAACATGGCTTAGCCTACAATTCCTCCTGCAATCAGTCAAGGGCCAACAAAAGATAAAATAACAGAATTGTTCCTACATGTTGTCCTGAGGAGAGCCCGGAGGAGAAGTCTAGACTGTCATAATAAGAAGCAACTTGCCCTAATGAGGGAGCAGAGGGTTCCCTGGGCTCTCTAAGTGCTGGTGTCGAGAATTCGTGGGTCCTTTGCACAAGGGAGGGCAGGTTAAGCTGGGGAGGGGGGATTATTCCAAGCATTCCCTTTTAGAATAAAATGTAAGAGCTTCCCTGAGAAAAGTGACAGTAGTCTGACATCCCTGACCCGAAAACACCACATCATGTAGGTCCTTAAACCTGCTGACGGGGCTGGTCAGGGCGTGTGCTATCAAGACCATGAGCCGATGACTAGACTGGCACAGGGGAGAAGGTGAAGGTGAAGTGTGGATGGTTTGGTGGGAACTCATCTCATGAACGGAGGATGCACTAAAATCCGTTCTAGAGAGAGGGAGGCAGCCTGGCACAGTGCGTATTCCTGGAACTTGGGTGAAAAACTGAGTTGGGGGTCCTTGGCTCCACCACTGTGTGACCTTGGAGAAGACAATTATTTTCTCAGCTTCAGTTTCTGTAACACTAAAGTGCTGATCATAATCTCCAACTTCTGGGGTTCTTGGGAAGATCGGACGAAATTAAGATATAAAAAAGCCCTTCGCTATTCCCTCAAACCATGGGTAGGTTAGGATATTTGGTTACTATAGCAGAGACCCAGGTGACAATGGCTTAAACAACATAGAGGTTTATTTCTCTCTCATATAAAACCCCAAGATGGCATGAGAGGTTCACCAGAGGCCCTACCCTCCTTCGCATGTTCTAAGAAGGCTCCCCACCACTGCCACATTGCAGCCAGTAGAAGGGACAAGGGGGCAATGGGAGGGTAAGCCCCTTCCCCGTGATTCAGAATTTGATACCCTACTTCCTCTCATCTCCCATTGGCCAGAATGCGGTCACACAGTCACATCCAGCCGTAGAACAGGCTGGGAAATGTAGTCACTTTCTGAGAAGCCACATACTCAACTGAAAATTCTGTGATTATGCAATAAGAGGGGAAGGCTATAATTATACAGTCCCTGCCAACCCTCCTTTGTTCATCTAATGACTTTTTAATACCCAGATCTGAGATTTAGGTCACTTCCTCGGGAGGCCTTCCCGGGCCCTCCAGGCCCCTTCGTTTTCTCCCGTCTCCTCCATGATACTTGTTGCACCTGTGGTTTTTGGTTTGCTGTTGTCCTGACTAGAATGTAAATTCCACAAGTGTGGGGCTATGTCTGGCTTCCTGTCTGCAGTCTCCTTATTACCAACCCAGAGTTAGACACAGAGTGGATGGGCCATATGTCCATGCTGACCAACTAACTTGGAGCTCTCCCCTGAGGGCCTGAGAGTTCCTCAGGGTAGAAGTCCATAGCTCTGAGGCCACCAACCAGTGCTCTCCAACCCAGGATTTGCTTGGGAAAGAACGGATACCTCCTGCTACTTCCCAGGCAATGGGGGGTGGCTGCCCACTGAGAGGACATCACCTGGGAACTTCATTTTACCCCTTAGTCTTCTCTTTGTGTTTGTATTCCATCAGAGTCCCTGAGCAGGCAACTGCACCTTTCCTAATAAACCCTTGCTCTGCAGTGCTGTTACTCAGGATCTGGGAACGAACAAGAAGGTTGGGAAAAGAGCTCTCCACAGCACTGTGGTCAGAACTGACGACACAAGGAGAGACTGGGTTTTCTACTCTCAGCCTCTGGAATGCAACTGCCAAGCCTGATCTTGCCTGCGGGCAAGAGGGAAGGAACTGCCGTGGAGGGGGTCCCTGGGCAGTTGGCCTGCACCTGCTGTGGGGTCAAATGTCTGCCGTGAGTGTGGGCCTGTATGAACACACTGCCTGGTCCCTGTGGAGCTGCTTGGGGCTCCACTTTAGTTACCTCCAGCTCACCCTGGTTTTGTCACACACCTCACCATTTTCTCAGAAATTTTCCGCCGAGCTCATTTTCTTTGTTACGAGGGTGCCTTGAGGGAATCCCATCAAATATGACTCTGGTTCCTGTGTGGAGTGGAGGGCTGTGCCCTAGGATTGACCACCAGGCCATCAGACACATTCTAGTCACCCTCCACAGTTTCCTTGGATTGGAGCTAGAAGACACTAAGCTTGGGCTCTGAGAGGCCAGTCCTTTCTGGCAGTCTCCAGAGCTGCTGAAGGGGCAAGTCACCTGAGACCAGGCCCCAGGGGTTGCTGGGAGCTCAAATTACATGGATCTACAAAATGAGCCTATTCAAGGGCCAAGTTCAAATTTGCCTGCTTGTATTTTTCCAGAGAGTCGGGGAGGGAGCAGCCGTATCCTGCCAGCAGCCCCTGCAAATGCTGCCCCCCCAACCGCCCCCCCCCCTTCCGCCGTGCCTGGTATCAAGGAAATCTTTTCCCTCCCAGCTGTGGCCACCAGACTGACCTGGGAACAAACACGACTGAAACTTCATTTCACAGCGGGTTTCTCCCCATAAAATGGCTGTGTCCCTTTAAGTCCCTGCAGCTCTCCCCTCTTGGACTAGCTGTAGGTTAAATGAATCAAGTGATCAGACTTTTCTCACTGGGGGTGCTGGGCTGGAAATTCCTCCTACTTGCTTCAGCGTGTGTACAGGAACAAAGAGCAGTTAAGAAGGGATTAACTTTTCCCTCTGTTGGTTTCTCTCTTCTTTCTCAGAATAATTCCACTTCTAACTCAGGGACTTAGGTTCATCTCAGGGCCCTGCTTCTTCCTTGACTATCCATTACAGTTCCAAAAAGTTTCCTGGCTGCCTCGGTCTTCTCTGGGCCCAACATGGGAACACGCATCTCCGTGGGTGGCTTTCTCAGCATGGCTTTTTGTATCCCTGACTCCTGGCTTCATCCATTTATTTCCAGCACGAACCCTGGACTAGTCTTCTGTATATACCAAATAACACTCTATTAATAATGTTAGGTCCCCAAGTAGCCTTCTCTTCTGGGAAATAAATATGCTGATCAACTCATACGTGATGAGTTTTGACAGCAAAAGGCGATAGAAAGAACACTGATTTGGGAGTTAGGATTTCTGGATTCTCATCTTATCTCTGGCACTAACTAGTGTGTGACCTTGAGAAAGTCACTTCTCTTGGCTGAGCCTTACACTCCCCTCTGTGATGTAAGAGGTTCCTTCTAGTGCTAACATTCTAGTGTCCATATTAACTAGTCATGCAATCCCCGTGACACTTGATCATCATGAACATGCACAGATGAAGACTGGACCTGGGGACCAAGGTGATCACAATAATGAACAGGGTACCAAAGCACCTGTCCTCAGTAGCCAGTTACCCCAGACTAGATCTTGCTTTATCTGTGCTCTCTATAGAAAAGAATCTAATGAATGGGAGCCAAATGGGACCAGACTCAGCATGGACACAGAATCAGACCAGAGGCCTAATATCCCAGGATCTATGCCATTCCACTTTTATTCCCAAAGGGTCACAAGGTGTTTTTTTAGTCCCATGCTACGTAGAGCTCTGAACTAGAATCAACTGATGCCTGAGACAAAACTGGGGTGGGGGCAAGACTCAAGACAAAGCACTATATACCTTGCTCAGTTCTCTTTGAGGTCACTGCAGACAGAAGAATACCACTCCCACAAGCCCTGGGACTGTTCCACATTAGGCTTACACCTCCCAGGCACTGGCATGGCTGAAAAGGCAGGTTTGGCTGTGCTAGGAACAAGTGATGTTTGCACTCAGCAACAATATCACCCAGCAGCCATGTGTCGGTGACTTCAGCTTTCCAAAAACCTGGAAAAAAAATCTGCTCTCCAAACAAATGTGAAATATTTGCAAGTTTTCAAAAGGAGCTGGGTCTGTTTTCTATAGGATTGAGAGAGAGAGAGAGAGAGAGAGAGAGAGAAAGGAGCTGTAAATGTGGTAATTAGAAGCACACGTTTCTTCCATTCTTTTAAAGCAATGAAGATGTTGTAAGGCTTGCCGATCGGACTTCTCTGTGAGAAGGACCATTTGGGGACACGTGGATTTGGCAAAGAAACTCAGGAAGGCAGGCTCTGCCTCGGCAGGGAAGCGGCAGACCTGCAGCAGCCAGGATGTCTCTTCTGGAAGCGTGGTGGTGCCCGGTAAACAGTCGCCTTCAGGATTGGCCCAGGACGTGTGTTTGGTGGGAAGATGCGGTGGTTAGGAAAACGTCCTTGAGAGGGGTGCCTTAGATTGTTATCCAATTCTCAAGAAGACGCCATGGCCATCTTGTGGTCTCAGCATCAGCGTGAGGAAGTTGTGTCCTGAGCCTAATCTCAGTAGTCCTCAGCCCCCGGTACTGCAGACAGACCATTGGCGTTCGTCCAGGCTCCCTCAATGGAGAGAATAAAGAGTGAATCATGACTACCTCCCACATTCATACAGCCCTGGCTGTACTAGAAACATGCCAAATAGGAAACTGGTTGCTAAAACTTATTTGGCCAAACTTGTTTGCGTTATTGTGTTATGACCTCCAAAGATCTGGCTAATCCAGGTAGCACTGGAACAAAGCAGCTCGACCTTTCACTACATGGATATGCCTTCCTGTTGGCTTTATTTGACTTAAAACATAACTATGTTAGGTTTATTACAAATATTAAGCTAACAGTTTGTTATGTAAACAAAACCTATAATCATTAATTTTGGCCATGTTTAAACCAGTGATTCACATCCATGGCTCAACGTTGGTATAACCAGGGAAGCTTTATAAAAATTCCCATGCCTTAGGCCCACCTCCAGAAAATCTATTTTAATTGATTTGGAGTGGGGCCTGGGCATTGATTTTTTTTTTTTTAAAGCTCCCCAGATGATTCTAATTGCAGCCAGGATTGGGAACCATTGTTCTGAATGATGCCTGAGAAATGTGCTAATTTAGTGTGTGTGTGTGAGGGGGGTGGGGGGAGACAGTCAAATGAGATCTTAGTTTGAATTTGGCTGGCTTGTTTTATCTGTGTTCAGCCCAGTATCTGGATAGGAACAAAGCCAAGATTATAGTGCAGTTACGTAAGGTTTGGAGGGTTAGCCATTTCTCCCAAAACTGACTCATTACTGTATGTATATTTCACCTAACGCAGTAGTTTGGAAATATTCGAGTGGGAACCTCATGTTTTGTGAATATAGTTAGCATCCATTAATAGTAATAATCCGTCTATTATCTAAGTGGATGGGACACAATAAAAAAGAATTCTCACATTTAAAACAATCTTCACTGGAAATGTTTCATAATAAGCCAAAAGGCACAGATTTAGATTATATATGTGTATATTATTTATATATATTATATACTATATAAATATAATATATTGTAATATATCATATTTATTATATATTATATTTATATTTATATTTATGCCTTGAATTTCAAGACATTACGCTAGTGATTTACAATGACTCGAGACTCAAATCATCAGGTCTTGCCCCTGAGATAAACTTCTGGTTCCGTGTGTCTGGAGGTGGAGTGGGGAAGGCAATTCAGGTAGCAGAGGAGAAGTGAACAAAGGACAATGACTGAGTAGGCAGATTTAAGCTCGTTAGGGACCTGAGACAGATCACCTCTCCGTAGGATCTTTGAGAGCTGCAAAGGGTTGGAGACTTTGTTTTCCCTTCCCTGGCAGAGTCAGGTCCATTAGCTCTCTGGCTGCCTCTTGGTGCTTAATTTGTTTTTTCTAACACAAGGGAGGGGACGGTGCATTCCAAAAGATAGAGGACAGCTAAGGGAGATCGGTCCTCTTTATAGGATGTCATTAAGCATATGGTGCCTCGCGGGGGGATGGGGAAGGCCATTAACAAAGAGCCAAGAGAGAGATTAGCTCATAGAATAAAAGGCAGTTGAGAGCAGTGAGCCAGATACTGGAACAGCTGCCAGGTAGAGACCCAAGCTTGGGAATCAAAGCCCCAGTCTAATTGTGTGTTTAAAGAGTTGTCATCTTTTGCATGTATAAGGGTAAATAAAGTGTTAGGAACTGCTCTCAGGAAGTAGAAGCATTCAAGTCACAGAGGACCAAAATCCAGAAACCTTCAGTACCTAGGGTCATTTCTCTGGGGCTGATTCCAGGACAGCCCCCCACGGAGCCCGGGCCTAGATGTTAAGAGTACAGGCTGAAGTACTCAGGGGCTACCTGATTCCACTTGTGCAGAGGCTAGAAGCTGACATTTAGGGCTTGAATAGTGCTCCTTTTACAAGTAAATGACAACCTGGAGAAAGGACTAACTATGCTGGATGCCTGACATTTTCAAACTGACTCTATTCAAAGAGATCCAGAAGATTAACTTTCACTCCCATCAAGCTCTGACCCAGCCTCAGTAGAAAGGGAATCCCCTAGACCCACTGTGGTTCCTGAATGATATTTAGTCATGGCCTTGGCTTAGCCTGGTCTTCCTCCCCAAGGTCTGTGTCTTTGGTGGGATTTTCAGAAAGGCTTTGGCTGAGGCTTTTAGACTGTGAATAAGCCAAGAGGATCTAATCAGCAGTGTAAACTGAATACCAGAAAGATAAGGTGAGAAAGGGGCTGCGTAATTGCAGACTGAGGCAGAACTTTACGAGACTGAAGCCCGAGGAGGTCCTGTTTCACATGGCCTTTGCCTGACGGCCGTGGATTAAACACAAACCCCTACCCACACTGGAGGCTGAACTCAACTCCTTTACCGAAGAAGAAAGATGTCAGTTGCTATTATATACAAGTAGATCCCTATCTGCCAATCTGAGGTCGATCTCCTTCTGCAATCTCTGACCTGCTCCAGACAGTGCAAACCACCTCTTCCCTGTGCTCCCTAAGCAGGGCCTTCCCGGGATGTCAGTGAGCTTGTTGCCTTGGACTGTGGTTGGCAGGGAAAGCAAACGTCCCAGGCTACAATAGACCAGTGTCTCCCTTACCCTTCATCCTCAGCAGCGCGAGGCTCTTGGCAAACTATTAAATGAAACTGTGTGTCCGT
Organism: Prionailurus viverrinus; assembly: GCF_022837055.1. NCBI lineage: Eukaryota > Metazoa > Chordata > Mammalia > Carnivora > Felidae > Prionailurus > Prionailurus viverrinus. Next base: position 86,538,714 of record NC_062569.1, on the reverse strand, counting down.
GTATTCCATCTATCATCTCTAGTAAACACTGAAAGCCAAAGGATAGGAATGGAGTAATCAAGAGACAGAGAAAGAGGTATTAGGTGATAAGTGGGGTAAAAGCATAGTCTTGAAACGTATTAAACCATTCACAGCAAGTTAAATTCTCTCACTCCCCACATCCGCAAAGGAGGAAGTGCAGCCTTGGATGAGCCCAGGGGACTGAGATCAAGAATCACAAGAGCTGTCTTCTGTCTAACCAACCATGTGGCCTGGGGCAAGTCCCTCTCTTCCGGGCCTCAGTTTCCCCTTCCCATGAAATAAGCAGATTACACTAAATGACCTTTCAAGGTCCTTATACCCCTGTCACCTTGTAATTTTATACATCTATTGCCACAATACCAAGGTACTGGAGAAAGGGAACCACCTGCAGCTGGAGGGCCCAGAATGCACCAGGCCTGCGTTTACCCACCAGCCCTCGGCCCTGGAGGACCCAAGTGAGATTCAGCTTAAAAACAGTGTTGCAAATGCCAGACCACAGCTGCACAAAATAGGAAAAATCTTGTTAGGAAATGACCACAGCCCCCTGGAGCTGTGGAAAACATTGCCTCAGACAGAAAGGACTTTTCCAGTGGAAAGAAAAAATCATGAGTATTGTGTCTGCTAAGGCTGTCTGCCCAGGCACTTCTCACCGAACCCTGCCTACTCAAGTCCTCGGCTCTGGGGCAGTGCTTTTCCACCCGATGCTGGTCCTAATGACAACTGCAGGCTCTCTCCTCTTCTGGCCCCAGGACTCACACTTGGAAGTCATTTTCAAATTCATCTTTGGGCTGTCTGAGGTCTAAATGCTTCCTCCAGAGGCAAAATCACAAAATGCTTTCATTAGAATGGGTCTTAGAAATCATCTTGTGATCCTAACTGAATCCCCCCTCTGTGGAGAAACAGACATGCCCCAGGAAGAAAGGCCTTGCTGAAGGTCACATGGGGGGTTCAGGGGAAACGGGTCCTGATGCCCACTTTAGGGTTCTATTTCTGCAGTGCCTCTAGCCCCAGGGCCAATTCTCTGCTACCTTCTCATGGCAGGTGTTTCCAAACCAGTCAGACTTCCAACCAGCTAACCCACCTGCAAGTGCTTTCCATGAACTTAGGACAATGCACTCTGCTGCAAACAATAATTATTATGTTTTTTACCGTCCCATACAACAGCAAACACCTTTTTGGCACAGAGCAGAGTTCGCCTGCATCTTTTGAGTTTTCCATCTATCTCTGGAACTGAAACTTAGTGCTCCACTTACTCCTTGAAAAGCATCTAGAGTTAGAGTTGCCCGTTTTCGAGTGGGTCAGATCACAGTTTGGGGCAGGGGGGCTTCGGTCTGGGTGGTGCTCAGCCCATGCAGGGAGCACGTCAAGCAGAGAAAAGGCTATCAGCCAGCTCGGGTGTCTGCCCCGGCATAGGCCTGTCTGCTGCAGCCACGCCTCCTCTCCATGAGGTTCCAAGCCTGGTCCAAGCGGACCAATATAAAACAGATCGTTAATAACTTTAAAAATACTCATATGCCTGAAATTATATTTGGGATCTATTTGGATGAAATAAAATTTATTATTAAAATGAATTTCACCTGTTTCTCTGTTCACATAGCTACTAAAAACCTTAAAAACATACATGTGACTCATTATGTTTCTGTTGGATAGCCCTGAGAGAGAGAAACCACTGTTTCTCAACATTTTGCTGTATTTCTTCCATTTTGGGTGCTCCTGTCTTTGAGGAGCCCGGCTCCTGGTTAAAAACCCCTGTGTGATTTTTCCAGCCTGACCCTAGGCAGTTAGGAAGGCTTTCCCCGGCAGGCAGGCCTCACCCAGGCCTCACCAGGAAGGCGGCCCTGCCCACACCAGCCTTGGCATGCTGCCAGTGCACCACTGTCTCTGGAGGGAGGTGCGGTCTAGGGCTCCGGCCCCCTGGCCAGCCATGGCCTTCCCATATTTACATTCCTAGGTCTCTTTGTCTGAGGCCTTGAGCAAAGACCTTTTTCATGGACCTCTGCAGAGACTTCCTTACGGAGGGAGGAGGGAGAGCCTTGAGGACACTTCCCACACTGTGACTTAGTACTCAGCACTTTTCCACTCCTAGCCCTCCTTTCACTCCAGGGTCCATAATACTGACCGAGCCTTTTATTTGGGGCTCCCTCAGCCATGAGAGGACACCCATCTGCACTGATCCACCTGAACCCTCCACCTGTATGCTCCTCCACAGGGAGAAGGGAGCACGAGGGAGCCAACGTCTTCTCTGGTTTTTGCCTCTTGCTTCTACTATCACAGTGACTAAAGACTTCACTGTTACTTTCATTTTGGCTCATTGTTGCTTTGACCAGCTATGCCCACACCTGACAGCTCACCTCTCTCTCTCAGCTCAGCTGAGCTCCTGACAGTATTTTTGAAAACAAAATCGGGATCTTACAATTTTCTAGCTGTATCAGTGGGGGTCTCAACAGGAGACAAACAGCACTGTCAACTTAGGAAAAATCAAGGAGGTTTTATTTATAAAGGGGCTAACTAATAGCAAATGAAAGGTTGGAGTGTGGGAGAACGACAAAGGAAATTCACAAACCCAGGGGGAGCAGCAGCGGGCCGTTACTGTCCCTGGGAACAGGGGAGGGATAGGTTCCCAGAACCAGGAAAGACAGCGTGCAGAGCTGGGATGCATGGAAATGAAGGGAACAGACAGACAGAGGCCATGTCACAGGGATGAAGCCGAGAGAAAAAATACCCGACATCGCCCTCCTCCCTCCCTCCAAAGGCTGAGGCTTCTCATTGGCTGAAACCGATTGGAAGCCAGAGGAGGGCAGACCCCTCTGACTGAGTCTCTCTCAGTGCAGATAGTAGAGTGAAGGGGGAGAGTGAATCCAGAGCGGCAAATAGCTATCGGGTACTTTTCTCACGTAACTTCATCCTAAGTCGGCCTGGTAACCTTATTCCTAATGTAACTAGTGTCCAGTACTGGCCCCCTACAGTGACTGAGTGGGGTACAATAATTACAGGGCACCCAACACCAATACGTCAATCCCATTTGGGTTTCTAGCCTGGGGTAAATTCAGAGGGTTTGTTGCTATGTGTTTGTACGAGTGCGTGTGCACAAACGTGCATGTGTTACACTCTCAGTCCCTCCCAGGACACGCTTCCTTCAGTATTAGCCCTGGATAGGAGCTCCCTGCACCTCATGCCTCTAGCCTTGCAGAGGTGACCCACAGTGCAGCTGGTGGCCTGGTTCCTTTGATTCCTGTCCTGGTTCCCACCTGCCCTAGCCTCTTCTTTCTTTACCTTGTTCCATACCTCCCGCCCACCCCACCCCACGCCAGTACTGTTTCTTTGCTGGCCAACTTCTGGTGCCTGGTGCCCTTTTAGCTACCAGCAGAATACTGAGAGGGGGTTCTTGGCAGGGCAGGGGGCTCTTCCTAGGCTGAGATGTTCAGACCTAAGTGACTCCCCCTGGTACAGCATGTGGAGCTCCCCACTCTTTGATCCAATCTTCAATTGTCTAGTCTAAGTTTGCTGGGACATTAGATGAAGAAACTGCCCAGGCTAAAGGATCCTGGAGCTGAGGGCTTGGGAATGTGGCAGGGAGAGGACTGCATGCAAGGAGACAGAGGCAACCATCCTCTTTTATCATCTGTACACAGAGAAGGGGGCTGACCTGAGCCCGGCAAGGAGTCCTAGGGTCAGCTGGGGGAGCCGTGCTCAGGCTCAGGGACAAGGAGGCTTATTTGAGGAGGAAGGAGGAGCCCAAGAAAGGACTGCAAAAGACACTGCGAGAAGGTAATACCACGGCAGGGAGGTGGCAAGCAGAAGCGAGTCGTTTTTTAGAACAGGAAACAATCTGTTGCAGGGATTATTATACCCCCAGGGGAGGAAAAGACAATTTAATTTGCAGGAGAGGACAATTTGAACGGAAACTGATGAGTATGCCATCTGAAGGAGCATTCATTCCATGTTCATCAAGGCCCTGGGGATGCAGGGGGACCCGTACCCCAGCAGGGGCAAGCCCCAGAGGCAAGGAAGCTTTTCTGGCTGGGAGCAAGGTGATCGAGCTGCAGCGATGTCCTTTTAGCACCGTGCCTGGCAGAAGTGGGCACTGGGCCCACTTATGCCAAACTGGCTGTTGGTGTCTGCCACGGTCACGTGACATCCAGAGCAGCACATCATTCACTCGTCCAGCAAATGCTTAACGGAGCCCCTCGCTCTGTGCTGCGTGTAGTGCTAGGTACTGAGAGAGATGAAAGAGAAACAGGTCAGGGTTTTCACCACCAGGGACCAAAAAACGTGATGGAGGAACAAGCCGATGAGCACGTTTCCAAGTCCCCTGGTGCCACAGGGGACCATGAGAGGAAAGAGCAAGTTCTGATGGTATAAGGATGTGAGGGGAGTTGAGGAAGTCTTCACTTGGAAGCGGATGGCTCAGGACAAGGATCAGGGACTGGGAGAAGGAGGGGGAGAATGAGGAAGAGTTTATTAGGCAGGTGCTCAGCAAGTATTTTATTTTTTACCCTATTGCAACCAAAATGGAAGGCATAAATCATAAAGATGTACTAATCTGTGTTGTGAATCCTGTCACAGATTTTTACTCTTGCATTTACCTAGAAAGGTGGGATTGGCATGGTTGATTCTCCATGAATAAGGATGGGATCCCCTTGGCACGTGTAAGACCTCATCATTTATTTGCTGGATGAACATGTAAATATGTGAATACTTAGACTCATTGGTCTCTAACTGCCTGAGGTTTTTGACTACTTGACTAGATATTTTGAGATCATAAAGACCCAGGCATTGAATATATATATACGTATGCAAGTATCTAGCAATCACAAATTTCCTTGTCACTTTCCCTATAGGAAACTATGCTCTACTGGTCAGAGGCAAGAAAAACGTCTCTGGTGCTTGCTGATAATCATAAAGTGAATATGTGGGGAAGGGAGGTGTATAGCTAAAGACAGGGAAGAAAACAAAATTAAAAAACATTTTTTTTAACGTTTATTCATTTTTGAGACAGAGAGAGACAGAGCATGAACGGGGGAGGGTCAGAGAGAGGGAGACACAGAATCCAAAACAGGCTCCAGGCTCTGAGCTGTCAGCACAGAGCCCGACGCGGGGCTCGAACTCACGGACCGCGAGATCATGACCTGAGCCGAAGTCGGCCGCTTAACCGACTGAGCCACCCAGGCGCCCCAAAAACAAAACTATTTTAAAAATGGAAAATCTCAAGTTTTAACTGTTCTTCTTTATGAGGACTCCCCTAATTGGGTCCCTTAAAGAGAACCCCATCCCTTCCCTGTGGTTCACATCACCCATCAATCATCTTTAGGGTCTGCTCTGAGTTTGCAGGGATACACCTGTTCTCGAGAGGTTGGGGTCTTGCCCAGCTTGCCCAGCTCTGGCCCTCCCATACAGATGTCAGGGCCTTGTGCAGGAATGATGAGAGTGCTTAATTCCCTGGCTCTCACACCACAAGGAAGAGTGTCCTAACTGTCCCCCAGATGCTTGCTGTCCCATTTCAGGGATGATGACATGTCAGGTAATTCTGTAATGAGGGCTATACCCACTGCAGAAAAGGTGGAACCCCCATCCGAGCCCCATGGCTCAGCATTGGCCAATGGAGTAGTGCTGGAGAAGGAGGTAGGCACCCAGAGCCAAATAACAAAGGTGCCTATTTAGAAGGGGAAGAGACTGTTCCATGTGACTCTGGTGGGCTCCAAATGGGTCTGCATAGCAACTTAGGTGGGGTGGATGCCAGGCAAATCTGCCAGCTTCACAGAGATGGGACTTTTGCCTCCCAGCTGATGCCCAGGCAGATGAAGCCAGGGCTGCCACAAGAAAATGGGACTTTCCAGTCCCATTGGGATTGCAGCTACCAGTATGGCTGGTGGGGGTGAGGGGCTGGTAGTCATGCAGCCTGTGACAGGAGGGCTCAGTGAGCAAGCCGGAAGGCCGTGACTGATGGGCTTAGAACCAGCCACATTTGAAAAGTCTCTTCCTCTGTATGACTTATTTCACTTAGCAAACAGTCTCCAGTTCCACCCACGTTGCTACAAAAGGCCATATTTCATTCTTTCTCATTGCCACATAGTATTCCATTGTGTGTATAAACCACAATTTCTTTATCCATTCGTCACTTGATGGACATTTAGGCTCTTTCCATAGTTTGGCTGCCATATGTTTTCACTCTTATGTGGATCCTGAGAAACTTAACAGAAGACCATGGGGGAGGGGAAGGAGAAAAAAAAAAGTTAGAGAGGGAGGGAGCCAAACCATAAGAGACTCTTAAAAACTGAGAATAAACTGAGGGTTTATGGGGGGTGGGAGGGAAGGGTGGGTGGGTGATGGGTATTGAGGAGGAACCTGTTGGGATGAGCACTGGGTGTTGTATGGAAACCAATTTGACAATAAATTTCATATTAAAAAAGAAAAGAAAAGTCTCTTCCTTCTTCCAAATCACAGACTTTCCCTAAACACTGACAAGAAGCTGTTTATATCTCATCTTTTGCTGGCCAGATTTTGAGATGAACATCAGATTATAAACCTTCTTCCTCTTCATGTGGTATTGGGGTGGGAGGCAATTCATAGAAACATACACAGACAGATGCAGCCATGATGAATTAGTCTTTTATGAGGTATTTGACCACACACATTACATTAACTGGAAGTCAGCAGTCAGCCCTATTATCTGTTTATATCCAAGTGGAGAAAGTCAGACTGTTAAGTTTCTGTTTTCCTGACATTTTTAATAACATGAAGTAAAACTCCAACAATGAGAGATAGCAACTGCTTTGTTTCTTTTTTCTGGGGGGGTGGAGGGAATGGGGAATAAAATTATATCTCATATCCCTGTCATTAATAGATTTTAGTGGAATTGCCAGGCCAGAGAGTATCCTGTTACATGGAAAGGAACAGACTGGGTTTCCAGTTTATTACTAACTCAGGAATCAACTTCATGGTTTGGATTGATGTTTTCTTTTCCTTTTATTTTTTTTCTTTCTCCTCTAATGAAAATGAAAGTCTTTTGTGAACAATCTCTCTAAACTTTTAGAATAATCTAATTGTTCTTAAGTCACATGATTCCCGTGGAGACACGGGAAGGGCACTTAAAGCCATAATCCTAGGCTGTAAAAAGGGTCTAAGGCGACTGATCAAAGGTGAACTGCCCATTTACAAGCCCTCTTTCAAGGTCCCTTCCCATCTCCCTGACAGTTTTATAGAAGTCCTTCTCTTTTGCTTCCACCCAGATCAAAGATTTGGATGCAAGGGGTCTCCCTACCCCCCACCTGGCTCGGAAGGAAGGGATTACCCCAGGAATTAAAAACCTCAGTGAAGTGGGTTTACCCACCTCCCTGGGGGGTGAGGGCGAGGCTTGTAGCCTTTTCTGGATGACAAGAGCAGAGCCAAACAGGAGCCAGGATAATTTAAGGTGCTCTCTCTCTGTTCTTGCAGCAGAGGAGATAAACTTTCTCTGCCTTCCAGCCTTCAAAGAGAAATTTTCTGATCTTTTGTGCCATTTAATAGCTACAAGTTGCTGGAGTCATGTTTATTTCTTGGTCAATGACCTTTACTTCACTCCCACCCATGATAAACCCAAGCAATAGTCCCCACCAAGGGCACTGGAAGCTCCCCCTCACCTCTGAGTCTGGGACATCAGGGAGCAGAGAGGGATTTGGGGAGACACTGTAGGACGTGTTCCACCAGTTTAGGCCACTGCCTCATCCATTTGGTAATGTGTTCTCAATGTCACCCTCTACCCTTTCCTGGGCACACCTGGATCTGCTTTAGGTCTTAGCGGTCAAGGTAAATTTCCTGGGAATGTTGCTTTGAGAGCTGGAACAGCCTCAATCCCTGGGGACTCAACACCTAATCCTGTAAAGAGACACCGAGGAGTGGGGAGCAGGAGCATCATGAAGCTCCTCTTGTTCTGGGAACTACTGAACCCACTTCCCACTCTCCTATTCAGTCCTGACCCGGCACACCAGGGTTGGGGAGGGACACCCTCCGTGACAAGGGTATTGACAGGGGTGGATCAAACAGGCTCGCAATGTCATGGATTGTTGAAAGACACTTGAAAGGTCATCTAAGACCCCCAGCGGTATAGAGAAATCCACAGAGAAGCAGGCCACACCTAGAGTCACTTACCCAAGCCAGATCCTGAAGCCATGTCTCCTGACTCAGGCCTCTGCTACCCTGCCATGCTGCCTTAGAGCTCAACATGGCATGTCCAGCAGACGAAATTAAACTCCTGGACCATTTGGTCCCTCAGGGACTGCTAGTTTTAGTCCTTATCAGATCAGGATTTAATGACAATAGGTATGGAGAATTGTTTTAGGAGATCTGTGTCCCAGACATATTCCCCAAAATTGCCACTTCTAGGGAGACCTTGCACCTGCCTGAGGACCCTCTGCATTCTGGCCCTGCCAGTCTCTCCACTCTGTTTCCTACCCCCCAGTAAGAGCCTTGGCACCAGCCAAATCCATCTACCCCCTGTTCTGCTGCTTCTTGTCTTTACACATTCCCCCTTTGCCCAGCCTGGGATGCATTCTGTCCTTTTCGTCATTCCTACCCCTGATTTAAAGCCCATTTCAAGTCCCACTCTCTCTTCCTCCTATGGTGCTCATTATCTACTCTAGACCCTTGCTACTCAAAGTGTGGTGGCAGACAGCAATGCCAGCCCCACCGCAGAACTGCTTCATCGGAGTCTCCATTTTAACAAATACCCTGGTGATGTGTATGCACAAGCAAGTGTGAGTCACACTGCTCTTCACTCGTGGTGCTCAAAGTACGGTCCTGGGCCTAGAAGCATCACCATCATGGAGTTCAGCCAGCTTTAAGTGAGTACAAGGTGGGTTACACCCAAGACTGAGTGTGGGGGTTGATGACAGATCTAAGAAGCTACATTCTGTCTTTGAACCAGACTTACTCTAGGCACAGAAGAAGGCAATGGTATTTTGAAAAACACAAATGACCAAGGAACTCTATCGTATCCTTTCTTACACATGTTACGTCTCCGTATTAGCCAATTACACTGCAAATTATGACACAGAAGGAAAGGGAAAAATAGGCCGGCTCATAAATCCTTTTCCTTGTGGTCCTTTCTTTCTCCTCAATAAGCCAAAGGTAGAGTATCAAAAGCACGTGTCAAAAGGTTAAATAAAAATAGTTCAGTTAAAATTTTATTTCTTCTCTACTTAGAACAACATAAAATAAGGAGCACCTGGGTGGCTCAGTCAGTTGAGCATCTGACTCTTGATTTCAGCTCAGGTCATGATCCCAGGGTCATGGGATCCCTGCTTTGGGCTCCACAATGGGTGTGGAGCCTGCTTAAGAGTCAGTCTCTCTCTCTCTCTCTCTCTCTCTCTCTCTCTCTCTCTCTCTCTCTCTCTCTCACAATGGGTGTGGAGCCTGCTTAAGAGTCTCTCTTTCTCCTTCTACCCCTCCCCTTGCTTGCACTCTTTCTCTCTCTCTCTCTACAAAAAAGAACAACATAAAATAAAAAACACCATGACAAGTCAAGAAAGACTGCAGAAGAAAGGAAAAAGCTTTATGTTTCAGTACCTTTGACAGCACTTTCCCCCTACTTTTTGAACAAAGGTCTCCGCATTTTAACTTTTCACTGGGTCCAGCAAATTACGTAGCTGTCTCTATCCTATCTTGTCCAGAGTTCCTAATGGGACTCCTGAGAATGACACGGAACCCTATTAACAATTACACCTGGGCCACAGGTATAAATTGGGTTTAACCTAAGCAGCCTAGACATACAGTCTTCCTAAATTTGCAAGTCCCTGGTAGTCAAGAAGAAAAAATAAGTGAAGACATTGTGTTTCCTTTCTGTCAATTGTAGGAAATTTTTTTGTGAAGGTTTTCCTTCTTAACTCTAGTTGTTTAACAGACTACCTGATGAGTTTGGAAACGGGTTGTTCTCTCCCACACATGGTCAGAAGAATCTCCCTGGCTGTTGATCTTTAGTTTCTCCCAATCCTCAAAACCTCGACCTCCCCTGTGTTTTTGCTTTCCTCTGACAATCCGAAAAATTTGTGACATTCTTCAATACACATCCTTAGTTTTCTGCCCCTCCTTCCCCTCTATGTGTGTCCTCTTCAAATCGGAGCTCATCAGTAGAAACGCTGTTTTCTTTACATATCTTTTCTTTTTCTTCCTCATTAGGATCATTCACAATTTTAGGTTCTGAATTTTATTTTTAGAGCCATCCTTTTTTAGCTTTACTCCCTTTCCAAGGTTCTCACCATGAGATCATCTCTGTTGAAAGTCTAAAGATACACATTGGGCTTGTCCTGCTTTAGTGGAATGGACACTGTCTCCCAAACTCTCATGAGTGTCTCATCAATAGTAGTCCTGTGCCGGCAGAATCAAGTCTGGAGTATCAGTTCCCCTTGCTGTAAACTGTTCCATTCAATTGATGACAGTTTCAATCAGGCCACAGAACAATTTACTAAATGCTCTGCTTATTTATTTATTTATTTATTTATTTTTAAAGTTTATTTATTTTGAAAGAGAGAGCACAAGCAGGAGACAGAGAGAGAGAGAGAGAGAGAGAGAGAGAGAGAGAGAGAATCCTAAGCAGGCTCTGCACTGTCAGTGTGGAGCCCGATTCAGGGCTCAAACTCAAGAACTGTGAGATCATGACCTGAGCCAAAACCAAGAGTTGGACACTTAACCAACTGAGCCACCCAGATGTCCCAATGCTCTGCTTTAAAAAAAAAAAAAAGAAAAAGTATGAGACTTACAGGCTTCCACAGATTTTCTTTTTTAAAAATCAACATTTGTCATTGTATTCTGTTTCTGTGCTAGCTTTCCAAAAATGTCTGCAACAGTATCTCCCACCCAAATTTATTCTTATTGTGTGACTTTTGACATTTCTCCCCTCAAGAGTGGGACCTGTGTTCCCACCTCTTGAACCGGGCAGACTTGTTCTATAAAAGCAGGGATGCTGTATGACTCCTAAGAAGAGATCATAAGATGTGATACAGCTTCTACCTGGTTCTCTCTGATGATGTTCATTCTTGGTACCCAGCAGCCACACTGTGAGAAAACCAACTAGGTCATATGGAAAAATCACTTGGAAAAGTCACATGCAGGTGCTTTGGATGACAGCCTGGGTGAGGTCTCAGCCAATAACCAGCAACAAAAGCAGACACGCCTCACAAATCAGATGATTAGAGCCCTCAGTCACACCTTGCAGAGCCAAGATAAGCCATCTCTGCTTTGTCCTGTCTGAATTCCTGACCCACAGAAACCATGAAAGAGAATAAAATGATGTTTTTTTTAAGCCACTGAGTCTTGGGGGATGATCTGTAATGCAGCAATGGAGAACTCATGCAATAATTAAAAACATATTAACTAAGAGACAAAAATTAAGACTAATTAAGAATGCATCATCTATACCCTTCATTTACACCCTATACTTATCAGTCCTTGGTTTATTGTCATTCTAAAAAGCTACCCCTATAATTTACACCCAATTCCATCAGGTGGAAGTGAGGTTATGATTGTATTAAGCCCTAGTCATTGGGCAGAGATTACATTCCTTTTTCTAAACTACACCTTTGTATGATATTTAATCTTGGATATTAAAGCAATTATATCATCTGTGCTTAGTATACTGCGTGAATTTAGGAAAGAGCAAAATTAAAACATCTCTCACATGCTTCTCTAGCTGATTAACATAACACAGTTTTATCTAATCTCAGACCCCCTGCTGGAAAATGTTCCCTCCTATTCCATTTTATTGAGTCAGAGATCATTTGTTTGCAATGAACAGAACCCATTCAAGCTGGTTTAAGCAAAAAAGAAAATTGACTAGAAACAGAGGGATCTGGTGGAACCAGAGACAGGAAGTGTGGCCAGGCCTCATAAGGACTGATGACAGAAACTGCCAAACTGATGAGAGTTAGGCTGGCTTGTCTCTCCAAATCTCTCTCTCTAGAGCTATATTGTCTCTTATATCTGACTCATTCCTCTCTCTCTCCTTCTTTCCTATTCCCTCCATTCCTCCAGACAGCATTTCAGCATGTGGTTAAGGACAATCTCCGGAGTCAAAATGCCTAGATTATGAAAATTAACTCCACCATTTAGTTGCTCATAACCTTGGGCAAGTTCCTTAAGCTTCTTCAGTTTCCTCACTTATAAAGTGTGGTTGAAGGTAATTACAGCACTTACCTCATAGGACTGTGGTAAGATTAAACGAATGAATGTAAAGTTCTTTGAACAGTGTCTGGCACTTTGCAAGTGTTTGCTTTTGTAATTATCTTTCTCTGCTCACTGAACCACATCCAAACATGGGTGCCCTAATCCCAGCTTCATATCCTAGGCAGTTCAAGTGCCAGGCAGAAAAAAAAGCCTACAAAGTTCCTGAGCCCCAATTCCACATTCCCAGGAGAGAGCATCTGATTGGTCCTGCTGGAGTCACATATCCATTCATGGTCAAATTAGCTGTGGCAGAAGGTAAGGGAGTGGGTGATGAGAAGTCTTAGCAGGGAGTAGAGTCTCCGAGAAGGGGATATGGGTTGGTTCTCAGGAGAGGGCTGGCATGCCAGTACCCCCATAAACAGGCATACCTTGTTTTATTGCACTTAGCTTTCTACTGTGGGGATTTTTGTTTATTTGTTTTTTGTTTTTTTACAAATTGGAGGTTTGTGACAACCTTGCATGGGACAAACTTGTTGGCACCATTTTTCCAGCAGCATTTGCCCACTTTGTGTCTCTACATCACATTTTGGTAATTCTTGCAGGATTTCAAACTTTTTCATTATTATTATATTTATTATGGTGATCTGTGATCAGTGACTGTGACTCGCTAAAAGCTCAGATGATGGCTAGCATGTTTTAGCAATAAAGTATTTTTTTCAATATATGAAATTTATTGTCAAATTGGTTTCCATACAACACCCAGTGCTCATCCCAAAAGGTGCCCTCCTCAATACCCATCACCCACCCTCCCCTCCCTCCCACTCCCCATCAGCCCTCAGTTTGTTCTCAGTTTTTAACAGTCTCTTATGCTTTGGCTCTCTCCCACTCTAACCTCTCTCTCTCTTTTTTTTTTCCTTCCCCTCCCCCATGGGTTTCTGTTAAGTTTCTCAGAATCCACATAAGAGTGAAAACATATGGTATCTGTCTTTCTCTGTATGGCTGATTTCACTTAGCCTCACACTCTACAGTTCCATCCACGTTGCTACAAAGGGCCATATTTCATTCTTTCTCATTGCCACGTAGTACTCCATTGTGTATATAAACCACAATTTCTTTATCCATTCATCAGTTGCTGGACATTTAGGCTCTTTCCATAATTTGGCTATTGTTGAGAGTGCTGCTATAAACATTGGGGTACAGGTGGGGTACAAGGGGTACAAGGGATACTCCTGTATCCCTTGGGTAAATTCCTAGCAGTGCTATTGCTGGGTCATAGGGTAGGTCTATTTTTAATTTTCTGAGGAACCTCCACACTGCTTTCCAGAGCGGCTGCACCAATTTGCATTCCCACCAACAGTGCAAGAGGGTTCCCGTTTCTCCATATCCTCTCCAGCATCTATAGTCTCCTGATTTGTTCATTTTGGCCACTCTTACTGGCGTGAGGTGATATCTGAGAGTGGTTTTGATTTGTATTTCCCTGATGAGGAGTGACATTGAGCATCTTTTCATGTGCCTGTTGGCCATCTGGATGTCTTCTTTAGAGAAGTGTCTATTCATGTTTTCTGCCCATTTCTTCACTGGGTTATTTGTTTTTCGGGTGTGGAGTTTGGTGAGCTCTTTATAGATTTTGGATACTAGCCCTTTGTCCGATATGTCATTTGCGAATATCTTTTCCCATTCTGTTGGTTGCCTTTTAGTTTTGTTGGTTGTTTCCTTTGCTGTGCAGAAGCTTTTTATCTTCATAAGGTCCCAGTAGTTCATTTTTGCTTTTAATTCCCTTGCCTTTGGGGATGTGTCAAGTAAGAAACTGCTACGGCTGAGGTCAAAGAGGTCTTTTCCTGCTTTCTCCTCTAGGGTTTTGATGGTTTCCTGTCTCACACTCAGGTCCTTTATCCATTTTGAGTTTGTTTTTGTGAATGGTGTGAGAAAGTGGTCTAGTTTCAATCTTCTGCATGTTGCTGTCCAGTTCTCCCAGCACCATTTGTTAAAGAGACTGTCTTTTATCCATTGGATGTTCTTTCCTGCTTTGTCAAAGATGAGTTGGCCATACATTTGTGGGTCTAGTTCTGGGGTTTCTATTCTATTCCATTGGTCTATGTGTCTGTTTTTGTGCCAACACCATGCTGTCTTGATGATGACAGCTTTGTAGTAGAGGCTAAAGTCTGGGATTGTGATGCCTCCTGCTTTGGTCTTCTTCTTCCAAATTGGCTATTCGGGGCCTTTTGTGGTTCCATATGAATTTTAGGATTGCTTGTTCTAGTTTTGAGAAGAATGCTGGTGCAATTTTAATTGGGATTGCATTGAATGTGTAGATAGCTTTGGGTAGTATTGACATTTTGACAATATTTATTCTTCCAATCCATGAGCATGGAATGTTTTTCCATTTCTTTATATCTTCTTCAATTTCCTTCATAAGCTTTCTATAGTTTTCAGCATACAGATCTTTTACATCTTTGGTTAGATTTATCCCTATGTATTTTATGCTTCTTGGTGCAATTGTGAATGGGATCAGTTTCTTTATTTGTAGCAATAAAGTATTTTTAATTAAGGTACTTACTTTGGCTTTTTAGACATAATGTTATTGCACACTTAATAGACATAACTTTTACATGCACTGGGAAACCAAAAAAATCCATTTGACTCGCTTTATTGTGATATTTGCTTCATTGCTGTGGTCTGGAATGGAACCTGCCATATCTCCAAGGTATGCCTGTGTGTAACCACCACCATTTCCAGTATGTCAGCTCCGGCACTTTGAGCCTCAGCTCTAGCTCCCTGCTCAGCAGGGATGGTTTCTATTAGTGACTGACCCGAATGGCATGAAGAAGGTAGCTTCCTTCATCCAACATGGCACTCTTCTCTTTCCCCCATAACTAGCTCTCCTCCTTCTGCTTGGCATTGAGGGCTCCAGTCCTCTAAGAAACCAAAATACGAATGTCTCTTCATACTGGAAGATGGATTTTATAAATGCTGACCTAGATTTCCCACTCTGAAATCATAGCAAATTTTCCTTCTCACAGAACAAAAAGGAAGAGTCAGATCCCTTCCATCTGGTATTGTGAGTTTAAGCTATTAAGCATGTGGTGGCTATTTGCTTATTGAGGCTCCCACTGGTAATGGAAACTTTGAGAAATAATACTTAAAATTATCGATCTCACTATAGAGGAAAAGAAAATTAAACAGAATGTTGAACAGAAAGCTAAGTGGTTTATCAAAAGGATAATGAGATTTAAGGAATACTGCTCAAGTCTCTTCTCATTTCTATATATCATTCTAATCTCCATTAGATTTGGTCATTTGGGGTAAAATGCTCTGAATATTTGAAAGCCCAATCTTCAAAAATACTTGAATGTCACAGACAAATCGATAGCACTTTAAATCATGGAGCAAAGCGAATTAGTGGCCCTCCCTGGGAGAGGAGATGGCCGAGTCTACCCAACCAGTGCCAGGCCAGACTCCAAACTGACACGAGCTGACCTTTTCCCTGCACTCACTTGTTCTCTTTCTGTAAATCTTAGAAACCTTAGGTTGCAACAGCTGATGTTGTTTTCGGGGGTGTTACCATTAGACTTTCTTGGTGTCTGAGCTTTGTGCTTTCTTAAGAGGATCCTTTCAGAGAAAACAAGAGGTGATTTTAGGTGGAAATGACCCATGGCTGATTATTAGCTCTGTTCAATGACCACTTTGAAAGGAGGTGTAATGTTCCCATCAACTATAAATGAGAAGATTGCTCACAACTTATGGTCCATATTCCCTATATCCAACACCTCCATTTCCTCTCCTCTGATCATTCTTCAATGAATTGATTGCTTCCCCCATTTTTTTTTCTTCATGGCAGCTGCTCTCTGTGCGAGGTTATCAGACTTAATTGCAGTTTGAGCCAAAGAAGCAACCTCTTTAACTCCATGCGCTTCAACAAGAAGTAGACAGAACTATCTTAATTCAATCTAACAGAAGCTTAGAAGAAAACAAGGTAAGTTTGGCCTGTTATTAAATTAGTGCTAAATAGTTAATAAACTGTAGATGTCAAGAATAATACATATAACTGCTCTGGGGCATGTGGAGACAAATAACATAATTTACTCCAATAATAAGTATAGGGTCATTTATGCCCAATTCAGAAGTCCACGAGAAGTACTGTATTTTTTGCTAAACTTCCCTGACCAGCTTTAGCCCATCACTCTATTTTTTTGTGTAGCACTTACCACTCTCTGATATTATCAGCAAGTATCTGTTGGATTAATGCACCCCCACCTGCCGGGGCCTCCCAGCCTCACCACTGGCACCCAAAGAGTGTTGCAGCCACCTCCCTAGATCCTCTTTGGCGGGGAACCCTGCTGGCTCTTCATCATCCACGCCTTGGGTGCTATAGCTGTGCTTGTAGAGGTAGCTCTTGCTGCTGCTCGCAGGGATGAGGGTGGCCAGGTGATAGGTCTGCTGGGGGCAAGGAGTGATTCCATAGGCTACCTCCACCTGTAAAAGCCATTTTTTCCCTTCTGGGGGAACTCTGAAAGAGTTGAATTTTGCTCTTGACTTTCCTTAGCTCATTAGGAACCAGTCAGACACATACGGTGTGAATCCGTGCAGCTCCCGTGAGGTGTGCCGAAGTCCAGGAACTACCCGGAACCAGGCCCAGTGTGTGGTGAGCAATCCAGCGGCAGAGGGTACCGGAGGGAACCAGATCCTCCTCAAAAACCTCTGGATTTCCTGAAGCCAGTCTTGAAATCCTAGTCACGTGTGGTTTCAACACTCTTTCCACCAGCATCTCATCTAAAACACACCGAGTCAGGGGCGCCTGGGTGGGTCAGTCACTTGAGCGTCAGACTTCAGCTCAGGTCATGATCTTACAGTTCATGAGTTCGAGCCCCGTGTCGGGCTCTGTGCTGAACAGCTCAGAGCCTGGAGCCTGCTTCATATTCTGTGTCTCCCTCTCTCGCTGCCCTTTCCCTGCTCACAGTCTGTCTGTCTCTCTCTCTCTCTCTCTCTCTCTCTCGCAAAAATAAATAAACATTAAAAAAAAAAAACTTTAAAACACACCAAGTCCTCTGCAAAACCCCCTTGCTTTAGCCATTGCACCGTGTCTCTCATGCACTGAGAACTTCCTGCTGCAGGTTAGTTGCTTATTTACCTTAATCACCATTCACAGAACATGAGTTCCACGTGGCCAGAGACCATGTCTGGTTATTTGTCTCCTCCTCCCTCAGCACAGTGACTTTCATGCAGTAGAAATTAAACATATATATATTATCTGCCTAAGCAATAATGCTAATCTAGAGAAGGACCAGAGATCACACATATACACAAAATGGAACAGAAATATTTTGGGGATGGTAAAGCACTGCGTTTTTGTCTTTAGTTCCTGGTTGTCTGGCAGCTCCCACGTCAAAAGTCAAGCCTGGGGGCCTTAGCTCATGATTCCTTCCATAACGTAGAGCAGAGCCCAATTTTGTGCATGCCGGTCTGGCTGTGAAGGCCACCGCCCTGTAGAAGATGGAGGCTATAATATAAGAAAAGGGGGTGGAGATCCTTTCCTTCCCACTCCAGTGGGCACTGGGAGAAGAAGAAGAGATTAAAGTTGAGGAAGGAAAGAATCAGATTGGAAGTTTAGAGTTGATCTCACACCCAAGTTTGAAATCCAGGAGGGTGGGAATCCTTGTGGGCTTGCTTTGACTGAGGAAATGTCAAGAGGCCTGTCAGTCTGCCACAGAGGAGATTTGTTGGCCTGAGAAACAGATTTGGGGAAGCTATAGAGGATCTGGGGGTAGCCTGAGATTCTGGCATGACAGTGAGGGCTCCTGCATAGCCCAGATTACTCCTGATGAAGAGGAGCATCATGAATCTGGGGTAGTTCTAGGGGCACCTGGGTGGCTCAGTCAGTTGAGCATCTGGCTTTGGCTCAGGTCATGCTCTCATGGTTCATGGGTTTGAGCCCTGCATCAGGTTCTGTACTGACAGCTCAGAGCCTGGAGCCTGCTTCGGATTCTGTGTCTCCCTCTCTCTCTGCCCCTCCCCGGCTCTGTGTGTGTGTGTGTGTGTGTGTGTGTGTGTGTGTCTCAAAAATAAACATTAAAAAAAAATAATCTGGGGTAATTCTAGGGCAAGGTAAGTGCCTTCAAAGCACACTCAGCTTCCACTTACCTGACAAGAACCTCTGGGGGGGGAATGTGGGGCTGCAGGGAGGGTTGAGAAAGGAGGGACAGACCCCACATGCCTGGACAGTCATTTCAATGAGGGAGACTAGAGAGGGATGGGAATTCCTTGAGGAAAGGTATGTGAGAATGAGCAGGAGAAAGAGGTGAGAAATGGAGAGTCCTCAGAAAGGGCTGGGGGCTAGAGAGGCAGGAGGACATGATGGACAGTTGGGATCACAGGGTTATGGTCATAGTCATTTTAGGCTGGGAATCACAGCTGATGTAAGGAAAGAAAAAGTGCTACATTTTGGAAAGCCAAGGAATATTGAACTTTGCAAAATCCTAGACATCAAGAGCCAGAAGGCCTCAACTCTCCAATACTCCCCTTTATTTTAACAAGAAAACTAAGCCCTTGAAAGGTCAAGCCAGTGGATCAGGGCCACACAAGCCAATAACCCAGGGGTATAGAGGCATTACCTGGGTCAAGGTTTCCTGTGTGGCACTTCTTGAGTCCTAGGCAGCACCTCTGGACCCCCGAGAAGAGACAGTTTGAGGGAGGAAGTAGCCAGAGTAAAGAAGGACAAGAAGGATAAAAAAAAAAGTCAGGAAATCCATGAAAATTTGCTGAATAAGAATAGATACCATTCAGTGAACAGTATTTAATCCTGATAAAGCTTTGGGAGGAACTGGCAAACCACTGAGCCCTTCTTATTAGAAGGGAATTACTGATGAAGAATTTAATTGAGGCCAATGCCCTTCCCCATAAGAGCCCAGAGCAGCCATGAAAATCAAATATAGCTCTTCTGCAATGCCAGCAACACTACCTGTGCCTACTCAAACCCCCCCTCCCCCCCAGAAGAAACCAAAATCTCCTCAAGATGACCCCAAAGGCACAGTAAATGTGTTGCTAGTGAAGGATACATCTATTACATTTCTGAGTGGGAAAAACTGGTTACCTTTGGGAGATGGGCTTCCTTGAAATGGTCAACCAACAGAAGGAAGCACAAGGTCTGCTATGAACCTCACAGAAGAACTTCTGTTGTCAAGGACCACAGGTCTAGAGCCCCCACCCTCCTCTATGAGACAAGGTGCACAAACATCAGTGCTCAATTCTCTGCCCAGAGTCTTCACGATTCAAGAAGGATGCGGGGAGACAGCACTCTCTGTGAGTTGTTGGACTCTAAGATTAGAGGCTGTGCTGGCCAGTCTGAAAGCAGGTGAGTCAGGTTAGGAGACAGAGGAGGCTCATTATGGCATTGCTATCTGTGGTAGGGAAGTTGAAGGTCACCCAAAGACCACTGTGGGGAAAGTAGAGGAAGAAACCCAGCTAGAAGCATGCATAGCAACACAGATGGACCTTACAGGCTTTGGGCCAAGGGGAAGAAGGGAGAAAAAGAATGCACTATATGACATAAAACCATGTACATAAACACATATCACAGGAAATTAATATAAAAGATGCAGCGTAAATCCATGATTGCCTATAGGGAAAGGAGAATGGCAGGGGGCTGGGGGGAGTGGGTAAGGGAATGAATAGCTAACACAAGAGCAGGGCCTTGCACAGACCAAAGAGGACAGTGTGCTTCTGCACATGAGGTCCAAAGTCATAGGAATGGGTGGGGCACCCGGATGGCTCAGTTGGTTAAATGCCCGACTCTCGGCTTAAGCTCAGGTCATGATTTCACGGTTCATGGGTTCAAGCCCCTCATTGGGCTCTACACTAACTGCATGGAGCCTGTTTGGGATTCTCTCTCTCCCTCTCTCTCTGCCCCTCCACCGCTTGTGTTCTTTCTCTCTCTCTCTCGAAATAAATAAATAAACTTAAACAAACACAACTATAAAGTCATAGGAGTGGGATGGCATCCCAGCGGGCCCTCCATAGGAAGATCCAAGTCTTCCCTTGTGGATTCAAGAAAAAGTTCAAAAACACTAGTGCTCTAGGTTCTGTTCTGACTCTCTGAAATCACCCTAAACCTTCAGGAAAGAAATCTGCATGTGCCTGGCATGTGGTCTTACAAAGGCTGATGGGCCAATGGGTCAGGAAGAGGGGTCTCTTCTACTTGGTTTCCATGGCCTACCTAGGGAACTTTGGCTAAGAATTCCAGGAGTCTGGGTGTACAGTAGGGTGACCCACAATGAGAGAGCAGCAGTAGAAAGAAGTACTACTATCCACAAGAAAGGAGACATGCCCAAGACACTGATGGAATGTTCTGATTATCTCTGAAACAAGTGTTGTGCTCTGAAAAGGAAGTCGTCCCCAGCAAATTCTTAGGGTAAATATAATTGTCAATTTGCAGAAGAGTAATCTGAGCCTAAGAAAGGTTAGGCAATTTGCCCAAGATCACACAGCTAATAAGTAGCAGAGGCAGGATTTGAATCTAGGTGTGTGTGATGCCAAAACCTGAGATCTTAACCTCCATGTTACAGTGCCTTCAGCGTAAGTCTTTGTGCAACACACACACACACACACACACACACACACACACACACTTAAATAGGCATGTTACCAAAGTTACATGTGAAACAAATTCAGTCTGGTTGCTTCTAATCTGGGTTGTCAAGGGCACTGGAGAAAGGTATTTCTCAGGGGCAGACAAGGGCAGATGGGATGATCACAGAGTTCCTTTGGCAAAACCAACAAGAATGGCAAGTAGTAGACGGGTGGGAGGTGGAGCAGAGGGGAGAAAATCGGGAGGGTTTCCCAGTGTGTAACATGGCTTCAGAAGTAACCAGTGAAGACAGAATAGGGAAATGCTTTGCACCAGACATGTCCTTGTGTGAAATTCCATCTGAGGCCAAGAGAAGAGATTAAAACAAAAAACAAAATAAAACAAAACAACCCTCCCCAACAATGTCATCCAAGTAGTCCTCCTGCATGAACTCTTAACTGAAGCACCTCTCATGGCAGAATAAGTTGGAGAACTTCAGGGTCTGAAGGGATATTTGTTTATTTATTTTTAACATTTTGAACTTTATTTTTGAGAGACAGAGAGACAGAGTGTGAGCGGGAGAGGGGCAGAGAGAGAGGGAGACACAGAATCCGAAGCAGGCTCCAGGCTCCGAGCTGTCAGCACAGAGCCCAACGCAGGGCTCCAACTCACGAACCGTAAGATTATGACCTGAGCCAAAGTCAACCCACTGAGCCACCCAGGCATCCTTGAAGGGATATTTAGAAGTCATCTCAGCTAACTCCTTGGTGGGTGGTGGAGAGGACAGTGACTTGGCCCAGGCCACAGCAGAACAAGAACCCAGGCCTCTGACTTCCAGGCCAGTGCTTGCCACCTGTGCCGCATCACTGGCCTCAAGTCAGCTTGGAAGGACACCTCCCTCTGGCCCACCCATAGACCCTGCTCCTTTCTCTCTGTGACTTCTCCTGCCAGCATTTTCCTTCTTTCCGGGAGACAACTGCTTCTCAGGAGATGACTAAGAGGCCGTGAGGCCAAGACACGCCTCTCGGGATTGGAGGGCAAGAGCTCAGGGGTGAAATTCTGGACAGATGAGCTGTTTGGCCAGGCTGACTTGCCTCCATGCACCTTCTTTTCCAGCCTCTTCTTTATGCAGCCCTCCCCCCCCCCCCCCCTGGAGCCTATCCACTCTTTCTTTTTAAAACCTGGGGTAGGGGAGCATGACCTTAATTCTTCAAATCCTGTTCTGTTTATTTTTCAGAG
Source organism: Prionailurus viverrinus (assembly GCF_022837055.1). NCBI lineage: Eukaryota > Metazoa > Chordata > Mammalia > Carnivora > Felidae > Prionailurus > Prionailurus viverrinus. The sequence continues at coordinate 86,516,759 of NC_062569.1, read as the reverse complement.
TCAGACCCAGGCCCTGATGCAACCACAGCAGGGCCTCCCTCAGCGGGGGAATCAGAGCCTGTCACAACAGATTTTCTTTCTTTCCACCAAAGCAAAAGACACTCCCAGAACACAAAGGACACTGAGGATCCTGTCTCCTTGGGGGATTTAATTATTGCCATTAGTTGCTTTTCTCTTCAGTAGCGGCATATTTGCCTCACTGCTTCTGGAGAAGAGGGACACAGAATTTCAATTCTTATCCAGGCTGGGTGGGGACATTCCCCCATAGGCACACAGCGGGAGGTATGGTAAGTGGCCACCTACACAGTGTCCCCAGGCTCTGGGTCCCCCAAACACAGCCACCATTCACTAGCTGACCTCTGAAGTCCACCATCAGAGTTTTATTTCTTTAGCTTTGGGTTTTTCAGACAGTCAAAATCCAAATATTCCTGGAAGGCGGACAATAGCTATGATCAGCTATTTGCCACTTAGCATAATCTTTTTCAGATCACATTCCAAAAGCATTTTTTAGAGTGAGAGAGAAAACCAGATGGCCTAGGAAGGGAAGACAATGAAGGTAGAGAAGGGTTCACAAATTAGAGGGAAGGGAAGGGCCCAGCAGGAGCCTGGGGCACAGAAGGCAGACAGCCTGCCTCACCAGGTGGCACAGAGCAAAGAATCTCAGTGTGGGCCCAGCACCAGCAGCCCAGGGGGCACTGGGATCCTGTTAGATGTGTCGATTCTACATGTCCGGGGGCCCCCGTCCCAGACGTACGCATCAGAAACTCTGGCGGTGGGGCCCAGAGTCTCTAGTTTAACAAGCACACAGGTGACTCTCATCAAGTTTGAGAACCACTGGCTTGCATGTCTGTCCTATGTGGCAAGACTGCCCTGTATCCCGCTGCTTGTCGGGCTCCCTTCTCTGGTTTGCCATCTCCTCTGCCCTGCAGTGGGCCATGAGGAACCACCACTGTGCGTGACTAGGAGAATACCCAGCACACTGTAAAGCTTGGTAGCCATAGGAGGTGGGATGGTGCCAGAGAGCAGGGCTGCCTTCGGCTAGAAGGACAAAGAGCTTGGGTAGACCTGGGTGAAGGTGGGTCATCAGCTGAAGGAGGTTCCCCCAGGCAGCCTTCTGGGCATCCAAGAAACACAAGCAGGGACTGCGTTGAGTGAGGAGGTAGAAATATGGTCAGAAACCTGCTAAAGAGGGCTCAAGCCCAGAATGTGGCCCCAGAGTGTGTGGGTTCTGGGCCATGAAGCACCTCTGGGTGGGCAAGCTACCTTCTCCCTTCCTTCAGCATCTCCTCTCTTTGGGTCAATATGCTCAAGCTGCATCTCTGAGGCTAGCTGGTCTCTTGGTCACCTCCCACCCCATCTCCAACTCCCACCCTCAACCCCACTCCCCACCCTAGCGACCCTTGTGACAGAAGCAAGGAGAAGGATCCCCAAGGAATCAGATGGAGAAGTCCAAAGCAATCCTTTGCAAGCTGGACATGTGTATGAAGTCCCCTTCTTTGCCCTATTTTTCTCTATAGCACATGTCAGCATCTGAAATACTATGTTTTTTATCTATTTACTTCACTAGAATGAGAGCCCCATGACCAAAAAAAAAAAAAATTTTTTTTTTTTACTGAATTATTTACTGCTCAATCCCCAGGGCCTAGGACAATGCCTGCACACAGTCATCATTCAATAAATATTTGTTGGAAAAGGGGCAGCTGGGTGGCTCAGTTAAGCATCCCACTTTGGCTCAGGTCATGATCTCACAGACTGTGGGTTCCAACCATGCATCAGGCTCTGTGCTGACAGCTTGGAGCCTGAAGCCTGCTTCAGATTCTGTGTCTCTTTCTCTCTCTAACCCTCCCCTGCTTGTGCTCCATCTCTCTCTCTCTCTCTCTCTCTCTCTCTCTCTCAATAATAAATAATAAACATTAAAAAAATACTTGTCGGAAAAAAATGAATGAATCTTAGATTTGTTCAAATATCAGGGATGCCTGGGTGGTTCAGATGCCTGGCTAGGCATCTGACTCTTGATTTCAGCTCAGGTCATGATCCCAGGATCGTGGGATCAAGCCCCATCTTGGGCTCTGGGCTGAGTGTGGAGCCTACTTAGGATTCTCTCTTTCTCTCCCTCTGTCCCTCTTCCCTGCTCATGCTCTCTCTCTCTAAAATAAATAAATAAATAAAATAAAATATTGTTCAAATCTTAAAGTGTATTCTGTGATCTATCATTATTTATTTTTTTAAGTGTTGTTTTTTTTTTTTAATTTTGAGATACAGAGAGAGAGAAAAAGAGAGTGCATGCACATGAGCGGGAGAGAGGTAGAGAGAGGAGAGAGAGAATCCCGAGTAGACTCCACCCTGTCAGCACAGAGCCCGATGTGGCGCTCGATCTCACAAACTGAGATCTGACCTGAGCAGAAATCAAGAGTCAGATGCTTAACCAACTGAGCCACCCAGGTGCCCCACTATGTTTATTTTTAATATAAAAATGATTACTCAAATACTTGAGTAAAAATCAGTGCCTCATGTCTTCTACAAAGCGGGGGCTTCAGATGCCTGTATGCGCTGCGGCTCTAGGTTCCACCACAGAGGGAAGCTTCATTTATGATCAGACAGCAAGGATGAGAGAGGATGAGGCTGTGAGGGTCAGGCCCTCGATGTGAAGGGAGAAATTGTTTACAAAGACTTATTATGTCTCCATGCCTCAGCCAGATCAGTGGTTCTGAGAGGTACAAGTACAGGAAATTATAACCAAGTGAGAAGACAAAATACACTAACTCTGTCCAGTGCCTGGCACACAGTGGGCACCCAAAAAGGTTAGCAAAATCTCTGTTTGCATCTGAACTCCAGAGAAATCTTGATGAACAAGACATTCAAAGAATAGTCCTTGTAAGACTCAAGAACAGGGACTCAGTCCCTTTGTTTCCCTAGTACTTGGCACAGTGTGTGTCTAAAAGGCCCTGAATGAATGCTTGATGACTGAAAAATATTCTTTCCATTGATGTTTCTGGACATTACATTGTATTTCAGGCCTAGTGGCTGAAAATCATTCTGACATGTATTCAGCAACACTTCCACATTAGCAAGTGGAGTACTGAACTTTCTTGCATCTTCCTGTGAGGATACAGAATCTTCCAAGTAGTCACCCCCAAGTACCCTGACTATCCTTGACCATGTGTCCTTGTGAGAAACTGTGGGGAGGGATGCAAAAGGGGCATGAGATTGAATTTTTTAACCCCCAAAAACCATGGGGCATTGAAAGAATTCCCTGCTATCTTTTCCCCTGAATCTCAGGGTTAGAGCTTACAAGGGGCTAAGATCATCTAGCGCCAATGGAGAAACGAAGGCCCAGAGAAGGGAATTGGCTCCCTGAGGGCACACAGTATGCAAAGAGCATTGTCAGAAACAGAACCTTGTTCTTTTGACCCGAGTTCAACATTCTTTCCATTTTGTAGCTTTGTCTCTATCTCTTGAAAGTAGAAAGGAGAGAAAAATGCTATTTAATTCATGTTTAAATTCTGTATTAAGAGAGAGATATCAATTTGTCTATAAGGATGTTTACTGAGATTTCACTTTACACTCAGCACTGTCTTAACTACTGTAGGGTATAAAGCAAACACAGAATTGTCCCTGTCTATTGCATGGGGTTGATGATGACAACAGTAAGTTTTGATTTTTGAATACGTGTTACATACAAGCATTGGCTGCTTTACGTGTATTGCCACAAATAATTCTCACAACAGCTTTATAGAATAGATTTCTATGTCAGGCCTCTTTGGGTAGCTTATGACAGAAACCCAACTCAAACAAGCTTAAGAAAAAAAGGAAATTATTTGCACACCAAAATGAAAATACCAGGAGTTGTCTAGCTCTGGTTAGACTGTAGCTCAAACAATGTTACCAGGATCTCTCCCTCCTTCCATCTTCTCTGTGTTAGCTTTACTTTCTAGCATGTTCTTCTTTTGTGATGAAAAAGATGACCCCCCCCCCACTAGCCCTGGCTCCCATGAGCCTTACAGTTTATAATTTCAGAGAGAGCCCCCTGAGTCAACTTCCACATCAGCCATCTGCAAGACCTTGACTAATCCTCTTTCAATCACATGAGCACATCTGCACCAATCATTACATCTAGGAAAAAGAGATATTTTGATTGGCCACCCCACATCTCCATACGGTGCGGGAGGAGAGTTTCTTTTGTCAGTGGAATGAAGGAGAGGCAATTCATAATCCCATTCTACATAGGATGAAACTGAGACTCAGAGAAATCAAGTAATTGTCCAGGGCCACAGAGCCTGTTAGAGGCAGAACTGGTTACAAGCTCAATATATTGCCTCCAAAACCTATGTTTTTTTTTATTTCTCCTGAGGTTTTGTGGGGCTTTTTTGGAGGCGGGGGGAGGGTATACTTCACATACCTCAAAATTCACCATTTTAGAAGTGTACAATTTAGTAAAAATCCTGCTTTAGTTGTCAGGCCAGGTGTTCTCCACTTTGGTGTGATCAGTGCTCAGTTGTGAAGTATGTGGTAAGCAATTTGTTGCTATTAATGGTTGAGTTACCAGAGGTATCGAATGATTTACTTTTAAAAATAGAAATCGGAATTAATTAAAGATTATCCCTCTAGGGGTGCCTGGCTGGCTCATTCCATAGAGCATGTGACTCCTCATCTTGGGCATAGAGCTTAAAAAAAAGAAAGACTATCCCTCTAATAACGTCATCCTCATTTTCTTTTCTTGATATACTCTTTCAGATGTAGTCAGCAAAACTCCTGCTTAAGAGAGTGTTGTCACTCATGTTGAGTGTTTCCTAGGAGAAAAATGCCACAGCTTGGAGCACCGCTACAGCTCGCCATAAACAAAGCTTTCCCCATTGCAAGACAGAATGAGTAGGACTCTAAGAAAGATACAGAGCATTCTAGGAACATTAATAGAAATGACAAATCTGTTCAGCAACATTGCAGATTATAAGATTAAAATTCAATCAATATCATTTCTAGATTCCAGTAATGAAGACTGGAAAAGAAAATACAATAAAAAAAAAGTCATCTCATTCCCTAAAGAATCCAAAACATTAAGTATTTTGAAATTAACCTAAGAGGACATGCAAAATCTATTCAAAGAAAATTACAAGTCTCTACTAGCAAAAAAAAAAAAAAAAAGGTATTTAAATAAATGGAGCTTTTGGCTGGGAAGATTCTACATGGTAAATGGTAACAAAAGCTCAAGCAATCTTGGGCCACGTTAATACTCTGCTTTAGAAAGAGGACGATGACAATCCTGTTCTCTGAGCTGCTCAGATCACACCCTGAGGGAAATCCAGACAAACTAGAACATGTTGGGGGTGGCGGGGGGAGGGGGGGGTTGTTGTATGTGGCTAGGCTGGTAACAGGTATGGAAACCATGCCATACAAAGAACTGAACGGGTTAATCTGGATGTTAGAGAACTGGGGCATTTCCGCTGGGTAAGCGCGGATTTAGGAGTAGGGGTGGAAGGCTAGCTCTGTGAGACAACAGTGAGTGAAAATTATAGGAAGAGAGATCAAGGTAGCAGCTTTCTGAAAGTCAGAATCGTCACTGATCTAAATTGTGAAGCAGGCAGAGTCGCTGATATTATCATCCCTGACAAAGAGAGGAGAAAAAGGTCCGGGAAGCAAAAAGGATTTGTCTGTAATCACTCAGGAGGGACACAAGAGACTATGGACTCCCCAGTGCTGTGTCCACTGCCCCAGCACTGAGCTTGAAGAGATACAGCAAAACAGGTGAGAACAGCCAGCAGTAAGGAAGTCACTGGAAACCTACCAATGTCAAAGCACGACAAACAACTCTGAATATCCTGTGGAGAAAAGGATCAGGCAACGAGAATGGTTTCCTATGGGAAAGTAATGACTTCTGACAAGAAACAGGGATCAGGAGAGCAGAAATTTCTGACAGGAGACCAGGGATTTTTGACAGGAGAGCAATGGTTTATGACAGGAAAACAGGCATTTTCTGGCAGAAAATGTTGATTTCTGACAGGATGTTAGTGGACTTTTGACAAGAGAACAAGGATTTCTGAAGAGAGTGGTGATTTTTCTTCAGACAGTGATTTTTTAAAGGAGAGTGGACATTTCTGACAGAAAAAAACCAGTGATTGCTAATAGCAGAGCATGGATTTCTGACAGAACCTTAGTGCCCATTACATGGGAGAGTAGTGATTTCTGACAGGAGGTTTTTGACAGCAATGAAGGTGTTAGTTAGGAAGGACAAAAAGCAGCAGCACAGAACAAAGTGGAAAACAACAGGCAAGCATCGAATTCCCTCAGCAAAACGCTGTTCGTCCTGTGTCTGGAGGGAGGTTTCACCAGTAAAAAGAACAAGCTGGATCAGGGAAGGCTCAGGGTGGGCGAGACCTTAGGTTCAATATCTCATTTAACAGAGGGAGATTGGGTTGAAGGGAAATGATCTGGGAGATTCAGATCATACAGGGGAGCATAGATGACTAGGAAATGCATTCCCACCCAGACACTTGGAGGAAGTAGAAGAGAAGGGGATCTGGTCCTTCTTCAGTCCCCCAAACCCAGAAATAACAAAGCCTTGGTTTTGATTCAGGAGATGCTAATGGAAACTTCTGCCCTCTTAATTAGCTACATGTTCTTGGCAGGGTGGGGGTGGGGGGTGTAGGAGGGTTGGGCAGGATAGGAGAGAAGTGGTCTCTGTAAAGCTGTAGCCCTAAAGTTATCCAAGAACCAGATCCCATCATGCTTAGAGAGAAGCCAGCCTTGTGGTAGAGAGGAAAATGAATTAAAAGAGAAGGAAGTACCGACACAGAGCCTCTGATAGAAACAATAGGCTCACAAAATCCTGCTCAGAAGGAAAAGTGATTTCCTTTGTCCCACACTCACCACCCATGCCCCTGAGAGCTCCCAGGCTAGACCCAGACACCCAGCAGAGGTCACGCGCAAGCTCCTCTCCCTGCAAGTGGTTAGGTTTAATGTGAGCAAAAGCCCAGCAGTGCACAACCAAAGCAGGATATGTCTCAGAGGGAAGGAACGCTTTTTCTCTCAGACTGAGCTCTCATTGACCCCAGCTCCAGGCACCACGTCTACCACGTGACTGGATTCCTGTGGGCACTGAGCGCTAGGAGAATTCTAATTGTGCAGATCCCCAGAACAGCTGCAGCATCCCGAGCCAGGAGCTCCAGACTCGTACTTCCGACCGGATGCAGGGCTCAGCACAGCTCTTCACACTCAGCCCTGCAGGCCTGAGGCCTCCTGCAGAAAACACCTCCCTTCCCCCCCTTCCCCCCCCCCCCCCCATGGACTACCTTTAGCTCTCTCTGGGGGTCCCTGCAGCGTTCTTCCTACAGACCCAGGGGGCATGGTCTTTTCTTTCCAGCTGCCACCACCTCTCCTCCAGGGTTCCTTTCAACCACACACTGGATTCAAATGTTTATTTCTGAGAAAGAGAGACAGACAGAGAGTGAGTTGGGGAGGGGCAGAGAGAGAAGAGGACAGAATCCGAAGTAGGCTCCAGGCTCTCAGCTGTCAGCACAGAGCCCAAGTGGGGGCTCGAACTCGTGAACTTCGAGATCATGACCAGAGTCGAAGTCAGATGCCCAACCAACTGAGTCACTCAGGCGGCCCAGGTGACTGGATTCAGATGAAGACCCAGAATTCTCCGGCCCCCAACTCTTGATGCCTCTGACTGGGCCTCAAGTCACTTTATTGCTGCGAATATCATAATAAAATTACAGATGAGAAGCAAATTGGGGATTTCTTTAATCTCGGAAAAATTTGTATTTCTGAAGAGAGTGCTGATTTTTCTCAGGAGATGCTATGTGACTGATTGCTCCTGTCTCACTTTGAGAACTGCCGTAATTGACCTTCCCAGGCAAAGCCCTTGCCTGTATTTCTGCCTCAGGAGGCACGTGAAATCTCTCATGTCCTCAGCACTGTGAACCACTCGGCCACCCAGAGCCTCCAGATCAGTCCTTTTCTGTGAACACTCACAAAGTCTTCCCACCTGGATGACTCTGGGCAAGTTGCTTAACCTCCCCAAGTCTCAGTTACCTTATTTGTAAAATGGGGACAAAAATGCCTCCTTCACATAATTGTTGAGTGATTACCTGAGATTACATATATATGTATATATCTATATCCGTATATATCCATATTTCTACATATATATGAAGTATCTGGCACCCCGTAGGCTTAGTATATTTGGTGCCCTGACTTCTCCCTGGGGGAGAGCAGTGACCTTGAGAGCAGGGCTGCAGCAGGAAAGGCTGCTCAGCCGGGTGGAGGCTGAAATACCAGAGGTGCTTCGCTCACAGTTCAGGTGCCCTGGGTGGGGCTCTTCTGCACAAAGGCACCATAAGGGCACCATAACGGCAAGCCACAGCTGCTGGGTGCCTGTGCCAGCACCCAGCCCACCCTGCTGGGGAAAGAGAGAATGACACTTCTAAGGCAAGCATTTATAATAACCGGCAAGGCCAGGTTCTCCCCCTCTCCTGCTTGTCACTGGGAGCCTTGGCAAGGTAGAGAGCAGCTGCCCTTGGATATGTTCCTCTTTTCTCATCAGAGGGGTCTCCTGGAGTGTGGGCTAGCCTGCCTACGCCTAGGCCTTGGCAACCACTCCTCCTCCCAGCAAGCCTCTCATTGGGGTGATTTGCAGGGTCTCGAACTCTACCTTTATATCCCAGGGCCACGAAAGAAGCTCTTTTTTAATAGTATCGCTAAAGGGCCAAGCAGGGATTTTTTTCATCTTTTCCCTAGTCCTAAAGGACTAAAGGATGGAGTTCAAGGCCCCAGCCACCCTGAAACACCACAGCCTCAGCAGACAGCTCTCAAGGGAAGAGGCTTTCTGTGCAGGGCTGCCTTGATCATTACCCCTTTCTGTCTTCATTTTTGTCTCACATAGTTTGTAAGACACGAGACAAGATAAAAAGGTTTTAATTCATAGTCTTGTCTCCCCGAGTTAACCTGTGTGTTTCCGTCTCCCTCTTCTCTCTCACTGGTACCCAAGGGCATCCCCAATCCACACGGACCAGAAATACACACTCGCAGAAACTGCAGAGCCAGGGCTCAGACACAAAGGCTGAGAGTGTGCTTGCAGAACCAGATTTTCCTCTCCCAAACACCAGACAAAACTGGGTTGGGGAAGCAGGAAGAGACAGCTGGGCCCAGACAAGAGGAGTGAGGACACCTGAGTCCTTGAAGTGGGGAAGAGGGTGGAGGAAGAAGGGAGCAGATGGGAGGGCACACAATGTGGGGCTCAGCGTGGATTGCCCTCCCCAACCATCAGTGCTGGGGTTGGAACAGCCCAGGAACTGGGCTGGCCTGGAACAGCAAATGGTGACCTTAGGGGCCAGGAACTGGGCTGGCCTGGAACTGCAAATGGTGACCTTAGGGGCCAGGAGTAGGGAGGAGGCCAACATGGAAAACTTTGCCCCTGAACAGAACCAGGTGGAAATTTGTAAGTAGGAGCAGTGATGCACTGTATACTGCTAAGGGGTTTGACTATGGTGGGAATGCTCTCCTCAAATGAAGGAATTTTTGATGGAAGAACTGTTTAGAAAAAGTTGGAGCCATTTGAGCAAAAATCCTCAATTTACCAGCACAGAACTAACTGAATTTTTCCAGTTGAAAATAAATCAAGGATTTCTTTCTTTCTTTCTTTCTTTCTTTCATGTTTATTTATTTTTGAAAGACAGAGAGAGACAGAGTATGAGTGGGGGCAGAACAGAGAGACGGGGGGAGACACACAATCTGAAGCAGGCTCCAGGCTCTGAGCTGTCAGCACAGAGCCCAACGCAGGGCCCAGACTCACAGACGGTGAGATCATGACCTGAGCCGAAGTTGGATGCTTAACTAACTGAGCCACCCGGGCGCCCCAAGGATTTATTTTTTAAAACAACAGACCAGCTTCCAGGGACTCCCCTGACCAGCACAATCCATCCCTATTTACACTTTTACAGTAGGAACAACTGATGTTCAGAAGGATGACCCTTGAATTGCCAAGTCATCAAAAGAAAGTTTCAGTTCACTCAACTGCCAGAATCCCTATTTCCTTTACATTATAGGGAAGTAGAGCATGACTATATTTCTAAATTAACCACAAGCTCCTTGAAATTGATTTTTCAAGAATTCTAACATCCTTTGGATAAAGGCAACACTGTATATAAATTGAACGTATTGCACATTCAGGAATGAGTTCCTCTTTGAAGAAGAACCTCATGTGGTTGCATCTTGTAGACCTTTCATTTGAATGGTTTGCACTAGGGGTCCTCAGTTTGGGGGTTAGGGGAGCGCCCCCTAGGAGTATTTGGCAATGTCTGGAGACAACTTTGGTTGTCCCAGCTGAGGGATGGGAGAGGGGGTGGGATGCCACTGGCATCTAGTAGGTGGTTACCAGGAATGTTGGTCAACATCCTACAATGCACAGAACAGCCCTCCACAACAAAGAATTATTGGACCCCAAACGTCAGTCGTGCTGAGGTTGAGGAATCATGGCTCGTGACGATGCAGAAAGATGTGAGAGCCAGCAGGGTAACTTTCCCAAGACTACTCACAGGCTTCCGGGCCAGGCTCAGAGGCTATCAGCCATTGCTTGGGGCTGGTCTCACCTCACCCAAGCTCTTAAGATGGTTATATGATCTAAAGCCAGGACATTCATCTGCAATAAAATCTAACAACTGGTACATCTGGCTGCTCTCTGCTGGCACTAAGGATACTCAGCTGGGCTTGGAGTGAAACAGAAGTCATTCCACCGGGACTTGAGACTGAGGCTCTAGGTCAGTACATATTTTCCCTGGGCAGGACTGGAAGGGTGCTTTAAAGAGCTCTGGTAGCACCCTTCCAGCAGGTGTGGCTACTGCTTCCACTGGCAACCATGTCTTCTTGTGACCAACGCCTTGTTTCTCTGGATGTGTTAACGTCATCAGTAAAGTCTGACTTCAACCTGAGGCCAGAGTCTACTTAAGATGATGCATTACTTGGCTCTGATCCATTCGTTATGTTTACATTGTGCAGTTTAATGTGGGAATTCCCTGATCTGAGAGCAGAGGTAATTATTTTGAGGAGCCAGCTAATCCCTGAGTGACTAGAGGTTCAATAACTAATGTAGTTTGCTCTACCCTCGTACAAGTATTTGGCAAAACTATTACTATGATGTAGCAACAAATAAAATATAAATGATTTGGGGCGCCTGGGTGGCTCAGTCAGTTAAGCGTCCGTCTTCAGCTCGGGTCATGATCTCGCGGTCCATGAGTTCGAGCCCTGCTTCGGGCTCTGTGCTGACAGCTTGGAGCCTGGAGCCTGCTTCGGATTCTGTGTCTCCCTCTCTCCCTGCCCCTTCCCTACTCATGCTCTGTCTCTCTCTGTCTCAGACATAAACATTAAAAAAAATTTTTTTTTAATTTTTTTTAATGTTTATTTACTTTTGAGAGAGAGACAGAGACAGAGTGTGAGCAGAGGAGGGGCAGAGAGAGAGGGAGACACAGAATCTGAAGCAGGCTCCAGACTCTGAGCTGTCAGCACAGAGCCTGACACAAGGCCCAAACCCACAAACTCTGAGATCATGACCTGAGCTGAAGTCAGACACTTAGCCTACTGAGCCACTCAGGCACCCAAGAAGTATTTAAGAGCTTTGATGAACTAATCATTTCATATACATCTGATCCCAGTTAGTTTATGAGAATTGCACAAATGTAATAAACAAAAACAAACAGAAACAAAACACACACACACAAAACCCACAGAAAGTAATAGAAAAGCCCATGTTAAGCTGCCATGGAAACTCACATTTACCTTAAGATTCATATTTGGTACAATTTTCTGAAATTCCCCCTTTAGGCTCCAGGTGATCTTGGAATTCTCTGAACCTCACTTTCTAAATCTGAAAATTAAAAAAAAAATAACAAAATAAATAAAGCTAAACCAAATCAGATATTTCTGCATTATTTCATCTTTGATATTCTATTAGCCTAAGTCTACGAATTCTGTCAGCATCATCAAAGGAAGAACTCTCCAGAATAAATGAAAGACATTCATGTATTTATTCAGCCACTCAGTCATCCAACAAACACTGATCAAATGTAAGGCACCGCACTAGGCTCTGTGTAGAGTACAAGATTTCAAAACCAAAAAAGTCCACTGAACACTCATGCAGCTAACCTCTGTAAGGAAACCAAGAACTAAAAGAAAGTCATTATGATTGGCTTACAATTGATGCTTTAAACCACTCTTGATTAAAAGTAAGGGCTCTTTTATTGGAATGTAAAGTATGCAGACTAAGAAAATTTCCTGCAAATGACTCAGAAATTCTCTGAATTCTAAACAAGCTCTCAAATGGCTATAGTGTTTAGAGAAAACTAGTAATGGAACACTTTACCTTAAATTCTTTACAATGAGAATCTAACATCTCCAACATAAAAACTTGAAAACGGCTTCCAATGCAACAATCTCAAGGGCAAGGAAAAAATATTTATTAGATCTAATCTAGAGTCTGGTATTGACTGCTGTCCACTAAGGGACTTTCTTCCTGTGTTGAAAAAAAAGGTGTACAGTACAATCCCATTATTCACACGATATCTTTTCATTTGATCAAAGAGTAGATACATTTTACTTATTAGGGGGGGGGATGAGATTGATTTGGCAAATGGAAACCAAGGCAGTATTTCTAGAAGGATATTTTCACTTCCACTATTACATGGAAGATGACAAAATTAGGCAGGAAATCACAAAAGCCTCTGATACAATGGAGGAAATTACTTGTGTGGTTTACCCGTAAAGAGGATACACCGAGGAGGTGCCCAGACAGATAAAGTGGGGGGCTTTACTTTGTTTCATTTCTGAACATCACTATGAGATACCAGTACGAGGTGCCCTGAGCCCCGGGTTTTAAGAGGGGGTAGATGCTGTTCCTACTTCTAAGATGCTTACTGTCCTTTCAGGGGAGGCTTGGCCAAATAAGTGGAGAGTTCCAGCCCAGTGTGATAAGAACCTCATGGGGCCAGGATCGAGATTGTGTGAGCACGAGCACGTAGGAGGGCTCTCACACCCAGGCTGGGGGTCTGTGGGTATGGCCTGGACAAGAGCCTCTCTAAAGGACCCTCTACAACTGACATTTTACATGCGGTTAAGAAAAGGAAAAAATAAGTACAGATAACAAAGTATAATAAGAAATCCTTCGGAGGGAAAAACAGTACATGAAAATACTGTCGAATCCTCTACTAATCTTTATTCAACTGCACTTGGAGAGAGGAGACAGGCAATCATGGAGGCTCTGGGGTCCGCAACACCTTCCTGGCAGGTTTGCTTAGGGTCTCAGGGAATCTCCAGGGACATCCACTCTTCCCATTAGCAGTGCACTGGGCCAGAGGACACCCCACAGCCGCACTAATGCGTGCTATATTAGATTACAAAGCCGAGTAATTGCCAGTTAAGCTTCAAGTAATGGTGAGGTCATTCATCTGTGTTTCGTTCATTTGTACAGCAATTAATTTGTACCTAAATTAACAATAAAAGTGGTTATGTGATCCAATAGAGGAGAAAGGATGGCAAGAAAAAACTAACTTCATCCGTTTTATTCTACTAGCAAGGCCAAATCACTCTTTTCCTCTTTTCACTGTTGTTTATCTCTCTGGAGAAGGTGATTTTCAGGCCAGCAAAGTGGGAACCAGTCGTGCATGCTGGCCCCGGTCAGGGGTCCAGCCTCAAAGGCTGTGGCCAGGAAAATGAGATCTGTGTGATGCAATGTATTGTTGACTCGAAATGGCACCAGCAGGTCACTTCTGCAGCATGCTTCCAAGGCAGGCCAGGAAACAGGCCCTCTGGAATTGTTTAAGGCAAAGAAAGACACAAACTAACTCAGAAGATGTTAGCACAGAATTAGCAAGCTGGAGCTCTTGGGCAGCATATGGCTAGCAGACACATTTTGTTTGGCATGAAAAGGTTTTTAAGTCTTTGGATTTGTTTCCAATGTTTAAAAATTAGGGTATCTCACATGAATATTCAGATCTCCAGTTCTCTTGAAAGGTTGGAATACTGTTTGCACTACATCTACGTTCCTGACTGGCAACATTTGCCTGGAACAGCGTGGTCACTGTCCTGTATAGTCAGGCAGTGCTTGCCAATTGAGTATAGCCCCCATCGCTCCCTATTGCCCTATACTGTGCCTGCCTCTCCCTGTTAACTTGTCTGGCTCGTGGAGGATTTGAGTGCAACCACTGTTTTTAGCATTTGCTTCGTCACTCACGGAAGCAATCTGCTCTGGTCACTCTTTATATCAGCTTCACTTCTTAACTGCCTAGAGCAGTTTTTTCAATCTGAATGTCTTGGACATAGAGGCGGTGCCCTGACCAAAAGTCTTATACCTGCTGCTGTGTTCTTCGGTTTTGGCATTGAACCTGTTGTCACAGAACCACAGACCTATCCAAAGGAGTAGAAGCAGCTTATCCACCTGTCTCATTTAGAACTAAGGCTCAGAGAGGCCAAGTGACTTCTTTAAGGTCACACAGCAACTTGAGACAGAGCTAAGACTAGAACCAGCTCCAATGCTTTTCCTCTGATACTTCAGCCCCTTCGGGGGTGCTCATTCATGAGTCTGCATGTCGCAAAGCAAGAATATAATTTCCCAAGTCATTGTGTCATCTTAAGTCTGAATACTGCAGGTCTGTTGGGCATTGGTATCTGTTAAGGTGGCCCCTGATGATAAGATATGGTGTTCAAACTTACTTTCTGATTTTTAGTCTGTTGACTTCGGAGAGCTTTGAACTGGGAGTGAAGCCAACTGGGTTCAAGTTTCAACTCTCCCTCTTAGCAGCTGTGTGATCTTGGGCAAGTTTCCTTTCCTCTCTGAGTCAGAATTCCCCAATTGTAAGATAGGAATGCCTGCCTCACAGGATGTTGTGATGATCACAGGACATAACAAACATGAAAGTTCTCAGAAAAATGTATTAAGATAAATGCAAATTACTATTACAGGGCATTGAGCTTAGCTATCAGAGAATCTCAGATTCCCACCTTCTACAAGTGAGGCTCAGGAAACACATCCAGCTGGCTACCAGCAGAGTTCAAATTAGCAAGCATGTCTCATGTCTCCCCCACCACGACCACAGATGGACTCAAGGATCTAAGTTACAGCCATGTAGGCCCAAGCACGTGGGCACAGAGGAGCATCAGCTGGCCCTGAGGGTGAAATGGGAAATGCCCTAACCTCCCCTCACTAAGGTCTATGAAAACAGAGCCCCAGTCTCAGAAACAGAATCACTAACCGGCTCTCCTGCTACGAGCGGAGCCCCACGCTTGCTGGTGACCAATCGCCAGTCCGTGAGCATGGGCTTGCGAAGCATTATACTGCACAAATGAACACCGCTCTTGCAAATTTGTGGGACCTGCCAGCCCTCTCTGTTTAACTAGATCTCCGCAGTGACATCCAGACATGTTCTGCATTAAATTAGAGCTGGTAATTTCAGAGGGAAACAGCTCTGAAATGGCATGAAAGACAAAAATCTGTTCCTTGAAAAATGGCACCATATGTGCCTGCCATGCTGCAGTTAGGGTAAAAGGCTTTCCCTCCCTTTGTTACTCATCGAGCCGCCGATGTTAATGTCAGATTTGCAACAGAACCATATACTAATGGAACCTAAATTAGCTCTAAAATTAGCTCTTAACAAGAAACTGGAGGCTAGCTCAAGGCAAGCAGATTTCTCTGACTGTGAGAGACAGAAAGCATTTTAGCAAAGCAGCCGCATATTGATATTCTCGAGCCTCAAAAAAGATCACTCTTCACTGTGAGTGAATTGCCGGGGAAGAATTGTGCACAGCCTGCTGTTTGTCTGTGTCAGGAACTAGCAGCTCAACCTGCAGTTTTAAGAAAGCCTTCCGCCAAACAAAGAAGCTGTTGAGAGTCTGGAGCGCGGATGAGGAGAGGGAGGGACTTGGGATGTCAGACCTGGGTTGGCGGCCAGGTCCTGGGAGTGGCAGCTTTCTGGATTTTAGAGCATGTTCCATTATCACTATCCAACTAACACCTTTAGAGAACCTAGAGACTATAGAAAAAACAGTGACGGGAAAGATTTATATGGATAAAGAATATTTAGCAGCTGACATGAGTAACTGTTATATTCCACCATCCTGAAAAATTGGGGACCGAAAATTTTCTAAAGCACATCCTATCGATAGTTATTATCGATACTTATCCCACTTCTGAGATATCAACAGAATGGTAAACTTCACTAACAGGCCCGGCCCAGCCAAGTTTTTCCTGTCCCTCGCTCCTCAATGACCCCAGGTTGGAATTTGACAGTTAATGGGTTGGCATTTTGAAGGCCACTCCAGGTTTGCAGACCAGGCCTGGGGGAGAGGGAGGCTGAAGGATGCAGGATGGGTGGTTAGAACCTCTGAAACCTACCCAAGGAAAAATCAGAACTAAGAAATCATTGCAGCTGGGGAGTAGCAGGAAACCGGCTTAGGTGCAGGGTGGTTTGAATTAGGCACCCTCCCATCCAATTCTCATGGGTGAGGAGTCTACATTCCCATTCACTCTGAGAAGCAGTGGACTCCTGTTTGGCCAAGAAGTGCCTCTAAACCTGACATTTAGGGCATGTAAATTCCCTTCCGCTTCACACCCGGAACAGTCAATGAGCACTGTCGGCCGAGCACTTGGTTTATCCATAGCAATTAAACAAGACGGTGTATATGAATGTGCTTTGTAAAAGATAAAATACTACACAAATCCTAGTTATTAGCAATGATACATGTACTGCCTCACAGTATTATAAGACTTCTTTGAAAGTGCTGTTCAAAAGAAAGTTATTATTATAAAAAATTCTGGAATCTTCTGGCCCCAGAAAAAACTGCAGATGTAATAAAGGTTTATCAAATTATCAACAATTGAAGGAAAAACTGAATCCCAGAACACACTGTATTAGGTTAACTAGAATTACAACTGGCAGAAACATATTTCTTGTTAAATAAATTTTTAAAAAAGCGTTTTAAGTGAAACAAATATCGAGTTCTCTAATGATGCTTATAAATCAATTTTTAAGATGAAGAACTTGCTCTCATAATTGTTCATTCTTCCTGGCAGGACAAATCTCATAAACTCACAACCTTTCGTGCCAGTACAAAGAGATCCATCTTCTCTGATTATCTCTATAGCCTAGGGTCTGCAGCACGACTGGACCAACACTGGCAAGCACAGGCTTGCATTCTGTCCTTCTCTGAATCTGCCAAGAGCTTCATGAGGTGGTTTCTAATACACCTTACTCATCAATAAAACAAGCTCCCTTTAAACATATCCCTCAAACTCAAGGAAAAGAGAGATTGCCTATTAAAAACAACGGACCAGGGACGCCTGGGTGGCTCAGTTAGTTCAGCGACTGATTTCGGCTCAGGTCACGATCTCATGGTTCGTGGGTTTGAGTCCCGCGTCTGGCTCTGTGCTGACAGCCCCGAGCCTGGAGCCTGCTTTGGATTCTGTGTCTTCCTCTCTCTCTGCCCCTCCCCCACTCATTCTCTGTCTCTGAAAATTAAATGAACGTTGAAAAAAAAATTGAAAACAACAGACCGCAAAAATAACTGTGCGCATGAATGGCAAGTGTAGCAGCTTGCTAGGGCTACCCTAACCAAGAACCATGGACTGGGTGGCTTAAAAAAACAAATTAATCTTCTCACAGTCCTGGAGGCTACAAGTCTACAATTGAGGTGTCGCCACGGCTGGTTACTACTGAGTCCTATTTCCTTGGCTTGTGGATAGCCACCCTCTCCCTGTGTCTTTCCTCTGTACCCGTTGTGTCTAAATTTCCTCTTCTTATGCGGACACCAGTCATATGGGATTAGGGCGCATTCATATGACCTCATTTTCCCTTAATGACCTCTTTAAAGGTCTTACTTCCAAATACAGTCACATTCTGAGGTACTGGAGTTAGGACTTCAACGTATGAATGTGAGGGGGGCTGGGGGACAGGACATGGTTCAGCCTCATGTAACCTCTGCCAAAATAAAAAAGCCCATAGATAACCTCCACAACACCAGCGCAAGACCAAGATACTCACAACCTCCTCCTGCACAAATTGTACACGTCTGTGATATGTGTTTTGCCCACTCACAGGGCTGTGTGTGGCCCGTGCAAGGGCACAGATAGCGTAATGAAGGCAGTCCCATGGAAAGGGGTTGTGGGAGAGGAGGTGGGGCTTGTCTGTCAGCGTCAAGGTCAGTCGTACTGGCATCTGAACAGCAGCTGCTGGAGCAGAGGGGAGGAATGGCAGAAGGATGGAGGGTTTCAGTGAACCATGTTGGGTTTTTTCCCCCTGACCATTTTTTTGTTGTTGTTGTTTTTTTACCCTTAAGGAATTGCTCCTGGCCACTTAGGAAATCTGGGAGCAGATCTTGAGTCCCTGGAGATCTGATCCCCTTCCCCCACCCCAACCTAACAGACCACATCTGATGGAGTAGACAGAGATGGAAAACACTGTCTCATTAGCAACAGGCTCTGCCCTTTCAGATTTCCAAAGAAACCTGCAGAGAAAAACAAGTGTGTTCAAACACCACCCCACCCCACCCTGCAGATGGGGGGCCTGGGCCCTGCAGTCTGGAAGCTTCCTGATTTTCCTGTGGGAACAGTGCGTGTGATGTGAGGCGTGCTCCAGAATGCCTGTAATTTTCCACCTGCGGACCTCCCTAAGAGATACAAGCCTAAACAGGAGTGACAAAGGGAACCAGGGAAGCACAGCTTCCAGTCTAAGGAAACAGGATCACCTGGAAATGCTCAGAACTAAACCAGGCATAACAATGACCAGAATTATTGAATGTCTCCCCCGTGGTGGGAATATGTGGGAATATTACTATACAATGTAACCCTCTCGCTCTGAAGTAGAGATCACTAGCTTTATTTTACAGATAAGGAAGCCCAAGGGAGGTTAAATGACTCACCTCCCCAAGACCAACACGACAACAACTACGACAGGGCTGCGGTTTGAACCAAAGCTGGGACAACAGTCCACCGTATTGCCTTTCCCTGTGCCCAGGCCTCTGGTAGCGAATGCCTGCTTCCCTCGCAGCCCTACCATACCTCAGAGGCCACGGTCACTGGAGTCAGCACCAAATGGTTCTCTTTTCTGCCTCTGCCAAGTGCAGCCCTCATGTGGCCACTCGGTGCCCTGCTCAGGATAGCACATTGCAGGCCCTTATCAGGGGAATTGAACTCAAGTATCATGAGGTCATGATACAAGCCACACTAGGTCACCGGGGTGAATGCCAGCATCCTGATTCTGGATGAAGGCATGGGGAGGCCCAGGAGAGCTCTCACCGGGTTAGTGGAGAACCGGCCTGTCTGCCAGAGAGCAGCACAGAGGCACACAGGAGGCGAACAAAGTTTCAGACCACGAAGATGCATCGCACCCCCTGCCCCGTGATCTTTCCCACACTTTATGAGGTGCTTAATCAAGGGTCTTTACAATAACTTCTAGTCTGAAACAGCAACTAATGGAGAAGACAGAAAGTGGAGAACAGGCATGCCTAATGCCGTCACTTTTCTCTTGCACAAACCATTCCCTCATCACATGCTTTGCTTCTCTAGCTGCCAAACTGCGCTAATAATGCTGACCACCTATTTCCCTTGGAGCTCCTAGGGAAAAGTATTAGATAAACACCATACCGTTCAAATGGAATCTGGGCTTGTTTTCACTTTCACTGCCAAACGGAAAGCACACAGCATTTCAAATGTGTCCTCCAGAGCTTTAAAAGCCTTTTTCATTTCCTGCGTGCTTTGGGAAAGAAGGTCCTAATGTATTTTAGAAACTATGTATTTTCTCTTTTGGAATTGGAATCTCTGAATAGGTAAAGGAAAATCAGATTAAGAAATCAATGTAGTCATTAATTGCTACTCACACACACAGACCCTCCTTCCTGGCAGGTGTCAGTCAAAAGTTTATAGAAACGTTGTCAATCTGGGGGAAATCCTGACGCACCCTGTCATCCTCATGGAAAGCAGGTATTCGCTTTGCCTTTTTCTTCATCAGAACTAGTTTCTTCCCCCAAAGCCTTTCTAAACAGCTATTGATTTCCCTCCCTAGAATAGGCCATTAATAACGTCGGGGCCTCAGGAGTCTCTTTAATGCTTCGTCTTTGTTTCAGAAGTTGTATTTGTTTGCAGAGGCCCTCTGGGGGCCTCCCAGTCATAGGCCAGCAGCCCAAACTGGGTTCTCAGGGTAATTCGCATCCCAGCCACACCCCAACCTGGGTCAGAGCTTGCCTGCTGCCCATCCTGCCCCCAGCACCTCCCCCCTCAGCAGCCAGGTCCAGTCTGTGTCTGGCTCCTGCTCTCAGCAGTCTGCCCCTGCCAGCAGGCATCTGCTAAAAAGGTAACTGGAAACCTAGGTGGGAGCTGCTCAATAATAAGGTGCAGGACTTTCCCTGAACCAGATACTTCTTAGGCATCCCCAGAAATGCTTCAGCCTCTCCGAAGGCCATGTGTTTCAGCCCCAGTCTTCACTGCAGTGACCAGTTCTGTGTGGGCCCCAACAACGTTCACCTGGGCCTGACCCCGCAGTGCCTCCGCTCAAGGCCATTCCATTTGCCACTACTCACGGGGCTTCCCTGTTGATCCTGACACATACGATGCCTGATGTTCACGCATGTACAATAGGGAGGAGAGGAGTGGAGGAATACGTGCCCCCTGGGCCAAATGTCTCCATTAGGAGAAAGTTTCTCCTCCAGACTGAGAAGGAATGTTGTATGTGGTTGTCATGTGACCTCTCAGACGATGGTCTCACAAAATGAGCAGTTGTAATTTGCAACAAGTTGGGGCCACTTGGAACATGTCTTTCTATTGGCTCTCCCTCATCCTCACACCCCATTTCCTTACTTTGCTCTTTGGGATGCACCCCCTAACAAAGCCGATATACTTATGCAATTACCCCAGGCTGTGCATTCTGAGGAAGCTAAGGTACACAGTCCTTTCTAAGGATGTGAGCATTTTAAAAGGGACATCTCGAAGGAGGAGGTGTCAAGACTCAAAGAAAGGCATTCTAATGATAGAATCTTGCATAGTGGGGCTGAAGGAGGGTAATGTCAATCCGTATTTTCAGAAGCCGGGGATGAGAAGGGAATTACTCTCTTTTGCTGCCTTGTCACCTCACACCAATTGGCGTCCTCCTCCCTCTGCCCTTGTCTTGACCCAGGCTTCTTGCTGCCTGGCCGTGCTGTGACATGCTTTTTTTCCCCTCTTGTACATTCTGCTTCCCAAGGTGTTTTATCCCAGAGAAACACCTGCTCCCTCTGAAGGAGGTTGCCGAAGTTATAAATGAGCCTCCAACAGAAAAAGATGTGTTCAAGAGAGGGGAAAGAGAAACAGGTAAACAAGTGGGTCAGAATGTTTCTCTGAGCATCCCAGGATGATGCAAACTTCGCATTCCCTTGAGTCCCTGGTTTGAATCCTGAAACCAACCTCAGAATGGTCTGAAATCATCCTGACCATCACTTTCTTCGTGTGCTCTGGGCTTCTCCCCTTCTGTACTTTGCCTCACCCTCTTTCCTCCATCCAGGCGTGCCCTTTTTCTCCCCTATTTTTACATGCTAAATCCCATGTGTACTTCAGGACTCGGAACAAAATGCTAGTTCCTCCAGGGAGCCTTCCTGGATTCCTCACTGGGGCATGATTTCTCAGTCCTCAATTTTTTTCCCTTCTTAAGTTTCTTACCTCTGATTGTAAGCATCCTATTTGTGGGACTCTGGCTGATTCTCCTGTGAGTCAGCTAAGGGACCTCTGTGTGGTGGCTGGTCAAGAAATAATGAGGAAGAGCAGGAAGAAAGGGAAGGAAGGAGATTCTGGGCCTAGACAAGTGTCCTCTGAGTCTGGGATATGGCAAGGTCAATAGCCAGTTTTCTTTGTTTTTTCCTTTGTGTGCACTTCTAGTGTTGCTAATGACAAGCCACAGCTGAGAATCTCAAATTTGCTGTTCTCAGGTGAGACATTTGCCTGAGGTAATGCTCTCTCTCTCTCCTTCCCCTCACCTCACAGAAGAGCTTGTGTCCAAAGCCCATTACCGACTCCAGTGCATGGACCTTGCAAGGAAGAGTTGCCTAAGGATATGACAAACATGGGCCCCAATGTCCAGTCAGTGGGGAAAGTGGCTGTCCTGGGGGATGGGGAGGGGCTCCTACCTTGCCTTCTCCTTGGTCCTCCTTCCCAGCTAACAGCCTCCTAACCTGTTACTTGGTTTCTCCGTTGAGCCTGGTCTCCCATTCTCCCTTTAACATCTCTGAGGTTCGAGTTCCTGGTGACTAGATCTACAAGCCTTGCATATTTAGACAATGTCCTTTTGCACACAGGGAGCCCTCAAACAGATGGATTGAGTAGTAAAGACAGACCATTTCCTTAATCCAAATTGCTTAAGGGTAAGGAGCCCTGACCCTGAAGGCAGGCTCTCTCCTGGAGGCATGAGTGAGGCATGTTCGTGATCCAAGTGGCTTCCTAGGCCTGCTGAATCCTCTGTTTGATGCCCAGGCATCCTGTAGACTTGCCCAGTAAAAGATAGAACACCTAGTAAAATTTCAATTTCAGATAAGCAATGAAAAATATTTTAGTATTTAAGTATATCCCATGCAATATTCGGAACATACTTATACCAGAAATTATTTGCTGTTTATCTGAAATTCAAATTTAACTGGACGTCGCATATTTTTATTTGCTCCATCTGGCAACCCTCCCTTAGAAGATCCAGGAACCCTCTCTTGCAGCCATTCTCTGGCCCCCTCTGTGGGTCCCTGGGGCCAGGGAAAGGTCATATCAGCTGCAAGAAACCTTAGGAGTTTCGGGACTGCTAATTTCTGCCCCCCTAAACTACTTTGCAACAGGAGAAGGGGGATTTCTTATTTTCTTCTAGGATTACTTCTAAGATGGGGTAAAAATATATGCATTGTCCCACTATTTATGCTCTATATCCGAGAAACCATTAAACTTGGAAAGGAGCTTACGGTTTTACAGAGTCTGGCCGTGCTTTCCCTCTTCACTCTCAGGATGAGTCCTGGATGCACAGGACACAAGGTGGACCAGAGTTATCTGTTTCAGAGTTGGGGGCCCGCAGGCCCGGGGAGTTCAGTGACTCACTGACAGCCCCAGGAAGAATCCTGGGGGAGCCAGGACGAGCCCTGGGTCTTAGGCTCCTGGCGCAGTGCTCCTCCCTCCTGTGTAGCCTGCCTCCTTCTCAGGCCACTGGGCTCCAAGTTAATTAGGCAGCAGAGAAGTCTTTGGAGGAAGCTGAAAGAGAGAGCAAGTGCCCTGGAGGGATTGGTGTGGGGGCGCAAACCAGAATGGCGTGTTTTAATTGATCTTTGATTGTGCCAACAACTGCCGGCTCCCAGGGCAAGCAGCTGCTATTTCTGAGTCAGCACCCTTCCGTGAGGCTTGGCCTGCCCAGAGTGCAGGCATTTTGGGCTTTTCTCCCCACCAACCGCCCTCCCCCCCGCCCCCACAAGCTCTTTGTGCAGGAAGTGGGTCTGTGCAAAGCAAAAGGTTTCTTCTGCTCTCTTAATTAGCCAAGCAGCTTGGAGCCTGGAGTCCCGGGAATTCTGTCCAGGGTCACCTGCAGCTTCTCCCCACCCCTCCATCCAGTTTATCCTAGAAGTCCCAAGAGACCTAACTCTGCTGATGAAGCTAGACACAGCTCTGAAGACGCTGCAGGAAGCTTTTGAAGTACAATATACTTTGTGAAGTAGTTTGAAAACTTCTGTGCTACTTAGCAAGTTTCCTAGCAGACGTGGTTATTCAGAGCCTCCAGGGTATGTATGCCCAGCTGTAACGCTGGAGAAAGAAAATGCTTCCAATAGGAAGAAACCCTCTCCAGTGTCTCTAGAGACCTTGGGATTTGGAACGATCTCTTTTCACCAGACGAGGAGAAAGACCATGGATTGGGGGTCCTTTTGCCACTGAACACACATGCCTGTATCTCCACAAAGATGTTTAACAAGCATCTCAAGGTCAGCAGAGCCCTGGATTCGCTCCCTCTCACGTCCCACGCGTACCTTCCCTAATCTTCTCCATTTCAATAAATGACCTCACCATCCACCCAAATATAAATGTTTTGGCTTAAACCAAAAACCTAGGTTCATCCTCGATTCCTCTCTCTCTCACAACTCCATAGCCAATCCACCAGCAAGATCCTTTGGTTCTACCATTCACAAGATATGTTGAATCTGCTCATTTTGCTTATCTCCATCACCACCATTCTTTTCCAAGCCACCCATCCATTTAAACACCCCAGTTAAGTCTGTCTACAGCCACCCCAGCTCCATGTCAATCACTTTTCCCATCCCAAGTCCCTATATGATCTGGGTCCAACCACCTCCCCCTCCATGGGCTTCTCTTCTTTCAAGAAAGAACTAAAATATCTCATGGGGTGCCTGGGTGGCTCAGTCGGTTGAGCGTCCGACTTCAGCTCAGGTCATGATCTCACGGTTTGTGAGTTCAAGCCCCGCGTCAGGCTCTGTGCTGACCGCTCAGAGCCTGGAGCCTGCTTCAAATTCTGTGTCTCCCTCTCTCTTCCCCACTCATGCTTTGTCTCTCAAAAATGAATAAACATTAAAAAAAATTTTTTTTAAAGAAAGAACTGAAATATCTCGTGACCCTGTTTAATCCCTTCAGTACCTGAACCTGCCATTTTCATATTTATTCATCCATGTTTATGGTCATGCCTCCTTCATTAGAATGTAAGTTCTATGAGAGCAGGCTATCTGTCTTATTCTCCGCCAGATCCCCAGTATGCCAATGCATCAGTTTCCTAGGGCTGCCATAACAAAGTACCACAAAGTAAGTGGCTTAAAACAACAGAAATTTGGGGGCGCCTGGGTGGCTCAATTGGTTAAGCGACCAATTCTTGATTTAAGCTCAGGTCATGATCCCAGGGTTGTGAGATTGAGCCCTGTGTCAGGTTCTCTGCTGGGCGTGCAGCCTGCTTAAGATTCTCTCCCCCCAACTTTCCCCGTCAGCTTCTCCCCACCCCACTTCTCTCTCAAAAGAAGAAGAAGAAGAAGGAGGAGGAGGAGGAGGAGGAGGAGGAGGAGAAGGGAGAAAAAACAAACAAACAAAACCCCAGAAATGTATTCTCCCAGTTCTGGAGGTTGGACATCCAAAATCCAGTATCAAGGTCTTACAGGGTCATGCCCATCCAAAGCCTCTAGGAGAGGATCCCTCCTTGCCTCTGCCAGCTTCCAGTGGCCCTGGGCCTTCCTTGGCTATGGCACCAGCGCTCCAAGTTCCACCTCCACTGTCACACAGCAAGTACCCTTCTCTCTGTGTCTGGGTCTGAATCTCTTCTTTTCTTCTTATAAGGACACCAGTCATATTGGAGTAGGGCTTGCCTGACTCCAGTATGACCTCATCTTAACTTGACTATGTTTGTAAAGACTCTATTTTCAAATAAGTTCACACTCCCAGATAACAGGGGCTAAGACGTCAGCACAGGGGGAACAGTTCAACCCGTAAAAGCCTGTCGCAGTAGATGCTCAAAAACCATTTTGCAAATGAATGAATATTTTCAGCTGGACTCAGGAGAGTACAGTGATATGCTTTCCAGAGCAGCAAATGCAAGGGCCGGGCCTACACCTGCAAGTGAGAGGGAGTCTGTGCCTATATAATGCCAAATGACTCACTAGAAAAACGTTCACATAAACCAGTTATTTGGTATTACACCATTTTTGAAAATCTTAGAAACTGAGTTTAAATTCTTTCTCACTGATTTCAACAAGCTAGCCACCAAGGCAGCCTGCAGTTTATAATGCCTCTACATATAACTTGTCTTCAGCCCCTCACAGAGGAGGGGTATGCGTAATAGCTGAAGGGGCAGAAGCTCTGAGGGAGGACACGGCATGCCCGGAAAAGGCAGGGCCACGGCCAGTCAGACTCCTTGGCCAGTGTCCCTGAAGGCAGCCAGTGTGTTCAGGCCCTGATCAAGGTTGGTCAGATAGTGTTTGTTCATGTGAAGCTGTGTGATAAGGGCTCGAGAATGAGGAAGAAGCCAAGATGTGAGGAACCTTGTTTAGCTTTAACAGAATCTAACTAGCCAGGACTTGGGTATTCAGAAATAAGACTGATTCTACCCATCAATCCTATTAAAAAAAAAAAAGTTTCGGGGCGCCTGGGTGGCACAGTTGGTTAAGTGTCCGACTTCCGCCAGGTCACGATCTCGCGGTCCGTGAGTTCGAGCCCCGCGTCAGGCTCTGGGCTGATGGCTCAGAGCCTGGAGCCTGTTTCAGATTCTGTGTCTCCCTCTCTCTCTGCCCCCCCCCCCCATTCATGCTCTGTCTCTCTCTGTCCCAAAAATAAATAAACGTTGAAAAAAAAAACTAAAAAAAAAAAGTTTCTATTTTGGAGTAATATCTTTTGAGATCACAGCTTCGTGGTATTTTAGAGCTGGAAGACACTGTTAGGTTGTGGAAAGAGGCTCTCGTCCTCAAGAAGGATGATACCTCAGAAGTAGGATTAAGTCCCAAATGGCTCTAAGACAAAGCAGAACATCCTAAGATTGTCACCAATGGTTCTAGAGGGAGTCAGAAGGAAGAGTGAATCTCTCTTGCTGTGATCCTTGAGGAAACTTCATAGGGGAGGGGAGGTCCCTTTGACCTTTGTCTGGAGGGGAAAAAATGCAAGTTAAACAGTGGAAATGCATTCTGAAAAGAAGGTACAGCTGGAGGAAAAGGAGACTAGAAAGGACTGGATATGTTAGTAATATGGGGAACACTGGGGGACATGATCAAAAAGTGAGTTGAGATGATCAGCTCATTCCTCATGGGGAAGCTTCAGTGGGAATACCACTGGCTTGGGGTTCCAGCCCTAGCCAGCACTGATTCCCCAAGGGGCCTCTCCCTGGGCCTGCTTTCTCATCTATATAAATTAAGAGGGTTTCCAAAGATATTAAGTGAGGCCTCAAGCTCTATAAAGATGTTGTATTGATAGGCTTCCACATTGAGCTGCAAGGTAAGAATTTAAGAATGGGTTTTGTGCTTTAAAACTGTTTCAAAGTCACTGGTCTCAATAATCAGTTCCCTCCAACTGTAGAATTCTATTTCTTTCGGCTGTTTGTTAATCAAATGAAGCATGACTCATTTAGGATTTACCAGGTCCCTCTGAATTGTCTATGGCTGTATTAAGTCATTTGACCTGTTTCCAGTGGAAAATCCATTTTTATTTATATCCTTAGGAGAAAGAGCCTGGTGCAGCTGAAAGAGTCCTGAGAAGCAAGTCAGCAGATCTGGCCCCATGCTGTAATAACAAATATCATTCATAAACAAGTATAAATAAAACAATGAATATTTGTTGAATAAATGCTCACTAGTGACACCATCCTGAGCAAGTGTCCTTGCTTCTCTGACCTTTGCTTTCACCATCTCTAAAATCAAGACAATAACCTGCCTGGTCTGCCTCAAGCACTTTTGTGAGGCTCAAATGAGAGAACACACTTAAAAGCTCTTTATAAACTGTAAAGTACTCCGTGCATGTAGCATATAATGTATGGGGTGGGGACAGAGTTCAGGACTTGAGAGAGCAGTTCTCCTGGATGACTGTGGAGGGGTGGTTTGTCTCTAAGACCTCAGGAAGTGAGTGATTTTCTCTGACAAGCATTTCTCAGCTTGGTCATATAAAAAAGAAGAAGAAGGAGGAGGAGGAGGAGGAGGAGGGGGAGGAGAAGGAGGAGGAGGAGAAGAAGGAGGAGGAGAAGAAGAAGAAGAAGAAGAAGAAGAAGAAGAAGAAGAGGAAGAGGAGGAGGAGGAGGAGGAGGAGGAAGAGGAAGAAGAAGAAGAAGAGAAGAAGAAGAAGAAGAAGAAGAAGAAGAAGAAGCAAAAAATAAAAAGGATCAGAAGAAATGCATGTGCTGCCCAGTTTAGATGCTTCACCTCACTCCAGGTCCCTTGGCCACGAGGTAATGGAAACTAAGACTTGTCCTAAAATCTGGTGGAGGCCTACCACAAGGAGGCATGGCCAAGAAAAGCCCGCAGGAAGACAGAAGCAAAAGATCTTTTCTGGCTTCGGAAGATATTTATTAGTTCTCTGCATTACTTGTGAGCTCAAGATGGGGCTTTTAAAATTATTGTTGAGGGGCACCTGGGTGGATCAGTCGGTTAAGCGTCTGAGTTCAGCTCAGGTCATGATCTTGTGGTTCATGAGTTCGAGCCCTGCAAGGGGCTCTGTGCTGACAGCTCAGAGCCTGGAGCCTGCTTCAGATTCTGTCTCTGTCTCTGTCTCTCTCTCTCTGCCCCTCCCCCCCTCATGCTCTCTCTCTCTCTCTCAAAAATAAGCATTAAAAATAATAAAATTATTGTTGAGTTAATTAAAGCCATATTACTAGGCCAACGAATGAATGGGCACAATTTCTCCTGCAGTTTAAGGAAGCACTGATTCTTCCATTGAACCCATTCATTGACAATTCATCTATTTACCAAAACTTAACCAAAATGCCATCTATCTTTCTTTAGCCAAAACCACCATCCCCAAGTTTCTTTGACCCTGCGTTGTTGGAGCTATTTCTCAGATATTTCTCAGATATGCTGGCCTTCTCGATCAAGGGATGGAGACATCAGGAGATCACAATCCTAGCTGGGCTGTCAAACTAGAATGCCACAAAGAAAGCCATTGCCTAAATGCATTCGATGGCTCTCCATCTTGTGGAACCCACATTCCTTAGCCTGGCTGAAGATCTCTCCAGTCTGGTGGACATCCTAGCGGATGTCAGTTCTACTAGCAGAAGCCCATGCTGGGGAGAGGAGACAGACCTCAATTCTTATCTGCTTCTGCTCCTCATAGCAAATGAGTGTGTCCCTTTTATTCTCTGTGCCTCAGTTTCCCTACTCATCTGATAAGGAGGTTGAACTAGTCCAGCTGTGAAGCTCCACTCATTTTCTGGGGACTAACCCTGGGATAAGAGGAAAGCTGAGAGGACACAGCAGCTCTGCTTTGAGCAGGTTGGTACATTCTTGGTAACATTTCTTTTGGTGAAGGATTCTACTGCTTAAAAAAATGCTTGGAAAACACCGGCCTCCATGTGATCTCGAAGCTGCCCCAACAACTTTCCTGCCCACCTGCCCTCCCGGCTTCAGTGATTTTACCCAAGACCCCCATCCCAACGTGCAATGCTTGGGCTCACTGGACAGTGCAGAAGGTGACACCACTAACATGGTCCTGAGGTTGAGGGTGGCTTAGGAGAGAGTCACTCCCAACTCTGGGCCCTCTCCACCCCCAAAGTGGGGGCAGTGCAAAGACAGAGACGAGGTAGATTCCAGGGCAGGCAGAAAGTGGAGCAAGACTGAGACCACACAGACAACCCAGACTGGCTCAGCTCCCTCTCTTGGTATCTTCCCACTCCCTACGCCCACTCCCCTTCCCCAGCCTTAGGTGAGGCTGCTGCTGCCCTATTAACAGAATCTGCCGCTGTACTACATTTCCTCAGGGACTTGCTCCGTTGCTCCGGCTCCCTCTCTTCCTCTCCATTCTGAGCCTACCTCTTCCTCCTCTGAAGAGACCAACCCTGCCTCTAATTCATCTCTGCCCCTGAGAGTGGGTGAGCTTGAGCAAGGTCCCTTCTGCTCTTGGGACCTCAGAAACTGAGATCCTGCCTCATTAGATTTTTCCAGAATTCTGGAATTCCAGAATATCTTTGCATAGATGCCTTGCTAGGCTCATCCTGCCTGTGTCCTGGGGGCGCCCCGGGCACCTCACTCTTGGCTCTCAGGCTCCAGCCCCGAGTCCTGCACTGCCACAGACATTAGCCTAAGTTGATGCCCCAGGCATAGTCCTAGCAAGGGAGTTGGCAGGAAGCAGGCTTGGTCTTCTGATGTCGTTCACATCACAGACCAGGGGACTCTGCCTGGGCCCTACTGTGGAAGAGTGGATGCCGTGGGGTCTGGTATCAGAGACACTATGTGGGCAACTGAGAGCCAGCCTGACCTGCTGAGGGCACCAATTTGAGTGGGCAGTGCTGAGAGGGGGATGAGCGGCTCTCCCAGTGGCTAGCATGCCTCAAGGGAGACGCCTATAGGGAGGCTGAGCTCTGCCCCTTCTACCTGTGTGACCTCGAACAAGTCCTCTTTCCTTCCTCCCTTCTTCCCTCTCTTTCTCATTTTCACAAACATTTACTGAGCATTCTCTAACGACCAAGCCCTCTGCTAGGCTTTGAGGCTTCAAAAACATAGTCTTGACCCTAGAGAACCTCATAATCTGTGGAAACAGAAATGTAAACCAATTAACTAATATTTTCCTCCCGGGGGCTCAGTTTCCTTATCTGTAAATGAAGGAGTTCTGGCCCCAATACCCAGTGATCCTCTCAGTTCAAACACTGCTCTGTGAGGCTCTCATCACATGAGAACATCTGCTCCTACCAGTTTGGTGAAGTTGCAGGCCAGTCAGCAGGTAATCCACAGGGAAGAGTTAGTGATAACTGATAACTTGAATTGCACTGAGGGCAGAATCTACACTGTGGCTCGTTGTGGCCGACAGACTGCTGTGGCCTGGTTCTTGCTCTCCCAACTTGTATTCTCTCAGCTACTTCAGCCCGGAAAACCACCCGGAAACTGTCAGAGATTATTTCCAGCGTGTCCAGGGGATCCAAGAGGGAGCAGATGAAAGACAGACTAGACTGCTGGTGTCTGAGCCACAGTACCAAACTCAAGCTCTTTCTGATTGTTGGTCTAGATCACCTGCAGGCCTACCAGGTCCATCCACCTCCTTCCCTTCCTTGGCTCAGAATACAAAATACATGTGTGGGTAAGAAGCTGTGAGATGGAAATTGTCCACAGATGTGTAGGACCCCGCATTAGGTGGCCTAGGGTAGTGCCTCACTAATGTCTTTCCAGTGGGTGGCAAATCTCAAATGTTAGTTGGAGAGATCCTTCCTTTCACATCCACATCTTTCTCTCTCACACACATGCCCTATGCACCAACCATCCTTCCTCTTCTCTGTTTCTCAAGCTGAAACCCAGCAAAGAGAAAAGAAGATACCCAGGTTATTGGACACACCCCAGATGTCCTCCCAATCCAACAGAGGGCCTTCAACTTGGGGTAAGAATCAGTGCAATAACCATCTCCTCTGGGAAACCAGCATCTTCTTGCCAATTCTGTATTTACGCATCAGTCTTGGTCACTTGTCTTTTCTCTTTTTCCTACACTTGTCTCTTCTTGATACCTTCTAGAATTTTGGTTTCAAGGTCCTTGCCTTATATTTGCAACATCTGCAGAGAAAGTGCCAGATATTGCACTAGCCAGTCCCAGCTCCCATGAGCCAATTCCCTGGCCAAGGAGGGCACACCTTTCAGGTGCACAGAAACACAGGGGCTGACAGAGCACTTTTCCTTACACTGTTCAACTGGAGTGTCAGGCCAGAGACAGAGAGGTGACCAGGCAAACTTGAGAGGTTGTTGTGGAGCCACTGAAAGTCTCGTGATGCAAAATGGATCTAGAGACTTCCATCTCTAAATATGCGGTGTGGCTGCCGCCCCTTCTGTCCAAGGGGGAGCCATTCTAGCTTCTTCCCTGGGAGCCTCCAGAGATGAGAGGGCACATGGAAGCCCGTGGGAAAGACTTGTGTACCCTGCACACCAGCTGAATATCAGCCCTGGACACAAGGAGTCAAGGAAGCCTCCACCTGGCACTTCCAGGGTGTCACTATGGCCTCTGGCAGGCTGATGTCAACGCATCCAGCTTGAATAACAGAATATCTCAGGATTGTATTTGTCTGGCTTTACTTTTAGCTTTGGAAGTAACTCTCATCCTCAACCACACTATGGTTTTGCAGGACAGCTTCTGATTAGGCGTAGGATCGTATCTTACAGTTTCATCCTGAAACTACTGGATGAACACCGAGGCTGATAACGAAGGTTGTGCTGACACACACTGAGAAGCTGCGTGGGTCACCACTGCTGTGAGCATGACTCACAGAGGAGGCCCAAGCCTGCCCAGGAGGCAGGAAGGGTAGCATTTAGGGACTGATGGGCCCTGGGCCCTGGCAGACAGAAGCAGATGGACTGAGGTCCACAGGGACATTGTGCCATTCTGTGGGGGGGTGGGGGGGGTGGGGTGGGGGGACCTGGACAGTGCCAAAGGCGGACAAAACTACCTGAGGAGTGCTGTTTCCTCACCTGGTGGGCTTGCGAATTCTTTGCTTCTGCCATTTTCTTAAGAGAACCCTCTTCTGAATTGTCTGCGGTTTTAGTGAGGCTCTAGCCAAGCTTTCTTTTAAAAATAGGATGCATTACACAGTTATTGAATTATCAGGCTTTTGTCAACATCAACATCATCATTGTCAAAATCTGAGCCAGGTGTTCGGCTGAGCAAATCCTCGCACAATGTGATTTCCATGAAGAAACACACATCCTTCTCATCTTTGGGAATTTAGCTAAGAAGCCAAAAAAAAAAAAAAAAAAAAACCCACCAAAACTGGTGTGGATGAAAACGTAAAAAGACACGCAGACGTACACCATGTGCACAAGATCTGAGAACAGAACATCGTGAAGGAATAAAAGGTGAGGCTGCCCGACCCTCAGTCATACCAGAATCTACCTGACGGCATGTCGACGGCTGTCAGTTTGGGCTGGTGGACAGAGAAGAGTAGAGATGAAAGGTCATTTCAAACTTCTGAGTCAAAATGGCTCAGAGCCCCTGAGGACAGAGTTCACATCTTGTTTATGGATGAGTCCTCACTATCCAACATGGGGCCCAGCACTTTGGCAGTACTTTGATTATAAGAGCTATTATTTTATTGTGGTTATCATCTCTGTTATGAATGTCCCTGCATCACCTACTAACTATCCCACCAGATGCAGCTGTCATAATGAGGGTTGATGCTCACAGACATCTTCAACTTGTTTAATTTTGTGGGAAGTATGCCATAGCACTGTTCTGGAAGCTCTTTTCCCCAGAATTCCATAAGGTGGATCCACTATTTATGAACCCACTTATTAAGAGATAACAATTGCCAGTGCAATTAAATAGATGCCATGGGAAAATAAAATTTAGTGTTCTGGTCAAGTAATTAAATATGTGTGCAGGGCAGAATGGGTTTTATGTCCCTCTAACCCTTAGTCCATTCAAGCTGCTATAACAAAATAAATACCACACACCGGATGGCTTATAAGCTGTAGAAATTTATTACTCACATTCCAGAGGCTCAAAATCCAAGAGCAGGGTGCTAACATGGTCTGGTGATCCATACATGGTAGAAGGGGTGAGGGATCTCTCCTATGAGAGTGCTACTCCCATTCATGAAGGCTCCACCCTCAGGATCTAATCAGGTGCCAAAGCTCCACCTACCAATACATACCCTTTGGGGGTTAGGATTTCAACATGTAAATTTAAAAAGAAAAAGGAAAAAAAAGAAAAAAAGGGGTGCCTGGGTGACTCAGTCAGTTAAATGTCCAACTTTGGCTCAGGTCATGATCTCACGGTTCCTGGGTTCGAGCTCCACAACGGGCTCTGTGCTGACAGCTCAGAGCCTGGAACCTGCTTCAGATTCTGTGTCTCCCTCTCCCTCTGCCCCTCCCCTGCTCGCTGACTCTCTCTCTGTCTCTCTCAAAAATAAATAAATATTAAAAAAAATTTTTTTAAAAAGGATTTCAACATCTGAATTTGGGGTGGGGGGACACAAACATTCAGACCATGACAAAACCTCACCCGCCCTCTTGCCTTGTCCTGGGGCCTGACAAAGCAAAGCTAGGCCAACTACAGAGGGAGAAAGAGCAGAGATTCCAGAAGCACATCACTACACAGGGGATACACCAATAAGGCCAGCTTGGCCAAGAGCAAGCTTAGCTCACCTTACAGAACCCATGGCCTGTTTCTGCTGCCAGCCTCTGCCCTGGTCCCAGCCCAAGCAGAGCAGAACCCAAGGCGGCCGACTGCCTGCCCCATCTTAGATGCTGAGGATGCAGGCAGCACCTGGGAGAGCAGTGGGGTAAGAAAGAAGGAGCAGGATTTGAGGAAGGGGTGCTGAAAGGAGAGGGGGCCAGATAGAAGGGACTCCCCAGCCTACCTCAGCCTCGCTCAAAGCACCAAGGGCTGAGGGGGCCCACGGATTACCCCACCGGAGTAAAAGAGCTACTTCTGACCCCCAACCTCCCTGTCTTTGACTAGTTTAGAATATACAACTCACACTTAAAGGGCTGTTTTGTACATTCTTTGGACTCTATGATATAGATAGCCTAAGAATAAAACTATAAAAGTGAAAACTGCTCTTCCCTTCCACTCTTCAGGGAAAAGCTCTGGATTTGTTTTATATGCATTTTCCCCCAACTGTCACAAAATAAAAGGAATCATATTGTCATCAGTTTTCTAAAGCTAGTACCCAACTTCCACTACTTTTCCTGTGTCTGAAGGGGACCAGCCAGTCACAGGGACCTCACCATACAAGCAGGGTGGAACTTTCTAAGTGGACATTTATGAAGCCCTGGGTATTGGTCGGGCAGGGCAGGTCAGAGAAATGCAAAGCATCCCAGGCGTCAGCCCAGAAGTTACTCCTACCCTCTCCTCTGTCCACAGAACAGCACCCATGGGACTCAGCCTTCTCTACACGGAGCTAAAAGCACCCTGAGACCTCTCATGGAGATTTACCCTGTTGGCCCATGTGGAAAGAGGGGAAGAGGCCCAGGTCTGAGGGAATGCCTAATGAGTCATCATGCAGAAGGAAAAGGCAGAATTCAAACACCTGCCTCCTGGAAAGGTCCAAAGAAAAGGTGTTTCCAGACCTGTGAGTTAGGTGGCCAAGCAAGCAAGAGGAGGGCCCATGCCAACGAAGAGAAAATTCCTGGAAGTTCTGCTTCCAGAACCCTGGGGCGGACTCCCTGGGCTGGGGTTGCCGTCCCCTTAGCATAGCAGCCAGACCTGCCACCCTCAGTGGAGGCAAGATGAGAAGGAGGGATAAGAATGGAGACACAAGATGAAAATAGGTTTGGTCGGGGGTGGGGAGCTGTTCTAGCCTAAGAAGAGGAAACACAGGTGAAAAGACACATATACCCTGGAGGACAGCCCAACAAATTCCAAGAGGAGGGATGGGGGTGGGGCAAGCTTAGGACAACAGGCCTTCTGCAAATGTGAAAAGGAGCGGGGATAGGGCCTCTAGGTGACCTCTACTTAGCTAGTGAATTGCGCTCTACAAAGCGTGGTCACAAGCAACATGTCCCAAAAGGACGACAGGCTGGCAAGCAGTATCAGCGTCACATCCCACCTGTTCCGCGTATCAGAAAACCAAGCTAGGCGCCAGCTGTTGCATACAGCACTGCTCCTCCACACAAGGCCAGAAGACCACTGGCCGCACACGAAGTGACTGAGGGCCACGGGGGGAGCATCCTTACCTCAACGGGCACGCATTTGCTGTAATGTGCCTTTAAAAATAAAACTGAAACCACCAAACCTGCGGTTTCAAGGATACTGTTGCTTAGGAGGATGCTATGTTTCAAAAGTGAGGTTATTTAAAGTTCATTTAAATGAAGTAGCAAATAAATAATATTACATAGGGTACTCGGTTTTGATTTTTTTTTAAAAAAGCAAAGGTGGGAAACCAAGCCCCGATGATGAGGATGATGGTGACCAGGACAGCCACCCATTTTATAACACTCACTTTGTGCCAAAAGCCTATAGATACAGTAAGTCACTTATTCTCATGAAGGCTCCATGGGGTTGGCAGTTATGGTTTATTTATTTATTTTGAGAGAGAGAGAGAGAGAGAGAGCGAGCGAGCACGGGTACATGTGCACGCAAAAGGGGATGGGGCGGGCGGGGGGGACAGAGGATCTGAAGCAGGCTCTGTGCTGACAGTGGAGAACCCGATGTGGGGCTCAAACTGAGGAACCATGAGATCGTGACCTGAGCCAAAGTCAGTCACTTAACCAACTGAGCTGCCCAGGTGCCCCCAGTTTTCACGGTTTTACACAGGGGCCTGGGAGAGACCCTAAAAGGCACAGGGTGTAGGACTGCCTCCAGGTGCTCAGACTACAGGGGCGCTGGTCAGCACAAAGCGCCTGGCTGGGGCCTGGGACAGGGGGTTTGGGACAGCTTGCTGGGGTGGGGAGGAGCTCCATGTGTCCTCCCAGCTTCTGATGCAGAACTATAGGAGATTGAATTTCACAGCAGCCTTACATCCTGATGCAAATGAGGACAAGCCAGTGACAATCCACAGCGAGGTGATTTCATTGCCAGCTCCAGAGCTGCCTGTTTTTTGCATCGGGCAGTGATTATGTTGCACAGTTGATGTGAGGGCCTCAGGCAAAATCCCTGCTAACTCAATTGCAGGTTGGCCTTCCTGCCTGCCTGTTAAACTCTTCCAGATGATTCTGGCTGGATTTGCAAGGCTTTACCAGACAGGTTGTCTCTGCGTTAGAGGAGGGGAGGGACATCTGCAAAATGCCTGGAGAGAGGAAAAGAGAGCTCTGAGTTCAAAGGCTTGCAGAAGCAGCGGGGATGGGGAGAGAAAAGCAGCCTTTAATGGGTCCTACGAATCCCTCAGCTGAGAGCACAACAGTTGTGCTTTTCACACGGTGGTTAAAAGTCTTCCAGTACATCCTCTAGTCAGCAGTTTGAGAGCAAGAGCTTTGAAATCTCAGATTCATCTCTCATTAGCCAGATGGCCTCGACTCTGGCCATTTAACCTTGATGGGCCTCAGTTTCTCCATCTGCAGGGTGGGAATAAAAAAAAAAAGTGCTTCTCCCAGAGAGTACTGTGAAGATTAAATGAGATCTTCTTAGCACACTATAGGACATGTGTTAAGTGCTCAATCATAGTAGTTGTTACTATCATCCTCCAGGATGGGGTGAAGGCTTACCGCCTCTCTGAGCAGACTTAGCTCAGATTTTAAGTCCGGGCTGGTCTACCACAGCAAAGGAAAATTTTAGAAACTCTTGTTTTCATATAGTTAATGTCCCAAGATGATGATGATGGTGATGATGATGATGATAAAAGAGGCACACGGGTAAGCGCACAGATTTAGTGGAACATGTCAGCCAAAGTTAAGAAACCAAAATGGCTAGGAAAGGGACTCAAAGTTGAATTTATGATCTCTCGCTCAAAACCTACTCCTCCTGCGGTATTCCCTACGTCAGTAAATACACCTCTAGTTGTTGGGGCTTTGGGGTAGAGTGGCTCCATTTCCAGGTCAGAACCATGGTTTGGGGCTGGTTGAACTGGTTATGCCACCCTAAACTGAACGTGCTTCCCAGACTTCAGGCTTCTACCACCAGGGCAGAGCCGGCCCCACTAAGCTCACTGCATGGCTTGGAGAACAAACTGGATTCTACCTGTCTGTGGCAAGCAGAGGGGACTAGAAAACCCAGAAGGTGCTGAGTCATACTAGCCCAGCGACTGGGACAGAGCCCAGGAGTGTTACTCTAATAAGCATCCCTCCTTTTGGAAACGTGAGGAGTGGGGAACAAGTGTTCCCCCGACACCATCTACCTGGTTGCAGTAGTCACAAACCTTGGAGTCATCTTAGGCATATGATCTCCCTCTCACACACACCCCTAATCCATATCCTGCTTATCACCAAGGACTGTCAATTCACTTCCTAAATATGTCCTGAATCTGTTCTCTGCTCCATTCTACAGCCACCACTCGGTAGACCAAGACACGATTATTTCCCACCTGAATCCTCACAGGCCCCCTCATCCACTTTTATCGTCTCCAGTCTGTTCTCCACTCTGTAGGCCCCAACTCCTCCTTACATTTTTTAAAAACTGTTCCTTGTTGCCCTTTGGTAAAAACTAAAATCCATAACATGGGTCCAACGTTTTGTTGGTCTGGTCCATGCCTACCTCCCCAGCCTCAAGGCAGCATGACTCTCCCTCTTGCACCAGGCGCTCCAACCACCCTGCTTCCTTTGACTTCTGGGAAGAGATAACACTTCATTCTGCCTCAGCATCCTTGCCCATACTGTTCCTTCAACCTAGAATGCCCTTCCTTCCTCCTTTCCTCCCTTCCTTCCTTTCCCTTCCCCTGGCTAACTCTTGTTCATCCTTTACAATTTAACTCAAATGTCACCTTTCCAGGGAAGCATCCCAGACCAGATCAGCTCTCCCTACTAACACATTCAAGGTTTTGGTGAGCTTTCCCTCCCTAGTATTTACCACAGTCGGTAACAAGATATTGTATGATTCTTTGACTGTATGTATGTATATATACAGTATATATGTATATATGTATATGTAGTGTCCTGTCCTATAAGCTCCATGCAAAGAGATGATCCTATCCTTCAGCACCCAACACAGTTGCTGACAATAGTAGTTACCTAGTCAACACTAATGATGGACTGGATGAAGGAGAAAAGTGATTGGAGAAAAAGGTATGATCCTAGTAGATGGTTTTGGAGATCTAATGCCCTTCTTCCGGGAAAGTGGGGCAGACCAAAGAGACATGGCATAGGGTGTTCATGCATGAGTGTTTGGGTAGAGAGACAAGGGTTGATCTGGAATCTGAGGTCAGAAGCTAGCAGCTCCACTGGTTGAGCATAAAAAACATGATTATAGCACTGTGAAGAATAAATAGGGTAGAGCCAAGGAGATGATCCCTTCTCAGAAGGGATGCACATAGGACTTGAAACTTGGCCAGAAGAAGAGGAAATGCAATTATTGGTACCAGCCACAGGAGACATCACCAACATTTCTCTGGGTGTACAATCTTTCAGGGTGCTGCATCTACACATGAGTAGAGAATTTGTCATTTTGTGGGTACACGGTATCTAAAACCCCTCTTTAGTTTTGGAGAATTCCCCATGGGATAAGCCTTTATGGGAGGTAGCCAGCTTTGTTTCTACCTGTTTTTCAAGTCTGGCTCTCTAGCCTTCCTGGCGAGTCTCAATGCTTCCCACTATCCCTGAATAAACTCCCTTTCAGCTTAAGTCAGTCGGAATTAGTTTCTGTTGTTTTCAGCCAAGAACCATAACTGGTACAGTCGGGGGCCATCAGGGCAGTGACATCTGGCTTCTCCATGTAACCACGCGCGTGGATGCCAGGCACGCAGACAAGTGGACAGGACTGCTTTGGCAGCCTGGAAGTTATGGGCTCCTCAGAACTGGGGAGGGAAGGTGGCCATTTTGAGCCAGCAGGGCCTTTGGATGGAATCAGAATTCCTGCAGATCTGTGGGTGAAGGCCACATCACAGAAATCATCCTATTGTTGGGATATGCCCACGGGGTTGGTCACCTAATACACCCCAGACTGGCAGCCTGGGAAACTCTGACAGGTGGAGGCCCAGAGAACCCACAGTTGGCTCATGGCCCCGTGGGAAAGTCCTGGCCCTCCTGGGCCTTCTCGTATTCGTTGTACTTTTCCTGAAGAGTTTGTACTCTGGTAATCTGTTCAAGATATTTTCCACTTCTCAGATCCTGAATCCACTATAAAGAATAAAATATGGGAGGAAATAAACGGAGAGTCAGAGTGCACTTAGCACACTTCCTGATGCCTCAAATAATAGGATGTCAGAGCAGGAAAGGCCCTTGGGACCATCCAGTCTTGTGGTCTCAGACGTCAGTGGGCTTCACAATTACCCAGGGAACTAGTTAGCAGTGTGGGTTCTCACAGATTTCTCCATTCTCATAGCTGGTACACTAGGTCTAGGGTGAAACCCCAAGATTTGGGTTTTGTACAAACTTTCCCAGGTAATCCTAATATAAGTTTGAGAACAGTGATTCTAGTCCTTCATCCCATCTTACAGGGGAAAAAACGGACTGAAAAAGAAAACTCCCCCAAAGGGTCAGCTGTTGACTGGACACCAAGCCCAGACCTCCTAACTCCCACTACCCTGGGCTGGTGTGGACTAGGACAGGGCATGGAAAGTGCTTCTTTCCAAAGTCAGTTATGTGATTTTTGTCCCCTAACAAGGCTCCCCCTTTTCTGATTGTAAAAGGTGCAGTGTGTCATGGGAAATGCCAGAAATAAAGATGGATCTGTTCTAGCCTCTGCCAGAGAGGCTGTTGTGGTCTTAACCGAGTAGGAAGCCCTGGAGGCAAAGCCAGGAATTGCCACCACAAGGCCCTCAGCTTGACACAGCAGCAGCCCAAGTTCTAGTTCTGGGTCCTCCAATGTCATGCATGAGCTTAGACAAGTCCCTCCCTGAGTCTCTGTTTTATCCAGTTCATGAAATGGGGATAAATGTGCTATCTGCTGTCTACCCTGCCTGCCTCCCTGGCCTCTGGTGTGAATGTGCTTTGTAAACTCCCACGTGCTGCTCAAGCAGGAGGGATTACAGACACTGGAGATGTGACTAGAATCCTGATTCCTACTCAGGGTCCCTTGAGGACGTGCCGGGCTCGTCTTAGAAACAGCAGAGGAAGCTAAGAACCTGCCAGCGATGCTCAAGGGAGATTCTCAGAGCCTGTGGGCTGGCTGGCAAAGAGATCCCTTCCTCTCACACAGTGCTCCCATGTCAGGCAACCTGCATGGACGAGAACCTCGCTCACTGCCAGGTGCAGGTGTGTGGGGGGGACAAAGGGATGGTGAAATCACTGCTTCGGGGTCTTCCCTGCCTCTGGTCTGGCTCTGCTGGGAACTTCTGTCCGTCTTTCAAAGTGCCCTGGCTCAGGACCCCTAGGAAGTGTTCAGAGAACCCCAGGGGACCAAGAGAAGTCACACCCCACCCTTCCATGCCACGGCCTGTTACAGCAGGTTCAAGGGGGTGGATTTGCTCAGACGGTATCTTTCCATATTGCCACATCACGCCTCTCAGAACCATTTCCACAGCTGGCAGGAGTTCTGGCTTACCTGAAGTTACCAGGACGCCAGGATTCTTCCACCATTCTGCCAAAAATTTGCTCAATCCCCTCATCTCTATGGCCATTTTCTCATCTGTAAAATGGGGGAAACAATTCCTGTCCCTCCCTCCATTACAGGTTTGCTGTGTCAAGTGACAGCAGGGTGTGGGAGAGCTTTGTCGTCATTACCTGGTAGGACAAGACAGAGGCCTGGAAAGGGTAGGAGGAGAGGCAGGCACAGAGATGAACTGCAACTCCAGGAGGCAGGGGAGCTCTGCACAAGGACTGAATTCTTGCCTCTACCTGGGGCCGCCCTGGGACAGCAAGTCCTTTGCTGTAAGATGCTCCCCATCCCTTTCTCTCATGTCAATATTTATAGTGCATTTACCCAAAATACCACAATTACTTGACCCTCAGAGTGCATTTTCACATTGGTAATACTTTACATCCTAAGAAGCCCCCATCCAACAGCCCCAGCTCACGAAAACTGGCACAGGTCCATTTTGCAAGTGAGTCCAACTTAGTACACACACACACACACACACACACACACACACACATACACACACATACACACGGCTGGCCAGCTGGCAGTTCACTAGGCTTTTTTGTCCCTCATTCCCCAGTAAGAAATTTCTATTGCATGACTATCAAATGTAAGGCATTCACTAGCACATGCCAGACTCAGGGGCCTCGCTGTGATCAAGCCTAAGAAACGCCTTCAGTCAGAAACCCAAGCAGACAACTGCTTGATGCAGGTGTAAGGTCATCTAGTCCGGGAGTTTTCAAACTTTTTTTTCTTATTTATTTATTTATTTATTTATAATTTACATCCAAGTCAGTTAGCATATAGTGCAATAATGATTTCAGGAGTAGATTCCAGTGACTCATCCCCTATGTCTAAAACCCAGTGCTCACCCCTACAAGTATCTTCCTCAATGCCCCTTACCCATTTAGCCCATTCCCACACCCACAACCCCTCCAGCAACCCTCAATTTGTTCTCTGTATTTAAGAGTCTCTTATGTTTTGTCCCCCTCCCTGTTTTCATATTATTTTTGCTTCCCTTCCCTTATGTTCATCTGTTTTTTTAAAGCAGTGCACTTTCTTCATAAGATCTTAAAGCAAACCCCTTATCAGCTAATTCTGAAGAATCGCTGAAACTCGAAGCACCACTGATTTATGGTGCAGATGTGGAAAATGAAGCTCAAAGAGGGTGAGGAATGTGACCAATGCCACACGACAAACTAGTGGGGAAACCAAATAAAAAAACTGTTCTTGAGCCCACAACGACAGGTACAAGGCGGGACCCAAAAACCAAAAAGGCCCAAGCAAGGGTTTGTAGAGCTTACAGCTCAACTTAAGGGCAGGCACAACACCAAAGCACTTGAGTTAGGCTAGCCTCCGGAAACCGAGGGAAAGCCTACCTTCATACAGAAAGTTCCCGCTCAGGTTCTCACTCGGGTCCAATATGAAAAGGGAAGGGGGGAGCCTCGTCCTGATTGGTTGGAGGAACCTTATTCTGATTGGCTCAAATGGCCACATCCTGATTGGTTGGAAGGTCTCGTCCTTATTGGTCAATATTGGCAGACAACTCAGGCAGCTCATTGGTGCTTTTTGAAGCTGGAGTCCTCTGGTTCTGCTCTGTAAGGCTCGCAGTTTAACAACAGCCAACAGAAAGTGCTCTAGGTGCACAATGTTTTTCACTTGGCGCTTGGTCCCATGGTCCCTAACTGTCTCAAAACCACCTTTCAGTGCAGGTCTCTAACCCTCAGCACAGATGTCTGCAGCTCAGTGTGACATCAGAGAGAAACGAAGTTTCCTTCATTCCTAGGCCATTTACACAGCCTAAGAAAGGAGGCTCACAAAGGGGGTGACTAGTGAATGGAGGAGGGGGATGTGCTGACATAGTTATAATAAACAAATCTGGCTGGGAAGTAAGGGACTCACCATCTCCTTTGAAAACAAGAATGTTTGGCAGGACGTTTCTGAGGCACTGAGCCCCTTGCTGAAATAAAGCAGAAGCAGGCCTGGCAAGAACAGACAAATGGAAATTCCTTCCAGCTGCCTTAGCTCTGCCTTCTCCATGGTTCCCTGGATCACTGGCAGCCAGGCTTTGCCAGTGGCCAGCATGAGACCGACCCACCTGCAGAAGGGCCCCTGGTGTCTCCCACCAATGGTCCAGAGGGCATTTGCATGCGCCATGGGCCAGAGAGTGACTTTTGTGGACCTTTGGGGTTGGCTTCCTGCCAAGGGGAGCTGACAGCCTGGGGGCGGGGAGTGGGCAGAGTCAGACACGCAAACCACCCCACCGTGTGAATATGGCATAGGGACTCTATGGAGCTACATTCCACACAGGGGAGGCGAGGACCGACAGGGACTGAAGGCCAAGACCACGGCTCTGTCGCTGAGATTGGTGAGCCTTGACCCAAGTCCCACCGTCTCTGTACAGAGCTGGGCCCGGGGCGGCCTGTGATTTGTCAGACTCCCAGCCGCCCAGCTGCTCAGCTCTGAGGCGGGGAGGCTCGCGATTGCGAAGCGTCAGAATGGGACGCGTGGAGCCGGCCGGGCGGCGGGACCCGCGGGCCATTTGGCCTCGGGCGCGCAGCCACGTCCCAAGTGCGGCTCGGCTCGTGGCGCTGAGGACGTGGCGGGGGGAGCGGCGCCCCAGGTGGCAGGAATGCACTCTGGGGCGGGCGTGATCCCGGGAGGTGGTGGGGACAGCAGCGCCTGCCCAGGAGAGCGATTGCTGCTGCTGCGGGTCTGCCCAAAAGACTTGGCCGCCTCCGTTCCGCTGCTCCAGGGAGTAGGTGCTGCCAGTAGTTTGAAGCAGAGTTGCGTTCTGAAAGGAACTGAGGTCGAACAAGAAGCCCCGGGCCCCAGCTCTCCTTATGTGAATATTTTGCTCACCTAGAAAATAGGCCACTTTGGAGAGTTCATCAAGCAAGGGGACTCCCAGACAAGTTTTGATCAAGCCCTTAATCCCAGTCTCAACTGGCAGATGGCAGGGCACCACGTCCTCTGTTCCAGGCTTTCCAAATCCCAGAGAATCTCTGGCCATGCCAGACTCTTCAGGATACTCCAACTGGAGGGCCCTTAGAGTTTTGTGGCTTCCACACTGTTCTAGAGCTCAGGGGAGGCCAAGCCTTCAGGGTTTAGACCCCCGCCCCCGTTCTACCCAAGACCCCACTTTCTTCTTTACTGCATTGAGACTGCATGCGATGTCATTGAAACAAGAGACTGTTAACAAATACAAGCCTGAGTTCCTCTTTTAAGAGGTAATTCACATTTTTACTTTGTTGTGTATGCCCCTGGGCAACTTAAAAACCTCCCAGGTTCTTCACCTGTAAAATGAGAATAGTAATAGGACCTCCTTCATGGGGTTGTCATAAGGAGTAAGTGAATTAATGCATATAAATGCACTTAGAGCATGTTGTGCCTGAATCACAGTAAAAAAAAAAAAAGTGGTAAGGATTATTGTTTTTCTGATCATTACTAATATTTTAAGATGAGGAGAGTGAGGCCCAGAGAGGAAAGGGACTTGCCCAGGCGACAAGGGAACTTGGTCTTAGAGTTGGGAGTAGTATCAGTAATATCCCTGTCTAGATGAGTCCTTTATGGTTTTTGAGGTTGATACTCCATGGAAATCTTTGCAGATAAACAAAAGCCCATTTGGGAGAGGCCATTCTGTATGAGGGGCCTCTGGCACGAACTCCATGAACCTCAGGAAATAGAGGAGGGGGGCAGTTTGGGGAGAAGGAGGAAGAAGAGAGGAGGAGGAAGAAGGAAAGGAAGGCAGGGAGAGGAGGGGGAGGGGGAAGAAGAGAGGTCTTG
This sequence comes from Prionailurus viverrinus, assembly GCF_022837055.1. Lineage (NCBI taxonomy): Eukaryota > Metazoa > Chordata > Mammalia > Carnivora > Felidae > Prionailurus > Prionailurus viverrinus. The sequence goes on along the minus strand of NC_062569.1, from coordinate 86,472,247 downwards.
ATCCCTCTTAGTCACTCAATAAGAAATGGTGTCTTCATCATCATAGGCTGTTATAACAAGATACCACAGAATGGGTGGCTGATAAACAACAGAAATGTATTTCTCACAGTTGTAGAGCCTGGAAGTCCAAGATCAAGGCACCAGCATGGTCCAATGAGGGTCTCTTCCTGGCACTTTTCCCTATGTCCTCACATGCTGGAAGAGGGTTAGGGATCTCTCTGGAGCTTCTTTTATAAGATATATATCTCATTCCTGAGGCTTCCACCCTCATGACTTAAGCACCTCCCAAAGGCCCCACCTCCCAATACCATTATGTTTGGGGGTTGGGATTTCAACATATGAATTTGGCGGGAGGGACTCATTCAGACCATAGCAGATGATCTCACTGGGGTTGCTCTTGAGGGGACACCTTCATTAGGCAGAGAAACTAGACCTCAAAAATATTTCAAATCTAAGAATTTTGTTTGAGAGTAAGGACTGTGCTTTGGGCTGCCCAGGGTCTCAGCCTGATTTATGGTCAATTTCAGCGCAGCCACAACTTCATGAATCTCTCCTCTTAATCTAAGTTGAGCCACAGGCCCCAGTGGCCCAGGTGAGGTCAGGGAGGCCAAAGTCAGCTTGGCAGGGACCCTCATTATTACCAGAGGAACAGTCAACGCTTGCGTCCAGCAGTTAAAGAGAGTCTGGTTCTGAATCCTGTCACTTTCTGACTGACTGGGCAAGGTATTTAAACCTAAGCTTCAGTTTAATCATCTATAAAATTGGGATTATAAGTCTTACCTCATAGTATCACTGGGAGGATCAAATGGGATAATGCTTAACCCCGGGCCTGGCAAGTAGGAAGTGCTCAATAAATGCCCATAACTATTACTATCAAATGTGGCTTCCTGCCTCCATGTGTGTGCAATACCTTCCCTATCTTCTGTCCATCAAGGGCCTATATTAGTTAAGATCTGATTTGCCTGCAAAGTGGTAATGCAGAAAAGATAGAAGTTTATTTCATCCCACATAAAATCTAAATGGGTGGTTGAGGAAGGAAAGTAGTTTGCCAGTGTCTGGGATCACCACACTATCTTGTAATGCCATAGATGGCCTTGACCTCATGATTCAAGATGGCAGCATCCAAGTTCCAGCCAGGCAGCAGAATGAAGGGGTGAAGGAGCCAAAGTATGCTTATAGTCTATCTCTTAAGGAAGGTTCCTGAAAGCTATTGAACTACCATTGGCCAGAACATAGTCATATGACCACCTCTGGCTGCAAGGGAAGCTGGGAAATGAGGTCTTTATTATGGGTAGCCATGTGCCCAGCTAAACATTGGTGGATATATTCTTATAGGAGGACAGAATGGATATCAGAGACATAGCAGTCTCTGCTCCGAGGGTCTTGATTTGTCTTGGCCAGCTAGGCAGCTGGAAGCCAGGTACCTAAGCACTAAAACACAGGGTTGGGAGCATGGTGCTTTCTCAGCCACTCTCAGTGGCTCAATCTACAGCTGAGAACCTGGAACTGGAACCGGAACTCATGCCTCCAGCCAGAGGTCAAAGAAAGTTGTATTCTATTTAATCACCTCCCAGGCCCTCCTGGGCTTCAACTCTAAAGGCAGGAAGGCTCCGGGAAAGGCAGCTGACTGCTCCCTCCTGGCTAAACAGAGGACACTGAGCAAAGCAGAGGTTCTGAGGGGGCAGAGAGGCACAGCAAGCAGGTGGGCCTGTCCCATGTTGCTCCCTTCAGTGGAAATGCTCTGCCAAGTGCCCTGCCTCCCGGTTTTACCCGTCAAAATCCTCTTCCCTTATCAAGGCTCTGCAGAAACACGACCTCTTTTAGGAAGCATCTGTAACCGGCTCAGTCAGAATCCCCCTCTCCCTTTCCTGGGTTCCCACACATGGTTGTACCTCCAGTGTAGCACAGGCTGTCCTGGGTGATGATAGCTCCCCTAGGCTGGTGCACAGCTCACCTGCCCCACAAAACCGGAGCGCCTCAAGGCTAGGAGTGCAATCTTACCACCGACCCCCTGCAGCTGATTCTGGATGGCACTTCACCATCCAAACTTGAATGCCGAAAAAGACAAGACAGAGAGGAAGCCAGGCCTGGCTAAGACATAACGGAGAGGCAACAGGAAGAGCCCAAACACAGACAGCTGTGGGCAGGAGGAACTGGTCCGTCCTCCCCTGAGCTGAACTATTTGGGTGACCCCCCTGGACAGCTGCAAGGGTTTGTGCCTCAGAAAACACCTCCTTTTCTGCCGGGGATGCACCTGTGGCCTGTACTTCCAGACTGAAGCCTCTGTGGCCCCTAATTCCTTTATCCACCAACATCCCCTTCAGGGATTTCTGGCAAGGAGGTGATGCAGGGCTGCAGAGTTCATTCTGTTTAGCCATAGGAGAGGGGCATTGGGAGGAGGAAATTACCTCCTCTGCCCCAGGCCCCCAGAAGGAGGAGGTGAGCAGGAAGGAGGGCTCAGGCTGCTGTGGCTCAGCCTTGAGTGTTTCCCAACTTCTGTCTCTGGCATTGACACACCCTAGGACTAAAGCCTGTGTGCCTTTCTCAGAAAGGCCACGGTGGAGTGGGTAGGGATGGGAGAGGATTTTTTAGGCCCTGGCTATGCTGGCTGGCGTGCCTCCGGAGTCTCTCCCCCTGTGCCGGGCACTGTGCTGGGGAGCTTACACAGTCACCTAATCTATGTAGCCCTGCAAGATACCCACTGTTATCCCCATTTTAGACATAAAGACACTGAGGCTGGGAGAGGCTAGATTACTTGACTGCATTATACAAATGGAAGGTGACCGAACAGGATTCAATGTCAGGTCTAGCTGGCCCTAAAACTTGTGTTCTCTCTACCCAACCTTGCCCAGAATGAAATTTCTGGAAAGGCCTTTTCTTTCCCATCCTCTAACTGCACGGTCTCTGAGGTCCTTCCACCTCCAACAGGACATCACCAGTAGGCTCCCCTCCCCAGGGGTTGCCACTCAGGGACCCCCAGATTTGCTCCTTATTTCTCTGCTTCCCCAAGAGCATCTCTTTAGTGTTCTATCGTATTCTCTTGTACACTTAAACCTCTCAGAAAATGAACACCCAACGCTGAAAACTCCAATTTGTCACATTCCTCCAGGTGGTATCCACCTTTCTGTATCTGTGCTCAGCCTGAGCCTCTGGTCTGGTTCTACCTTCAGCCTCCAGATCATGTGCCCAGCCTGTGTGTCAGAGCCCCCTGCCTGGTCATTCTTCACATGGTTCCAGCACTGTTGGCTCGGCTACCTTATGTTTTTGGTGTCTGGACAAGGCCCAGCTGTGCTTTTTCAGGGACATTCACTTTTACGCTTCCTTTGAGAAAGTTGAGGAACTCCCCAAGCAGGGAAGGACCCCTGGCCCTTCATGCCCCACCCGCATCTGCTATTGCCTGGGGCCCTGAGGCTCTGCTAGGAAGAAGCCAAATTAGGTTGCGCGGGGATTAAAAATGGCCATACTTTTATTCATCTCTGGTGGAATAAAGCATTTCACTTCCTCCTCCAAATCATGGCACCTGTCACCCTGGGGTAAGATTCCTGGCTCCCTGGGCTAGCCTGTGAGTTCCGGGAGGGCAGTGGGCTGCCTGCCTTTGGACACTGTGTGCCTAGTACAGGGCTTGGCACAAAGAAGACACTCAAATGATACAGGAGCCAGAGGGAGAGGGAGCAGACGCTACTGAGCACGGGCCTGATCCTCTGAATATGGGAACACAAGGGGCATTTGCAATGGCTGCTCCATTCCCATGAAAGCCCCGTGAAATCACAGCGTGCCTTCCACCAGTTTCTTCTGTTATAGAACCAGGCTGGAATGCTGGCAGAAAAACCAAGCGGCACTCAGAGATCTTGGTGGATCGGAGATTTATTTAACACCGGCGGGCTCAGAGGAGACCGTTTCTCCAAAGATCTGAGCCCTGAGCACAAGCATGGGAGACAATTTATAGTCTGTTACTTCCACATTCCACATTAGTAGTAATTTGGCGCACGCCGCAAGCAGGGCAGGAAGAATAACCCGGAAAGAGGGGTCTCTGAGCTAGAAACTCGAGTTTGTTGCAGTCCCTTTGGCCATCTTATGGTGCAGAACTTTACTTATTTTCCCAACACGTCCACTGGAACCAGTCTGTTGATCCTGCCAGCCTGCAGGGAAGTTTATGATGCCCTTCATTACATCACTAGTCCCCCGTGGCCTGCCACTCTTTACCCTGTTTCCTTGAAGGTGCCCCCAGAGTCTCACAGAGCGCATGCTTTCTCATCCAGAGCAGTGCTCTTTCTTCGCTTCTCACAGTGAGTCCCGCACTACTTTGTAGACCTTCGGTGAGACGTGATGAATCAAAACCTTTGGCCAGAACGCAGTGTTAAGTAGGGGAGAGAGAGAGGCCCCCGCAGAGTAAACAGCCCAGTAATGGAACACGTGGCTGGATGGCCCACAGAGAAGGGTGCCCAGAACAGTCTGCCAAGCCCACTCTCGTTGTCGGAGAGCAGAGTTTAGCAACACTGAGACCCTGACCCTGAGAATAACGGGCAGCTCCTCCAGAAACCGAGGTGGCTGCGGCTGAAGCTGAGGAGAGCAGCCAGCCCCACTGCTATTTCTGAAGGAACCCCGTGTGGTTACTCAACGCGCTGTAATTAAGCTCATCTATAATTTGATAAGTGGGAGCAGCCTCCAATTTTACAGAGTAATTAAGTCTCACTGAGAGCAGCACAAGGTGTTTCTGGGCCCCAACATCCCCTGAGGTTGGTCCCCATTCACTCTCTCTCCTCTAACATGTGCCCATCGATGCTGAGCCAGAATGGTCCTCAGGCACGGCCCTGGCCTGCTCTTTCCAACCCTCAGGCCCTCACCCGTGCCCAGGCCACTGGCGGATCCCACAGGCCACACCCGCAGTGAGACACAAGCCTTAGCCTCCCTTCCACACTGCTCTCTGCGAAACTGTGGGCTAGGAGAGAGCTGAATTCAGTGCTCCCCCCATCACTCCCTCACGGGCTACGTGGCCAGCCTCTGAGTGGGGTCCAGCCTAACTCAAGGGCCCTGATGGGGAGACTGAGGCAACCTGGGAGTAAAGGAAGGGGCCCCAAGGATGGAATCCAAGCCTGGTTTGTCTTGGCTCTCCCACTTCCTGGCCCTGTGATCTCAGGCAAATCACGTCACCTCCCTGAGGCTCAGTTTCCTTATCTGTAAAATGGCAATAGTGGTCCCGCCTAAGTCATAAGCGGTTGGTGAGGATCGGATAAAAGATGACTCACAAGCGGACACACGAGCGTAAGAAGTTGTCAGCATCTCACCAAAGGTACTGAAACCTGTCTCCAAGTTCTAGCTGCTTGAGGAGACGCAGGTGGCCACTCAGCGTGAGGAGTATGGAAACCTTGCCAAACGAGGGACCTGGGCTCTTGAACGTGACCCGGCCACTTCCAAACACCCGGTGTCCTGTGCAGTTCTGGGTCATCGCCACTTGCCAAAGGAGTTATGTTAGGGGTGGTGGGTTTTGGCTCAGTCTTTGGGTAAATTCTCCCCAACCAAGGAAACGTTGTCTCAGGAAGTAATGAGCCTCTTGTCACTGGAGGACTTCAAGGCTTGGCCAGCTCTCTGGAGGCTGAGAGTCAGGCTTGATGGTGGTTGAATCCCCTTTTCCCCTCTGAGGTTCTGGGGGCTCCTAGCAGCCTGTCCCAGCCCTAGCCCAAGGCCCTGGTCCCTGGGGCAGCAAATCTCACCCTACACTTCTGAAGCTGCTACTCACAAACCACCTTCCGTAGTGCCCGCACACATCAGGAAGGCCTTGTCTGTTTGGTCTCCAGCAGAGCACCAGGGCCCCATAGCTCTCCTTGTTCTACATCCTTATCTGTGGATTCTCAAGCCCCGTGCTCATACAACCCTCGAGCACACTGGGAGCAGCTACAGAGTCTGTCTCTGCCCAAGGTTGGGTTTCGGCATTCCTAGAGCATGCCCTCAGAAATGCCACTGATGGGGGGGCAGTGTTGGCCCAGTCAGGGCACATTTCCTACCGGAGGGACACTAATGGGCTCCTCTGGCATATGCTCTCCTAGGGAGTGGCACCCGGAGCCCAAAGGGGGAAGGGAAGGAGGGGATGGCTCATGTGGCAGTGCTCTGTGGCTGTTACTGTGTATATGCTTACAGATTTTTCTCACTGTTACGTAATTGAGGTATTTTTTTCCCCTCCTTATTTTAGATCCTGGTGCCATCTGCCCTGCTTTTCATGCATCACTAGCTCTGGGCTGGAGGTTAGATCTGGCTTGGCCACCTAGTTCTATCCCTCACTTGGCAAAAGACTTGGGGTAATCTGCTTCCTTATGTGTAAAATGAGATAGTAACCCCACCCTGCCACCTCCCAGGGCCACTGTGAGACTCAGGGGAGCGGCAGTGAACTGGCTGTGGAAAGCACCCAGCACTGCACAGCTCTGCCCGGTGGTTATCTGGCAGCCTGAGCCTGGTGCCACCCAAGCAAGGGAGCCTCTGCTTGCTCATGTCTGCACCTGCACCAGACGGGCTTCACATAGCTTTGCAGAGCCAGGCTCTATTTGAAATGCAGGAAGTGAACAGGCCTCACAGGTGGGGAGTCCCCCCCTGTGGCGGGGGCAGACCGCCCCCCCCCCCCCAAGGACAACAGGGACACCATCCCAGCAGCTGGCAGCAGGCAGGGCCAGGCTGGCCCATCACCTGCTCATAAGCTTCTTGGTCCCAAGTAGAATGTTAAGTGCACCTTGTCAGAAGCATCTTGCAAAAAGCTCTCACCCAGCTCCGGCCATCAAGGAGAGTACCCTAGAGAGTGGATGCCATTTGTACCCAGCAGAACTGGAGCCTCCTCCCTCCCGTCACCACTCCCAAGAAGGGGCAGCTCTCTGCTGACAGACAAGCAGTGAGGGTCTAGGTGCCAGGGGACCCTGATCTGCTTAGTTCCCAGGGCTGTTGGGGCGAGGTGATGGTGAACAGCACCACTCAGGAGACATTCAGATCCACTGTGACACTGGGTGAGTCACTTTCCCTCTTTGGGTCTGAGTTATATCATCTGTAAAATGGGAACAACCACCTCTGTTCTGCCCACTCAGCTGTCTCTTGTAAGGATGAGGACGAGACGCGCACCCAAGGAGGCTCAAGGCTGCCAGGGTGAAAGGTAATTGTGAGGTTTTCATTACCATTGAGATCATCTGGAAAGAAGGTGTCTGCGCTTTTCAATCACTGGGGTAAAAATAAAAACTCTGGGAAGCCTGGAGGCCAGTCTAGCAGTCCTGTATTACTCCTGGAGACCCCAGCTGATGAAGATATGGCTTGTCCAGTGCTCAGGTGACTGCTGATCCCGACCGCTTCCCCTTCCCTCTGGTTCCTGGGTGCCCATGTACACATGTAACTCCAAGTGTCATGTCCATCTCTCTTTCATAAATTTGAGCACAAAAACAAAATCTCCCAAGATGTAGAAATGCGATCCTGAAAGGTAAGCTCTGTGATTTAAAAGGATGTGATGGCCATCAAAAGTCCACCTCTGGTCTCTAAAAGGCTTCAGCCCTGCCTGCCCACCCCATCATCCCCACAGGCCCTTTCAGGCCTCCCCCTGCTGACAGGTGGCTGGGTAGGGCATCTCTGATTAAAGACAGAGGGGACCAAGGCCCAAAAGGCAGGCTGAATTTCCTCCTTGTCCAACCCCCTATTCCTTGGCACTGCCTGAGCCCCGCCAGAGGCCAGGCCCAGCTGCACAGCTGTTCTGCCTTCTCCTGGTGCTAGGCTCCGCCTTTAAGCCAGACAGCTATTGAGCAGGAGTGCTGTTTCTAAAAGGGTCTTGCGTTTTTGTGTCCAGATTGTCTGGGAGGTGGGGATCTGGAACCCTCTGAGACCTCAGGCATGGGTGGAAGCACCCAAGTCCAGAGAAGAGGCCACAGGGGCTGGAGAAGAGGCAGAACGCCCTCTAGCGGCCGTCCTAGCCATTCCAGGGAGAGGCGGAAGTGCCGGTTTGATTTGAAGGGCTGGCGCTCAGGACTCTACCATGGGGGGATGGGGGGGGGGGGCAGCCACCTGGAGGAGAGAGTGGGGCCTGTGGGGCCTGGTTTTGATCCAAACATCCAGGCTCTGGACAATTGCAGGGATAGCGACTTGCAAACCTAAACCCAAGAAGTGATAATACACTCTGCCTATCAGTGACCTGGCTTTTGATTAGAAATAAGGCCATAGCAGGAAAGCAAGCCATCAGTAAAGGCCACCCTGAGTTTGTGTGTGTCTGTGTGTGTGAAGGCTACTCTGTGTGTATGTGTGTATACACGTACTACATGAGACAGGCAGGGAGCCTGGACCTACCCCTGGTGCAAGCTTATGTACCACGCACGGTTCCTGCCAAGGATGCCCCATCACCATGGTCGCACCCCAGGCAAAACTAAGCAGACTCAAACCAGAAACAAACCAACCTCTTAGCCAACAAGCACCTCTACACAAGTCCTAAGAGAGGTTGGAGAAATCACAAATGGAAATTTCCAGAATGTCCCCACCCCTTCGAATTGCTGGCTTTGGGTCACACACAGAGGCACCATGGACATGCAAAGGGGTGCTCAGGTGAGGATACAGAGCTCATCACAGGATTCTCAGGTAGCTGGATTCAGAGCAGCCCTGGAACACAAAACATGAGGCGATTCTACAGCAGTGGCAGGAGCACACGACCCGGACCATTTATAGGCAATAAATAGGTTGCTCATGTATCCTCTTTGGGCCGCAAATTCATGTACCAAAGGAAAGAATATCTGTCCTTTCTACCCATCAGGCTGGTTTAAGAATCAAATGAGATACATTTTTGAACTGATGTTTTGGCTTTAAGATGTGAAGAATTGATAATAAATCTGTTTTTAATATACACATGTCTTCCCAAACGCTTTGTATGAAATCAGCTCCAGAGAGTTGGATGTACCGTGTTTGCCCTGAGGTTTGGGGGCCCTGCACACCACTCCATACCATGACTGCAAAGGCCCAGACCACTCGTTGTGCGCACAAGTAGGTCTGGGCTGTCCCCTCTGGCTAATGCTAAAACGGGTGGTAGGTCCTCCTGAGACTGTGTGTAGATAATGCACAAGTAGGTAGTCAAGATCCTCCCTCCCTTCCCCCCCTCCCTCCTTCCCTCCCACCAGGGCTCCCCAACAGAGGCCAGTGGGAAACTCTTCAGTGTATGTAGATCCTGTCGGAGACCGCTCCGGGCAAGTGGGTCATGATCTGCATTCGAAGCCACCAGTAGTAGTCCATGGGGTGGTAGCGAGTGTAGGGCGTGGCAGAGGTCAGAGCGTGGGTGACGGCCTTGATGACAGGGGATGTGTCTGTGGAGCCACTGTTACAGTAGGTCTCCATCTTGGCGATCTTCTCATCAAAGTACTTCCTGCCATAGTCCTTGCGCACCACCTCAGGCAGTTCTTCCCACATCTTATTGGCAATGGCCTGGATCCGCTCAGGGCTATAGAGGCTGGTGGCAGCAATGAAGTTGCCAGGCTCCACCACACTGACCTTCACGCCCAGCGGGTACATCTCGTAGCGCAGGCAGTCAGAGAAAGCCTCCACCCCGAACTTGGTGATGCAATATGGGGAGCGGGCTGGGTTGGCCATGCGGCCCAGCATGCTGCTGATGTTGACAATGCGACCTACAGAGGGAGACGGCAAACACCTGCTCAGGAGGCACTGCCTGGTGGGGCAGAGGGCCAGGGGCCCTGCATGTTTCCAGAGGCCTGGCTGCAACTGGCTTCCTGGCCCTTACACCTGTTTTGCTGCCTGTCAGGCTGGGGCCTGGACTTCTGAACCACCCAGGGTCAAGGGACCTTCTCGTTTATAGTCAGCTCAGACCCACATGTCAGGATGAACCTCCCTGATATTTCCCAGGCAGCTGATGGTGCCGGGCAGGACACGGGAAGAGCAAAGAGCAGGCTGCATACGAGCAGGGCACACAGAATAGGCAAATTTCTACCACCTGCCAGGGCTCCAGCTGCAAGCAGGCAGGGCCAGGGTTCTGCACCTGATTTCAGGGCTAGGCCATGTGGACAGGGTCTCCGGCACCGGAAGAGAGTGGCGACCTCAAGAGGCTTTCCCACAGACCCAGCCTTGGGTAGTGGGATACAGGTGGAGCTGATCCAAGTAAGCCCAAGCAGACCTGGGACCTGCTTGCCCTGGGTGTGCACTCAGCAAGTTAAGGCACAGCCTCATCCTGGACACTGTGGGGAGGGCAACTTTCAGAAACTTCTAAGCTGGAAGTCACTGGAGGGTTGGGGTTTTCTTCTAAAATCCTACAGCTGCTCTCTGGGTTCATCCTATCACTGCCGAAACTTTGGGATAGACCGTATGGATTGTGCCCTTTTTTCCATTATTGTTTGCTATCTAGGGAGAAAATCTGAATCAGTCACTTCCTAACCAACTGACACGGTTTGAGTGTTTTGTCTGGTTCCAGATTTCTAATCCTCACTGTTACTATTACTGTATTTTACTTACAACCACAATCATCTTATTTTTTAACTGTGGCACAGTAACTCATAGAACGGATATACCAAAATTTACTTAACCACACCTCTGTTGATAGTTGCTGTGCACACACAGCTCTGTGCACAAGGGTGGTTATTTCTCTAGATAGGTCCCGAGAGTGGGATTATTGCTGTTAATTTTTCAGCCTTTGAGACTGCTGACCTCTTAGCGGCCCTTCTTCCTGAGAATCACATATCCCTTTCCATCTGCCTGGCCATGGCACCTCCACTTACCACCATCCACAAGACCTGCACAGCCCCTGAGAGTCAGGTGCTCAGCCTCACCGGGGAACGGATGCTGGATCTGCTGAGACCAAGTTCCATACTAAGCAAAGAAGAAAAGGTGGGGCAAGAGGAAGATCCCTTTCCAACTCACCTTTGGCCCTTCGGATGAGGGGCAGAAAGGATTTTGTCATCCGCACCGTGCCCCAGAGGTTCACTTCTGCCACCTCCTTGTAGGTCTCCATGCTGGTGAACTCCACCTCTCCGAAAGTCGAGATGCCCGCGTTGTTGACCAGGCCCCACATGCCTAGACAGGATGGGACAGAACTGCAGTCACCACCTAGCCTTGGCCTCAGACCTCACCCATCAGCCTGCAGCCCATCCCCCTCCCTGCTCTTGTCCCTTTCCCCCCAGACTTGCCACTTCCTATCCAAGGCTCTTGGGACACTTTCTAGACTCACCAAGAATAACAGGAGACCAAGAGGATGAAAGTGCTGGCTGTGACGCTCCCTTAAGTCTAAAAGGTCCAATCACCATCTTGCTTCTACCTGCATTGACTCTCTGGGCCCCACCATGACCCAGCGCTGCCAGGTGCCCTCAGTCCTGAGTCCCACATCGGCTAACTCGTTTCCACTCTGCTCTGTGCAGTCACGTCCTCGCACCCTGCACCCCGCACTGAGTATTCATCCCTGCCTCTGCAACTTCACCTGAATTCACCCTCCTGCTGGAAGCCAGGAGAACCACAGGAGTCTTCCAGGTCAAGCCTTCTCTGGAGGTCAAGGGAGGGACCCAGCCTCCAAGGTCACATAACAGTGAGAGGCTCAGCTAAGGCTTGACCTCAGGCTGAGCCCCAGTCCTACTCCACCCTGAGACCCTTCTGATCATTACTGCATTCTCTGATCTCCCTTCTGTGAACCACGCACTATTTGCCGGTTACCACTGGTAAGCCCCAGTGTATACATACACCTGGCCTTTGCGGGTAGAGAACCCCCCTCAGCCTTGTGTGGTCCCAGATGGAGTACGGAATTGGGGCAAACGTACACTCTGAGTACACTTGGGTTGACTGTTCCTGCAAGACCAGCGAGGGGAGAGCTGGTTTCTGTAGACTCAGTGAACACTGGTGCTGGAAGGATCCTTGGAGCTCTGACGACTACTTTTACAGCCAGGGAAGCAGAGGCCCCGAGGAGAAGGGACTGGCTTCAGGGTGCCCCAGAAGTCAGAGGCAGAGCTGAACTGGGGAAAGTGGCACCGAGGAGGCGGCCTTGATTTGCAGGGCCCTCTGAGTTCTGTTTTTGGGGGGCCAGGGCTGGATGGGCTGGAGCCTCAGGGCAGAGCTGTCCTCCAGGGCCTGTCCTCCTGCTGCCTGTGGGAACCCTGGCCCTGCTTCACTTTCCAAGTTAATCATGGAAATGAGTTTCTGTAAATGACAGAGTGATTGGTCTCTCGCTGCTTTTCTTCCGTGTTACCCAAATTAAAGCTTCAGCTGACCTCTGGTGCCTTCTCCTTCAATTACAGAGAATTAAGGACATTTATTAAGAGAGGAAATTGCTGGTTAACAAAGTGCTCATGAAGCTCTCACTCCCACTCCCCACAGTGGCTGAGCTGACGCCTCAGGCTCTCAGGTCTCACCAGTGACCTCGCAGTGACGCAGCCACTACAACCCCCATCCTGCAGACCTCCCCGGGAAGTCTTCACCCCTCTCTTCTTCCCAGGAAGGGCAGGAGGCCTCCCGCCACCTGACAAGGCTGACACTTCACCCTCCACCTTCCAAACCATAAGCCATCACTCCTTGTCCCTTTTTTATGCAACCTCAACCCTTCCCTTGCCCCTGACCCCCTCCCTTCAGCTTTATACCCATTAGATGCTCAATAAATGTTTGTCAGATGAGTGCATGTCTACAAATACCATGTCTCAACACTCTAAAGAACCTTCTCTTAACCATGCTACCTCCTCACACCGCTGTCTGCTCTCCTTCCCTCCACGGCCCATTTCTCTGCTCCCCTGGGCCCCAGCCCTGCTGCTGCTCCATGGTGTCTGCGGTGCTACCTGCTGAGGATGTCACCGTCCCCCCTCATCCCTCCCTCCCATCTTCACTCCCCTCAACCTCCCACAGTATGAGCACGACTCACGGTGCCTGACATTCACTCCTCCCTTGGCATTAATGATACCCAAGCACTCCTCCATCCTCCCTGACACCCTTCTTCTACCTGCCCCCTAAATACAGGTGTCCACCAATGTCCTGTCCTACACCACCTTCTCTCAAATTACACCTGGTGCTCAGGCAGCCTCGTCTTCTTTATGTTCATGGAAATTTCCAGCTGCTTTGTGTTTGATTCACACAGGACAGTATCACACTTAAAATGCATACAAGGATTTTTTTTTTCCCAACTAAAAACTAATTACATCTGACACTGATATCCAAAAAAGTGTAATTGAACTTGACCTGTGGAAGCACATTTCTCCTGGATTACAGCTCTGCTGACTTGATAAGCAGTAACAGTTTGTGGACCTAGGAGCTCTCTGGAGTCCTCAGCCAACATTCCAAACCCACTCACAGTGAACATTCCTGCTGTTTTCCTGCGACAGCCCCGTCACATCACCACCTCTGCGTCAAGGGTTCCCATGTACCCCTTGCACTCATGGCTCTCTCCTAACCCCGGTCTCCTCCTCCTGATGGGCACTTTCACCTCAATGCTCCCCACGGCCCCAGCACCCCCGACCCACAGCAACACGTCACTCTCCAGCTGCTCCAGCCCGCACCTCCTCTTTGCTAACAGCCTCACTTTCATCTGGTTCCTCACTTCTTCCCCCATCTATGAGTACTGATCAAGAGTATCAGTTGATATTACTGATCAGTTGATACTATTGATCAAGATCAAAAGGACAGCTGCCAGCCCCTGAATAAGCACTTTGCATGCATTCATTCAGATACTAAGTTGTCCCAGGTCTGGATGAGGCAATTGAGGCTCAGGGAGGTTAAGTGCCCTGCTCAATGTCACCCAGCTAACAGGTAGACAGGATAGAAAACACAGCCCTCATGCTCAACTCTACGCTGCTGTTGGCTTCCTCTGCTGTCACAGAATCGGTGTCTTCTTTCCTCTTTCCACAGCGTTACTCTGGGTCCTGGTGGCCTCCCTCCAGTATCATTGGAGAAGACTCTCCCAGGTCTCCTTGTCACAGCCTTTGTCCTCCACCTCCATCCTGATAGGCCAGTCAGCCAGACTGTCCTCTATCAGTCACTTCCCCCTCTGATAATTCCCTTCCAGAGGGGGTATGTGAGGCCTCCTTTGCCAGGCTTCTTGTTCTGCCCTCTGGAAGCCTGAGCCACCTATGCTCCTGCCTCATGCTCCACCCCGCCCTGCTGCTCCCTGGCTCTGCTCAGGGCCCCGTCCCTCAGCCGGAGATGAGAGCAGCTTTTGCTGACTTTCTGCCCATGGTGCTGCGGCAGTCAGATCTAGGTGTGAGCACTGGATCACTCACAGGCACTTCTCCCACTTCACAGATGGGCAAGCTGAGGCCCACACAGAGGAACATACAAGCCTAAGGTCACACTTCCAAATAAGAGATGAAGCCCACAATAACTCCAGTCTTCTCACTCCCAGACTGAGGGAGTCCCAGATGGAGGACAGGGTCTTCCCTATCTGCGGCATAATGTCCCCGGTGCTGTAACTGTTCCAAATAGGTCCTGCCGTGAAGCCACCAACTTACGCTTGGCTGGTGTCGCACCACAAACTCCTCCTGCCAGGTCAAACCCTTACTGGTGCTCAGCACACTACCAAGCATACGGCAGGTACTCAATAAGTATCTATGGACTGTGAGGTTAAGTGATGGTTGCAAGATCAGGCCTGCCGGTTGGCTCACTGACTTAGCCTTTCCCTGGGGTGCAGGTGGGCAGTGCTGGTTACAGGCTCCAGGTGTCCATCCAGTCACTCAAGAGTTCTGCTGGCAGATGGCTCACCTGCCCTGATCACACAATCCCCTTCATCTCACCCCCCTGAGCCTGGCTCCCGTGGCTTTGACAGATACTGTTCCACGGAGCCAACGTGAAGGGCACCAAACTCCTCATCAAAATGTACGCTCCACTTGTCCCGGTTAGGATCCTGTCTGGGTGGTGAGTTGGAAGCAGCCACCCACTTAGGAACCGCAGGCTGATCTGAAAGCCCCAGAGGGCGCCACCTGGAGCTCAAGGACAACATTGCCTGGAGAAGGGGAGAACTGCAGCGGCTTTACCAGGAAAAAACCGGCCCTTGGGGTGGGGGTGGGGGCCACAGGGAAGGAAGAGAGGTGGAGGGGGAAGTAGGGAGAGAGAGAGAGAGAGAGAGAGACCTGGACAACCACATGTCTGACAGATTTATTACCTTTTTCAGACCGAAAAATCTTCAAATCTTTTTCCAGAAAAGGCAGTATTGGTTAAGTAAGGTAATGGTGTGGTTTATCAGCCCTCACTGAAATGCATCATGAGGGAAAATGCAGTAGGGAAAAGTTTACGCATCGAGGCGGTACTAGGCTTTGAGCTCAATGTGGCTCCGGGTCTACCCTGCCTTGCCTGTTAAGCTAAAGGGCCAGACTAATACAGGGAACCGAAACTGTCCTGCCCCGGTGGCAGGGGACAAAGATCAGGATCCTGGGCAGCCCCCAGCTCTGGTGCAGCCCCACTCTGTGCTCAGGTCTACAGTGATGATTTCTTTCTGTGGGCATTTTAAATCACCACAAACCCTCAGGCTGCAATGAAGTGGCTTTATGGTGCTGAATGCAGCTGTTTTCCTGCCTAATCGCTTATGAAGGCAACATCCTGGCAGTCCGGGAAGGTGGGCATGAGGAGGATTTACCACTGGGGAGGGGTGAGGCAGGCTGTTCCTCTCAAGCTGATAATCATCCCAGTGGGACTCATATCCTGCCTTTTCTCAATGGGACAGGAGCCCTGGCTTTGCCTGCTAATTATTAAACAGATGTTCAGTGAGTGAGGGAACTCACAGGCCTCTCCTCAGAAAGCAGAGAGACCTGGCCATGGCCTGCCTTGGGGTGGGGGCAGCACTGAGCTGACAAGGTGACACATCAGGGACAGGCTGGCAGGCCTAGCAACAGCTTCTCTGATAGCCACACAGCACAGGAGTTTCTGAGGCAGCTGCTGGCCTCAGCATCTCCACCTGCCTGATAAATGCTCAACAGGGCCCAGCACAGGCCCTGGTGCCCTCCCCTCCTCCCTACTAGTGCTTGAAGTCACCATTCAGGAGAGCTGCCCCCACCCCATTCTGTGGAAAAGCAGAGAACTGAATGAGGTTCTCTTTCTGCATGGTCTACCAGGAAACTCAAAGGTAAATGTCTTAGGGGCGCCTGGGTGGCTCAGTCGGCTGAACGTCCGGCTTCGGCTCAGGTCATGATCTCATAGTTCAAGAGTTCGAGCCCCGCATCAGGCTCTGTGCTGACAGCTCAGAGCCTGGAGCCTGCTTCCAATTCTGTACCTCCCTCTCTCTCTGCTCCTCCCCAACTCATGCTCTGTCTCTCTCTCTCTCTCTCTCAAAAATAAATAAACATAAAAAAAAAAAAAGGTAAATGTCTTAGATGAAGCAAGTAGCCCAGAATGCAGCACCATCACGGCTGTGTACTTCATGAATGGTGTCTCCTCCCACTTAGGTCCTCCATGAGCCGAACTGGGAGGACAGCTAAGTCCTTATGTTACAGGAACTTTCTGTACCATCTGACCTTATTAGCTACTGGCCCTCAAACTTTTTGTTCCTTCAGCTTCCAGTGCCCAGTACCCACCTTCTCTGCCAGCTGCCTCTCCCCCTCTCGTCCCCTGACTGCTTATGTTCCCAGGAGTCCCTCTGTATCCGCACCCACCCCAGCCTCACCTCCCGGCCTGGACATCTGGTCTCCACCCGGACATTCCCCCAGGGTGTCCCATGGGCACTCCCCATCCCTCAACCTGCTCCTCCAGTGGGGGGCACCAGGTGACAGGAGAGGCCTCATGCCCCTCCCTCATCCCCACATGCATCCATCACCAAGTCCAGACAGCTGTGCCTTCCCGAATCTGATCCCTCTTCATCCGTAACACCCACTGCCCTTGTTCAGCACTCCTGCACTCCCTTTAAATCCACCCTCCACACTGCCGTCACAGTCCCCAGACTGACCAGGTCATTCCCCTCAGAAAATCCCCTTCAGTGGCTCCCACAGGCCTCAAGAGAGTGACCATGGTCCCTTGCCTGGACCCCAGGCCCTGGACGACCTCCCTCCTCAGCCCCATTTCCTGCTCCCGCCTCCACCAGACTTGTCCCCTGGCTCGTCCCCTGGCACATGCCGTGTGCTTCTCACCATCGTTCACGCTCTCCCCTCCTCCTGGAACGCCCTCCTGCTCTCTACCACAATCTGCTTTCAACAACCAGCTCCCCACCCCTCTGAAGACTGGGCTGTGTCCTTCTGTTGTGTGTTGCTCCCTGAGAGGGGATTTGGAAATCATCTGGGCTAGCCCCCCAATAAACTGTGAGGTCCTTGGGGACAGGAACTGTGCCTTGGTCATCTCTGTGTCCCCAGCACTTGGTCTGGCACCAGGCCCAGAGTGGGCATCCAATGAGCACTGTCTGAACAGACCTGAACCAGCACTCATCCATTCATCTCTTCTAGAGATTTAAAAAAAAAAAAAATTTTTAACGTCTATTTATCTTTGAGGAAGAGAGAGAGAGAGAGAGACAGAACGCAAGCAGGGGAGGAGCAGAGATAGAGGGAGACACAGGATCTGACTCAGACTCAGAGCTCTAGGCTCTGAGCTGCCAGCACAGAGCCCGACACAGGGCTCGAACCCACGAACCACGAGATCATGACCTGAGGCAAAGTCGGACACTTAACCAACTGAGCCACCCAGGAGCCCCATTTCTAGAGATTTTTAAACCACCTCTGGCTTTATTTCGCATTGCCTTATTGCGTGTGTGTGTTTAATTTAACCCACTGCCTCCCACTGGGCAAGAGGAAGAGCTTAAACAACAGGGAAAGTAGGCTTTTGGCAGGACACAAGTAAATGGGGCGTAGTGTTTAGGAAAGGTGCCCTTGGGACGGCTAGTGCGCTACCCCTGCTGCCCCAAGGTGCCCCTTACCTTTCTCAGGGTCCTCCAGGCTCGAGCGGACAATCTCCACCACTTTGTCCACTTCCTCACTTTTGCAGACATTGAGCTGAACAGTTCTTAGTCGATCGCTCTTCAAGCTGTCCAGCTCCTTGACCCCATCATTTCCTTTGTCCTGAGGAGGAGAGAGGAGCTGCTTCAACAACTTCCTTCCTACCCTGCCTCCAGGATGAGGACCAGGGCCAAGGCCCTGCCAAAGCCTGGGCTTACTAACAACTGCAGGAAACGGTCTCTGGAGACCCACTGGGGCTGTTCAACCAGCAGGCGGTTCTATTCAACCCTAGTACTGATGACAAATCAGGCCAAACCAAATGCCCTAGCTCAAGCCCCCAGGAGAAAGACTCACCGGCAGGAGTCTTTCTCTAAGCAAATGTTGCAGACTCAGTACCTGCCCCGGCCAGGCATGTGGGTATCAGATAATGGGGAGGGTGGGGACTTGGGAATGAAGCATGTGCCTTCCTCTCAACCCCTGCCAGCTGCTGCCCATGTGGGTATGTATGTAACATAGAGTTGCCAGATGCTCAGATTAGGATTTCCTAATTTTTTAAGTTTATTTTGAGAGAGAGAGTGTGCAAGAGAGGGCATGTGTGCACATGAGGGAGGGGCAGAAAGAGAGGGATGAGAGAATCCCAAGCAGGCTCCTCACTGTCAGTGCACAGCCTGACACAGAGCTCAATCCCATGATCCCACGAACCATGAGATCATGACCTAAGCTGACACCAAGAGTCAGATGCTTAACTGACTGAGCCACCCAGGTGCCCAGGATTTCCTAATTTTTTAAGTGTTGGCAACTTACATTAAAAAAAAAAAACAACAACATAGGCCAAAGCACATCCACAGGCCATATGTGACCAGTGGGCTGCCAGTTTGTCACCTCTGTTCTAAGACAAGGGCCTGTCACCACCAAGATGGTCCGAGGCCAAAGCAGGCTCTAATTCCAGCTCAGTCACTACTCAGGCTCAGGTACTCTGGTGCATCCTTTACCAGGTGCCCAGTTTTTCCAGCTTAGAAATAAGGACATTGCCACCTGTCCTGATCTGCTCAGGTTAACAGAATGAGGAAATCATCTTTATTTAAAGCCTGCTAAACTATAAAGCGCTATGCAAATCCAGGTATTCTTAAACACGAGAAAGCAAACATTTCTTGGGCCTCCATCATGTTCTTAGCCCTGTGCTAAGAACTGGAGACACAAAAATAAATAACTCAGCCCCTGTTGTCAAAGAGGCACCTTGTAAGGAAGGGAGCAGATGCGTCAGCGAACAACACAGGCAGTATTTGCTGCATTGAAACCTTGCAAGAGGTGAGAGACTGCACAGAAGGTGGGACAGACAGGGAAGGCCTTTCAAGAGCAGTGACAGCTGAGGCCATGAGCCAGAGGGGCCCTGGGGATGGGACATCTCAGGCATCGGAAAGTCCTTTTCAGGCAGAGCAGAGGCATAAGGAAATGGTTGCACATGCGGCTGGGGAGGTGGGCGGCGGTCTTCTTGGGGGCAGTGGTGAGCTGCTGGAGGGTGTGGATAAAAGCAGGCATCATTTACTGAGTGTTTACCGTGCTTCCCACTGTGCTAAGCACTTGCCGTGCATTTCTCATTAGCCCTCACATCATGAGGCCGGTTGTATTACCATATTTCATCTATTCTATAATCCACATTTTTTCCACCATAGGGATCAGCTACAATGGATATGAAAGTCAAACACTGTCCGTTACAATTTGATTGACAGTGACTTTCTTAGTGGTGCATGAAACGGTAACGCATCTTATAAGAGGACTACATAGCTGCCAGATGCTGACGTGAGGGAGCTATCCTTACTCCCAGCCAAGGGCTTGCCTCAGCTACAAGCAGTACTGAGCATCCTCAGCAAGGGCAAGAGTAGGAAGCACAAGGATGTCAGCATATGTCAGCGGTGAAAACTTCTCTACAAATTAGGCTGAGCCTCATTAAGTGGTCTGAACCACGAGGACCCTAACCCCAAGGCTGGACACTCTGCACATGCATGTCAGAGGGACAAAGGAGAGAATGGCGAAGGGACTATGTCAAATGTGGCCAAAGGTGCTGGAGATAATCACTCTGGAGAGAGACTTGGGGAGAACAGGACAGTGAGGGAGCAGACTTGTCCTACGCAGCCCACAAAACAGAAGCAGGGCCAGGAAGAAACTCAGCCCAAAACAAGAAGTGACTTTCACAGTCCACGGATGGTGTAGACTGCCCAGGAGCTCAGACAGTGAGGGTGGAGGTCATGGGGCAGAACGTGGTGCAGAGAAAACCCAGGCAGGAGACAGAAGGCCAGGCTGATCCCCCCCCCACTCCCCACTAAGATCTCCTACACCCCAAAACAGTCACCCTCTACAGGGAGCCTCCCCTGAAAGAAGCAACATGCGTAGCCCTTCCTAGACAACACGACAGGTGTTCCATCTACAGGTAGAGCTTCTGCTGCCGTTCCCACAGACGGCTCCACCAGCAAAGAACTCCCTGGGACGACGCCATCTTCAGGCCTGGAGGTGGGAGGGGCTGGTGCCCACAGACACCTCTCTCTTCCCCAGACAGCACACAGGCACCACAAAAACACATATCTTGTGTTCATGCAGTCTTCATGTCATGCTTCCTCGAATGCCCCTCAGAGCAGAGCCCAAGTGGTCTGAGTGTCCAAGGGGTGCTGACGCCAGTTCCGCCAGGAGAGGCACCCATGAGTCCTGTCTTCTTCCTGGGCTTTGTTAACCCTGCTACCACCTTTCAGCAACTCTCAGACCCCACACCAGACCTCTCCTTGAGCCTCTAGCCAGCATTGAGCCAATGTCCCTGAAATCCCCAGGGGAGACTCCTCATCCGTGTCAGGGGGCCCATACGAACTTGGTTTGGTAACAGAGCAGCTAAGAGCCTTCCCCCAGAGAAACTGGGGGTTAACCTCACTGCTCACAGCTTTGGGCTCAGCATTCAGGACCCCAGGAGAGAAACCCACCTCCTACCTCCACCTGACAGATGTCCCCAAGAGTTCTCATCACTCTGAGCAGCCTTTACATCCTGCTCCTGACAGCCACGTCAGCAGGGACACCACGACCGTCCCCTTCCAGATCCACCAGCTGGTCCCCTTCCAGATCCACCTGTCCTTAGTCCAAGGCCACACTGCCTGGGCTGCACTGCCTCCCTGGCTCCAGGGTTTTTGTGTCTTTGTCTTCATCTGTCCTGCTGCTCAGGGACAAGCTTTCAGTCCTGCTGTGCTGGTGCCTATGTAACTGGTTTACTAATAAACCCACTTCTTTCACTATCCCTTTATTATTTTTTTAACGTGTATTTATTTTTGAGAGACCGAGAGAGACAGAGCACGAGCAGAGCAGGAGCAGAGACAGAGACACAGAATCTGAAGCAGGCTCCCGGCTCTGAACTGTCAGCATAGAGCCCAACGCAGGGCTTGAACTCACCAACCGTGGGATCATGACCTGAGCCACAGTCGGACACTTAACCGACTGAGCCACCCAGGTGCCCCTTTCACTATCCCTTTAAATTTCATCTGTCAGCTCTCTTTCTACCCCTGGATGAAATCTCAGGCAATTCTTGTAGCGATTCCACACACCCTCAGATAGTAGAGCCTCTTTGTTTGACTTAGGGTGCCCAGCCTGGTTTGAAGACCCAAACCCTCAAACTTGTATCCAATTTAAAACCTGCCCTGACCCAGGCCTGAGGGAGTGCAGAAAACCCACAGGATGCAGGTAGGGGTGAATTTTCTAGCTCCTCCTCACCTGTGCCTTAATCTCTGACCCTTTCTGGGGTGGGATCCAGGGGCTGGCAAATTAGGGGGCAAGACTGTAGTCTTCAGAGGCTGGTACTCCTGCTGTCTTGCTGTCCATGCCCTGGGACAGCAGGTGCACAAGAGCTGGCCCTCCCTTCTTGGGGTGCTTTTGTGGGTTCTGCAGGGATCCCTCCCCTGGACATCTCCTGTGCCTCTTCTCCCTCAGCCTCGGCTTCAGTGAGGCAGCCCTTTGGCTGGGGCCACATGGGTGCTCCTAGGAGTCTCACTGGATGGGCACCCTTATGATGACTCGGGGGAGCCCTCCCCCTTGTCCACATCAGGTCCAGGCAAGCGTGTCCTTCCGGGCAGGACAGCCCTTTCCCGGTACAGCTTTCTTTGCTCTGCCTCCAGATGAGCCATTCTGGCCTCATTATTGGGGCTCTAGACTTCGGTTGGTAAATAATAAGATATCATTCTGTGGCCTCAGACTCCAGAGCATAAATGGTAAGCTCTCCAGGTAGCTTTTAAGTTTGTTTTTGTTTTTGTTTTTTTAATGTTTATTTTTGAGAGACCGTGAGCGGGGAGGAGCAGAGAGATCCAAAAGCGGAGGATCCAAAGCGGGCTCTGTGCCCAATGTGGGTCTTGAACTCACAAACTATGAGATCATACCTGAGCCAAAGTTGGACACTCAACTGACTGAGCCACCCAGGCTCCCCGCTTTTTTTTATTTTAATTCCAATTAGTTAACATACAATGTTCTACTAGTTTCAGGTGTATATTACAGTGATTCAACACTTCCATACATCACCTGCTGGTCATCACAAGGGCACTCCTGAATCCGCATCACTTGTCCCCCCACCCCCACCCCTGCCCCACCCCCCACCCTGGTAACCATCAGTTTGCTCTCCATGGTTAAGAGTCTGTTTTTCCTAGTACTTTTCTTGAAGTCCACCTCATTTTACTGGAGACCAGAAGGAAAATATCACAGCACATTAACAACTCTGTCCAACCTCTCCACCTCTTCCACCTCCACTTATTACCATCTTGAGGCAGGTGACGGACTAATCGACTAAGACTAATCGTGGCAGGAAGGTTTTACAGACTCTCAGCATGTCCTGGTAGGTGCTCTAGCACCTCAAGGCATGAGTGAGGACACTCAGCATGTTAAATGGGAGCAGTTAATGCACATATTAGAAACACTGAAGAGGAACAAGCCTGGGGCATTGTAAGAATCACAGGATGGGTAGCAAGAGCAGCTCGCAAGGGAAATGGAAGAAAAACCAAGAGAGCAGGTGTCCAAAAGGCAAGAAACAATGTGTAACAAACAAGAGTGGTTTGTTAGGTCAAAGCTGCTGATGGGTTGAGTATGATACGATCCGAGAAGTGGCCAATGGATCCAGCAAAATGAGGGCTGCCGGCATCCTCGATAAAAGCTGTTCAGAGGCATGCAGGGGCCTTCCTGGTTCCCTGCCTTCTTTTCCCAGCTGGTCTCCTCTCCCTCCAGGAGGGTTCTGGGCTTCACCTACCTCAAACTACTGACAGTGTCTAAGTATGCAAACTCCATCACAGGAACTCCTGTTTGTCCTTCCAGATGGCAATGAGATGCCACCTTGGCCTATCAAGCCTTCTCCCACTCCCAGAGAGAGGCAATCTGTCCCTTCTCTGATACAAGATCCACCCCCAATTCCATTTTCACCTCACACGACTCCCCCTCCCTCCCTCACTGCAGCCACAGAGGCCTCCTGCTGTTGTCTAATACACCCAGGCACACACCCTGCTTGGGCTTTGGCTTGGCCATCCCTTCTTCCCCCTCAAACCTGCAAGCCTTGCTCCCTTACCTCCTTCCAATGTCACTTTCTCGGTAAGCACTTTCTTCCCTCTTTAAACTCAACACCCGCTCTACCAAATACACCATCCATCTTCTTTCCTGTTTTATTTTTCTCCACAGCTTCAATATCCCATAGAAAAGCAATTTACATTTTTGTCTTCTCTATCTCCCTGTGCATCTCCCCTCCTCCACATAAGCTCCACAAGGGAGCTTACCCTCCCTGAATGGGTATATGCTGTATCTCAAAAGGAGAACATTGTTAGCTCATAGTAGGTACTCAATAACTATTTGTTGGGTGAAAGAACAAATAAACAGAGTGGTGGGGCCCAAAGTCTAATCTAGATGGGTTGGAAATAAAATGGGAAGTAAATAGGCGAAAATATCTATTACAAACAACCCTCTGGGGATGCAGAGAAATAAGGTAGTAGCAGACACAGGATATGGGGTTGTGTCAGAGAGAGAGAGTGGGTGTGTGTATGTATGTGTGTGCATGCACATGCAACCAAATGATTCAGTAGAGAGCGAGGAGTTAATGATGTAGGAGAGGAGAAACATCTCTGGAGCCAAGTCCTTGAGTTGGCCCAGGGACTGAGATAAGAGCATGTGGAGTGTTTGGGCACAGATGTAGTCAGAATCTACCATGTGGCTTAGCATTGCAGAAGCAGGCTGGAAGACTGATCTCCTGTTTTCAATTCCTATAGCACTTCATCCCTGGTCTCTGGTGGCTCTGACTGCTCTCTGCTGTGCATAATTAATTCAAACCTCTAGTGACTTCTGTCTCCTCTAGCCTTTGACCAGAAAAGACAGACCATGACATCAAAATAGTCAAGAAGTAGCTCCAACAGACATAATCTGGCAATGACCTTGTCCGGTATTTTGAAGAAAATACCAGTCACTATATCAGAGTCACTGCCGTGGGGGTGGACGGAATAAGAGCACCCAGTCCAACCCCCTTATTACAAGTAAGGGGCTCAGGGAGGGGAAGTGCCTAGTCCCGGGCTAGTGGCTGATACGGCACTAGAATCCAAGGTCATGACTCTCTCTCAAAAGCTCCTCTTCAGCACTCAGCAGCTTCTGTCCTGCAATGTGGAGTCAGGGTGCAGCCCCTGGGTCACTGGGTAAGCCACCATAATGGCACAGGTGTTTAAGACATGGAGAAGGAACTTCAAAGGCACAAAACATTCTGTGGCATCACAGATCCTGCCAGGACCTGTTGAAGCAGGTCCACGTTATTCAGAGAACCCAGCTCCAAAGATGCCCCACCCATCATCCCCAAATCCATCCTGAAACAGGATTTTGCATGCACTATCACAGGGAGTAGGCATTGGTGTGGCTTTTGGAGGCAGCAGTTTGGCAGATTTGAATGAAACCTAAAATCTGTACACCTTTTTCTACCCAATATTTTCACATCTAGAAATTTTTCCTAAGAATGACTAATGAAAAGCATGCAAAGATATGTGTAAGACGATTCACTGTGGCTTTGATTTTAATAGCAAAAGTCACAAATAATGTGCACACATACGTTTTAGTTATTCTGGGGCAAGAGACTGCAGTAAAAACACTTCCCTTTTTTATATCATCCACTTCTGTCTGGTTTGAATCTATTATAAATACGTATTACTTTCATAATTCAAAAGAAGGAAAAATTAAAAAGACAAATAAACCCTCTCTGATTTGTGCCAGCACCATACTGTCTTGACGATTACAGCTTTGTAATACAGCTTTAAGTCTGGAAACCCTCTCTGATTTTGAAATATGTTCAAACAGTGGCCATGCAAATTACTGTATTATTTGTGTTTGTTTATCTTATTGAACATTTACATTGGACAGGTATTGTTTTCACAGATATTAAACCTACTATAAAAAAATTCCTTCTCTGGATTCTTACTGCCTTCAAAATAAAGAAAAATATCTCATCTACTGAGAAGAGGCAGCAAATTATTCTAAATACCCATTCTTCCCTTCTTCTATAGCAGTAGAACCCCTAAATTTAAGCAGGGTACATACTATCTCAGAATATGGACTACATTTCCCAGCCTCCCTAGCAGCTAGGTAAGGTCATGTGACTAAGTTCTGGTCAATAGTGAGCGTGAAGGTTGCTAAATGGCAACTTCTGGGTCACACATGCCTTTAAATACCAGGGCAGAACTCACAACAGAAGAAATGCAAATTAAAACTGTACTGGGATATATTTCTCACCTATCAGATTGGCAAAAATCAACAGCTTAAAGTACATGGGGTGCCTGGGTGGCTCAGTTGGTTGAGAGTCCAATTCTTGATTTCGGCTGGGGTCATGATCTGATTTGAGCCCCGTGTCGGGCTCTGCACCGACAGTGAGGAGCCTGTTCGGGATCCCTCTCTCTCTGCCCCTCCCTTGCTTGCACTCTCTCTCTCTCTCAAAATAAATAAAAGAAACTTCAAGTACACTGTTGGTGAAATTGTGTGGAAACAGACCTTCTCATACATTACTGGTGGGAATGTAAAGTTACACAGCCCCTATGATGACAAATGTGGAGATATCTTTAAAAAATGATGACATATTTTATTAACTCTTGACATAAGGGTAATCTCATTCCTAAGAATTTACCCTAAGATAAACCCCCAACAAATACAAAAATACACATGCACGAAGTTATTCATTGTGGCATTATTTACAATTGCAAGATATTGAAAAATATTCTAAATGTTCATATATAGGAGATTGGTGGGGTAAACTATGGTCCAACCACACAATGGAGTACTACAATGTTGTTAAAAAAAAAAGTTAGGAAGATCTCTATGAACTCACATGGAGTGATTTCTGATATATTATAAAGTTTTTTTTTCTAAAAAAAAACTCAAAAAGGTCCACGCAGGATACAAACATTTGTGTGGGAAGGGGAAAATGAAAGAATGGGGTGGGAAAGATAGGAGGTAGAAGACTAACACTACTTTGAATGTATTTTTAATATAATTTGATGTTAGAACCTTAATGTTTTACATATTCCAAAATTAAATTAACAAGAATGAAAGGAACAAAATACAAATAAATGAATCAAACTGCATTTAAAATAAAATAACAACAAAGAAAATAAAAAATTAATCCAAGTAACATTCATTCATTTTAAAAAAAAATTTTTTTTTTAACGTTTATTTATTTTTGAGACAGAGAGAGACAGAGCATGAACGGGGGAGGTTCAGAGAGAGAGGGAGACACAGAATCTGAAACAGGCTCCAGGCTCTGAGCTGTCAGCACAGAGCCCGACGCGGGGCTTGAACCCACGAACTGTGAGATCGTGACCTGAGCCGAAGTCAGACGTCCAGCCCACTGAGCCACCCAGGCGCCCCTCATTTATTTTTTTTAATGTTTATTCATTCTTTGAGAGAGAGTGAGAGAATGACCAGGGGAGGGGCAGAGAGAGGGAGACACAGAATCTGAAGCAGGTTCCAGGGTCTGAGCTGTCAGCACAGAGCCTGGCATGGGGCTTGAACCCATGAACCACGAGATCATGACCTGAGCCCAAGTCGGATGCTTAACCGGCTGAGCCACCCAGGAGCCCCTCATTCACTCATTTATAATGAAGATCCTAATAGTTCCCATTAGGGCTACTGTCATTTAGTTTCCGATTTCTCTGTTGTTGGTCATTTAGGTTATTCCCAAGTTTTTATTATTACAAATAGTACTTCGATTACGGTCTTCATAGATAAATCTTTGGCTATATTTCTTATCATTTCTTTATGACTGTTTTCTTGGATGTTGTCCAAGTAACTTTTTTTTTCCTGGTCCACGTAACTTCTAAACACAGTTAATACATAAAAACACTTCAAAGAAATCTTAAGCTCTACTGCAGTAGACCTCCCTTCAGGACAGTCTGCTGCAGGAGCAGTTGACTGAAGGTCTCTGGCTGCCTCATCTTCAGATCCACTGTAGCATGAATGCCATGGCCATGGCCATGCTGGCCTGAGCTGCTCTCAGCCAGTGGCCCAGCATGGCAGGAATACTGGGCCATTCCTGGTATACTTTACTTGGAGACGCCTAATCGTCCCAAATGAGACTCTCGGACTGGACCGCAGTCCGAAATTCTGCCTACCTAACCCTCCTTCCTTCCCACTGTTTTTCACAGAATGGCACCACAATCTGAAGGATTTTCCTGCCTTTTCCTGCCCTATTCCCCTTTAGCCATTACAGGCACTTCCCAAATCAATCTCTTGCACATCTTATCCTATGGTGGCATCTGCTTCTTGGAGGAACTGAGCTGACACAACTTAGTAGGTTTTTGTTTGTAATGGTATGAATGTAGTATTCTGAAGCAATTGTGTGTGTATTATAGTATTAACCAAATGAGTAAATATATTGATATAGTTGGGGATCAAGGTTCAAACTGCAGGAAAAGGAAGACAGAAATATGGGGGGCACCTGGGTGGCTCAATCAGTTAAGCATCCGACTTTGGTTCAGGTCATGATCTCACGGTTCATGGGTTTGAGCCCTGAGCTGGGCTCTGTGCTGACAGCCCAGAGCCTGGAGCCTGCTTCAGATTCTGTGTCTCCCTCTCTCTCTGCCCCTTCCCTGCTCGTGCTCTCTCTCTCTCAAAAATAAACATTTTTAAAAATTAAAAAAAAAAGAAATACGGAATGAGGGAAGCAAAGAAGAATGCTGTAGTGTTGAACTGGAATAGAAGGTCAGTATAACCTCATGAATTATACGTGCGTGAATGTGTGTGTGTGCGTGTGTGCATGCGTGTGTGTGTGTGTGTGTGTGTGTGTGTGTGTGATATTTGTAGGAAATGTAGATAGGGGATAGTTATAAATATATACAGTGTGTGCATATGTATGTATATGTGTGTGTGATTATTTATACATCTTCTAGTTCTGTCCACTGAGAGAGACAAAGAGCACAGCTGTTGGTTTCTAAATTCTGTTAAAAGGAATCTGGTAAAAACATTTCTACACAGAGAGATGTATATGAATGTTCATAGCTGCATAATTCATAATGGCCAAAAAATCCAAACATACCACCCAAATATCCATCAACTAGTGAATTAATTTTTTTAAATGTGGTACATCCACACAATAGAATACTATCCAGCAATAAGAAGAAGTAAACTGCTGATACATTCTACAACAAGGAGAACCTCAAAAACATTATGCTGAGTGAAAGAAGCGTGGCATAAAAGCCCATGCACTGTATGATTCCATACATGAGCAGTCCAGAAAGGGCAAATCTAAAGAGACAGAAATAAGTGCTGTCTAGGACTAGAGAAAGGTGTGGGAATTAAGTGAAAATGGACAGGAGGGAAATGTCTAAGTGATGGAAATGTTCTAAAAGTGGATTGTGATGAGATTGTACAACTCTACAAATCAGGAGAACTGTCCCTGATTACTTTTGCAGCCTCATGTCCTAATGCTTCCCTTCATACGCCCCCAAATTCCACTTGAGGAATTTCAAAGGATCCTCAGTTTCTATCCAGAACAGCATCATTCAGTCTTCACCTGGGACAGCATTATTCATTCTCCATAGCCCAGAACAAATGTCACCTCTGCCGTGATGCCAGAATCAATCCCTTCCTTCCATTCAATCTCATGAAACACTCTTTGTACAACCCTGAGAGCCCTCTTTGCTCTAACTCTTCCAGCTGTGTCTGTGCATGGCTGTCCCCTTACCACTGGACAGTGAGCTCCTCAGATGCAGGGACCAGGTCTTATTCCTCTAGAGAACCTATCAAGGCGTCAGGCACATCACTGGCATTTGGCAAATGAATGAATAAATGAATGAATGAACAAAGCCATGAAGAACAAGTGAGAATGAAGTGAACAGAAAAGGTATGGTCTGTTTTAAGCAACAGATGAACCAGTTGTTAGGAAAGCAATTAAAAAACAACTACAAATCTTGGCCCATAGTACTGGTATGAAATATTCAGCTTGAAGGAGGATTCTGGGAAGATGGTAGAGTAGGAAGCACCAGGAATCTCTCCCCGCCTCCCTGCCCCAGACAAGTGTACTGGCAGAATCTGTCTGAAGTAACTATTTTGGAACTCTGGAGTCTGTCAAAGAAATGAAAGGCATCCAAGTTGGAAAGGAAGAAGTAAAATTGTTTTCAGATAACATGATCTTATACATAGAAAACCCTATAGATTCCCTGAAGAACTTACTGGAACTAAAAAACGAATTTTTTTTTTAACGTTTATTTTTGAGACAGAGAGAGACAGAGCATGAATGGGGGAGGGTCAGAGAGAGGGAGACACAGAATCTGAAACAGGCTCCGGGCTCTGAGCTGTCAGCACAGAGCCAGACGCGGGGCTCGAACTCACGGACTGTGAGATCATGACCTGAGCCGAAGTCGGCCGCTTAACCGACTGAGCCACCCAGGCACCCCTAAAAAACAAATTTAGCAAAGTAGCAGGATACAAAGTCAACACACAAAAATCAGTTGCATTTCTGTACACAATGAACGATCTGAAAAGGAAATCACAGAAACAATTCCATTTACAACAGCATCAAAAAGAATAACATATTTAGGAATTAACTTAACCAAGGAGGTGAGAGATTTGGACAACGAAAACTGTGAAACATTTCTGAAAGAAACTAAAGAAGGTATAAATAAATGGAAACACATCCCACATTCATGGATCAGAAGACTTAATATTGTTAAACTGTAGATACTACCGAAAGCAATCTCCAGATTTAATCCAATACCTGGAAAAATCTTAGTGATGTTTTTTGCAGAAAAACACAACTTAAAATTCACATGAAGTCTCAAGGGACCCCAGAAAGCTAAAACAATCTTGAAAAAGAAGAACAAACCTGGATGATACAGACTTACTGATGTCAAAACTTACTACAAAGCTACTTTAGTCAAAACAGTCTCGTACTGGCATAAAGACAGACATATGAAACAACAGAATAGAAGAAAGAGCCCAGAAATAAATCTTCACGTGTACGGTCAAATGACTTTTGCAAGGGTGCCAAGACCATTCAATGAAAAAAAAGATGGTATTTTCAACAAATGGTGCTGGAAAACTGGAAATGCACATGCAAAAGAAATAAGTTGGATCCTTATCTAATACCATATACAAAAATTAATTCAAAATAGACCAAAGATCTAAATGTAACACCCCCACACACACACAAAGTAAAAGGCTTAGAGAAAAATAAGACAAAACCACCCTAACTTTGGGTTTGGCTATGATTTCTTGGATATGACATCAAAGGCACAGGTAACAGAAGAAAAAATTGGCATAAAATTTTTTTAATCTTGTATATTAAGAGACACTACCCATGGAGTAAAAAAACAACTCACAGAATAGGAGACAATATTTGCAAATCATTTATATGATAAGGATTCAATATCTAGAATATATAAGTCCTAAAATTCAACAACAATAACAAAAAACAAATGACCCAGTTTAAAACCGGGTGAAGGACTTGAATAGACATTTCTCCACAGAAGATAATGAATGGCCGATAAACACATGAAAAGATGCGCAACGTCACCAATCATCAGGGAAATGCAAATCGAAACTATGATGAGATATCACCTCACAGGCATTAAGGTGGCTGCTATAAAACATCAGCAATAGAAAACAAATATCGGTGAGGCTGTGGAAAAATTGGAACTGTTGACACCATTGGTGAGAATGTAAAATAGTGTAGCCACTGTGGAAAGCAGGTCATTTAAAATAGAGCTACCTCACTTAACAATAGAACTACCATATGGGGCGCCTGGGTAGCTCCGTCAGTTAAGCATCCAACTGGGGCTCAGGTCATGAGCTCACGGTTCCTGAGGTTGAGCCCCACACCAGGCTGTCTGCTTTCAGCACAGAGCCTGGTTCGGATCCTCTGTCTCCCTCTCTCTCTGCCCCTCCCCTGCTCTCTCTCTTTTTCTCTCCCTCATAAGTAAATAAACACTTAAAAATAAATAGAACTACCATATGGTCTAGCAATTCTACTTCTGGTATACACGGACAAGAATTGAAAGCAGGGTCTCAAAGAGACATCTGTACACCCATGTTCACAATAGCTCAAACTTGGAAGCAACACAAGTAAGTGTTCAACAGCAGACGAGTGGATAAGCGAAATGTGACATATACATACAATGGCATATTATTCAGGCTTAAAAAGGAAAGATATTCTGTAATATGCTACAATACGGACAAACTTTGAGGACATTATGCCAGGTGAAATAAGCCAGTCGCCAAAAGACAAATACTGTAAAATCCACTTAAATGAGGTACTTAGAATAGCCAAATTCATAAAGACAGAAATTGTAATGATGATCGCCAGGGGCTGGAGTGGGGAAACGGGGATGGACAGTTATTGTTATTGGGTATAGAGTTTCAGTTTTACAAGATGAAAAGTGTTATGGGGATGGATGGGGGTAATTTCTGTACAACAATGTGAATATATTTAATACCACTGAAGAAGAGTACACTTAAAAATGGTTAAGACAGTAAATTTTATGCATATTTTACTACAATTTTAAAAACGCTACAAAACAATAAGTATGTGTAAAGGACAATGGTGACAAAGATGACCCATCTCTTACCTTCATCAAGCAGCCAGCAAACACAAGGAAGCCTCTTGAATGCAGATGTTTGGCCAACGAGAACCCAAATCCCGAGTCACAGCCTGTGACCAGGACAGCTTTGCTGCCAACCTGTTTTAGAAGGTCATACCCCACATTAGGAACCCAAGATCCTCTAAGCATAGTGATCAAGCCTCTTCTGGGCAGTAACGATTAGTGCTTCCTGAGTGAGCCAGTCCTGGCCCTGCCCACCCGCCTCTAGCTTTCTAGAGAAGCACCATGGTATAGTGGGAAATGCTTGGACTCAGAATCAGACCAGGTTCTAACCTTTCTGGCATCAGTTCCCTAATCTATAATCCCCAACACCACCATCCCCATCATTATGGTATATTGATCGTTTCCTACCATATGCAAGGCACTGTGCACGCATTTTTCTTATTTAATCCCCATAGTAACTCCATACTGTATGATTATTATACTACGTTGCAAGTGAGGAAATAGATATTTTCTAAATGCCCAAGGTAGTTAGTTAGTGGTAGAGCTGGAACTGAAACCAGGAATGAGAGATTCCAGAGTCTAAACTCAACCCTTAACTTCATTTGATGGGGGTAAAGGGGGGCAGTTAAGAGAGTGGAAAGTGGTTCCAGCTGTCTCAGAAGTACTGAGGCCCTGCTCTGAAGGTGGCCCGGGCCGGGGGTCGGAAGGGAAGGGCTCTGATCACCTGGCTGGTTTTCAGCTGGGCTGCCACTCACCGGGTTCACCTCATCAGAGTAAGTGCGCAGGCTGACAGGGACAGGGGAGGCGGAGTAAAGCAGCAGCATGCGTCTGCAAGAGAGAAGGAAACCATGAGTAAAGTCTGTGGTAACACCTGGCCCTGTTCCTGGGTACCAGCGAGCACCCCACTGCTCCCTGCCCCAAGCCCCTGAGGACAATCTGCTGGTACTAGTGAGGAAGAGGACCTTCTTCTTCCGGGGTTGCTAGGCTGGGACAAAGTAAGCCAGCAGTTTGCGGTGGCCATTTTTGCCACTGTGTAAGGAATGGAATCGTCCTCCAGTAATGCAGCTTTGTTAACAAAGCCTTTTGCCAATTCAATGACTTAACCCTTAGGTGTTACGCTGCTTCCTGATAGCTATTTTTCAATTAAACTTTTGTTTTTGAAATAATTGTAGATTCATATGCAGTTAAAAAATACCACAGAGAGATGTCCTGTAACCCTTTACCCAATTTCCCCCAATGGCAACATTTTGCAAAACTATATAGCACAATATCACAATCAGGATATTGACATACAGTGAAAATACAGAAGATTTCCATCACCACAAGGATCCCTCATGTTACCCTTTTATAGCCACACCCACTTCTCTCCCACCTCATAGCCTCTTTAACCACTCATCTGTTCTCCATTGCTACAATTTTGTCATTTCAAGAATGTTATATAAATGGAGTCACACAGTATATATAACCTTTTAGGATTGCTTTTTCACTGAACATAATTCTCTGGAGAGTCATCCAGATTGTTGCATGTATCAATATTCTTTTTTTATTGCTACATTGTATTTCATGGCATGGGTATACCACAGTTTAACCATTCAACTATTTTTGTTTGTTTTTGTTTTTAAGTAGGCTCCACATCCAACATGGGGCTGGAAATCACCACCCTGAGATCAAGAGTTGTATGCTCTACTGACTGAACCAGCCAAGTGCTCCTGACCATTCAACTATTAAAGGGCATCCAGAATGTTTCCAATTTGGAGTTATTACAAATAAAGCTGCTATGAACATTCCTGTACAAGTTTTTGTGCAAATCTATTTTTATCTTGGGTAAATGCCCAGGAGAGCAATTGCTGGGTCATATGGTAGTTGCATGTTTAAAGAAACCTTCAAACTGTTTTGCAAAGTGGCTGAAGCCTTCTACGTTACAGCAGCAACGGATGAGTGATCCAGTTTCTCCATATCCTCGCCAGCATTTGGTGGTCTCACCACTTTTATTTTAGCTATGCTGATGACTAAAAAAGATAATCTCACTGTTTCTAATTTGCATTTCTCAAATGGCTAATGATGTTGAACATCTTTTCATGTACTTATTTGCCATCTGTATATGTGTTTTGGTAAGATGTCTCTTCATGTCTTTTGTCTATATTCTTTTTTTAAGATTTTATTTTATTTATTTTTTTTATTAAAAATTTTTTAACATTTATTTTTGAGAGACAGAGAGAGAGTACAAGCTGGGGTTGGGGGAGCAGAGAGAGAGGGAGACACAGAATCTGAAGCACAGACACAGAGCTGTCAGCACAGAGCCCGATGCAGGGCTTGAACTCAAAAACCGTGAGATCATGACCTGAGCTGAAGTCAGTGCTTGACTGACTGAGCCACCCAGGCACCCCAAGATTTTATTTTTAAGTTACCTCCACACCCAACATGGGGTTTGAATTCACAACACCGAGATCAAGAATCGCACGCTCCTCTGATTCAGCCAGCCAACTGCCCCTCACTATTGAGTTTTGAGAGTTTGTTACATGTTTTAGACGCTAGTTCTCTGTCAAATATGTAGTATGCAAATATTTTCTCCTATCCTGGAAGTTGTCTCTTCATCCTCTTCACGGCTCTTTCGCAGAGGGAACGTGTTTCATTTTGATGAGGTCTGACATCAGTTTTTCCTTTTATGGGTAATGCTTTTGGTGTCAAGTTTTGGAACTCTGTCTACCCCAGAACCCAAAGATTTTCTCCTGTTTTTTTTCTAAGAGTGTGATAGTTTTGTGTTTTACATTTTAAGTCCATGATCCATTTTCAGTTAACTTTTGTATACAATGTGAGACTTAGGTCAAAGTGCTTTTTTTTTTTTTTTTTTTTTTTTTTTTTTGCCTAAGCATGTCCAATTGCTCCAGAACCATTTTTTGAAAATGTTGTCTTTTCTGCATTGGATTGCTTTTGCACCTTTGTCAAGTATCAGTTTGGCATATTTGGGTGGGTCTATTTCTGGATTCTCTTTTCTGTTTCATTGAGCTATGTGCTCCCATCTTGTTTTTCTTTTTCAAAACTGTTTTTGCTATCCTATTTTCCTTGCCTATTCATACAACTTTTAGAACAATCTTATCCTTATCTACAAAAATCTGGCCAGGATTTTTATACAAATTGTGCTAAGCTTGTATATCAATTTGAGGGAAATTGACATTTTTACTTTTTTTGAGTTCTTCGACCCCTGAACATAGTATGGGTTTATTTAGATTGTTGATTTCTTTCATCAGCACTGTATAGTTTCCTGCATAAATCCTGTACATGGTTACTGTATTTATGCTTCAGTAGCTCATTTTTTTGAGTTTTTTAAATGGTATTGTTTTAAATTTTGATATCCACAGTTCATTGCTAGGATATAAAAATACACTTTATTTATATTCTTTTATTTTGTGTGCTATCATGATTCCTGAAAGAAACCTATTTTTTCATGGTTTATATTTTTGTGTATTACTGAATTCTATTTGCTAATATTTTAAGAATTTTTGCATCTGTATGCATGAGGGATATTGGTCTGTGGTTCTTTTTTTTTTTTTTTTTTTAATGTTTATTTATTTTGAGAGACACAGGGACAGGGGAGGGGCAGAGAGAGCAGAGAGAGAGAGAATCCCAAGCAGGCTCCACACTGTCAGTGTGGAGCCTGACACAGGGCTCGATCTCACACACTCTGAGATCATGACCTCGGCCAAAATCGAGAGTCAGATGCTCAACGAACTGAGCCACCCAGGCAGCCCCTCTTCTTCTGTACAGTATTTGTCAAGTTTGGAATCAGGCTCCCTACGAGGTCTCCACTCATACTCCCTGCCTGGGAGGGGTCGGGATGTCTCACTACTGCTCCCCACATGCACGGGAGTGTGGTCTCACTACTGCTGAGAGGTTGGCAAAGTCCTGACTCTCCCTGACTCCCACCCACACAGGCAGGGTGCCTGATTACTGCTGGGTGAGAACAAAAGTCCTGGCCCCTCGTTGGCTTTCTCTGACACTACCCCTGATGGAGGGAGTGTGGTACCTCACTACAGCCTGGTGAAGGTGGAGGTGCAGGCTCAACACCTCACCATCGGCGGGGGAGGCCACAGCTTTTTTCTGTGGTGGCTGCCTAGAGTGCAGTGATTATTGTCCACAGTTTTCTGTCTTGCTAGGCTGGTCTTTTGGCTAAAGAGAGCAAGCTTTTGCTGGGGTTTTTTGTGCCTAGGCTCACTAGCATTTTTGGGTCACCAGCCTCTTCAGCTCCAAGTGTGGGATAGATGAAGGGGAAAGAAAACCTAGAGAGCTCATCACTGTGTTGTTTCTTAGTCCCCGAGGTCCCTAGCTGATCTGCCTTCTTCTCTCCATCTTCTAGAAACTTGCTATGCTTGCTTTACATAATACCCGGGGGGTTTAGTCGTACCTTTTGGAAGCCAATAGAGAAAAGTACATCTACTCCATCTTTGCAGAAGGAGAAGTGTAGTTAGTTTTTAAACGAATATTAAACCAGAAATGATAAATGGAGGTGGTGGAGGCAAGTGAGCAGCTGGTAACAGGGGAGAGAAGGTAGGAGATAGACTTGTACTGTTTTCTACCATTTGAATTTTGTACTCTGTTAATATATTATCTACTCAAAACAAAGTTTTTTAGATATTCATAAAAATGTGTTATCCAACATTCTTCAAGAACAATGGGTTCACTAGCCAGAAACAAGGGTCCAGTAGAAAATCTGCCAGAGTAAACTCCTGTCCTTTTGAACTGTCATAGAAGAGTCTCTTTGGATTTTAAATCCTAGTACATGCTGGTCTCATGAGCAGAATGGTACAGTTAGAATGCTCAAAGGTAGTTAAATGATTTTATCCAAAGAGAATCACTGTTTTTTCCAAGACCCCAGAGGTTAATCTGCAAGAAAAGAACAAGGTGTCCGTCTGGACCAGATCATATGTGTCCCCCTCCTGCAAGTTCCTTTGTACTACTTGATACTTTGAGAAGTAACAGAAAGGTCACAGCAAGAGAAAGAACTTATTTCAAATGGACTTGCCGCCAGATTTTTTCTCCTCTACTTCTGCATTCTCAAATATATTCGGACCCAGACTTGACTCTCTCTGGGTGTACTGTAGCAGGCTGTACCGCCCAGACCCAGCTGTCAGTGGTGTATTTCTTCCTCTCTACGCAGTACAAGGCTCCATCCCTCCACACTCACCTCCCAAGAGGCACAACCTTGACAAGGTGGGGGAGGGGGGCCAAGATTAGCATGTGGAAGCTCCAGCAACATGAGGGTACCCTCCTGGGGACTGCGTGGCTTCTCAGCCTTTCCCCCTTGGCCATTGCTGGGATCGCCTCATCTGCTCCCATTCTCTCACTGGGAGGCTCCTGTAGCTGCTGTGGGTCCCTAGCTTGGGGCTACTGCTCAATTTGAGGGTTCTTGGGCCTGGAAAGGCCTTAACACCTCAATTCTCTAACTTTAGTTGACAAGCACCTGGGGAGCTTGTTACAATGCAGACTCCCAGGCCCCTCCCATTGACCTTCTGATTCAGCAGGAAGGGGCGGCAGCAAACTGAGGGTCACCCAAACCCCTTACTCCATCAGCTATGCCAGTCTCACAGGCGGTTCGAGTTCAACTCGGGACAGTCAGTAAACTTTCTGAGGGGTAGAATCCCAAAGAGGTAGCAGCCAGATTCAGAGGAGAAGAGCTGGCTGGCTGCTGTCCTAACCTACCAGTGCCATTAGATGGGGCAGGCACTTCCCCGAGGGCCTGTGGGAGAAGCCCCTGGTCCCCAGAGCACTGTCATCTGGGAACTTGCCAGGCCACATTTGAGATGCCACCCCATGCTGGCCAGGGCATTAATCCTGGCTTCTTTTCCATCTTACCAGTCTGTGTCTCTATCCCTTTTGTTCCTCCATCATGAATCAGCCATAATGACCGGTAACCCAGCTTTCTGCTGAGAGGAGTCATGACTAAGTGATTTGATAGGCTAACAAGATGGAGTCTAGGAGGGACAAATGTCAGGGATACAATGCAGCTTGGGAGAAATATGGCCTCACACAGCAGCATATGTGAAAACATAGTAGTCCGCTCAACCATGAATCACAAGTGATGTGACTGCCAAAAGAATCTAACGTGAGCCAAGGCTGGAAAGGATAACGAAGCCCTTCTCCACTCTGTCTGGGTCAGGCTATCCTGGAGTATTACACGTCATGCCCAGGCAGGCAGTGCTAAGCACTGGAGTTAAGCCAACCGGTATGTATAACCAGGATCCAGGAGGTGGTGTCCAGGAGGTGGGGAACACACCAGTAAGTCACCTCTCCTGGGGCAGGGCAGGTCATCAGGTCATTGTCCTTCAAAAGAGCCAGGCTCCATTCTCTCTTCAATGGGATGCTGCCTTTGTGGGAAGGGCCATTTTATACTCCTCCTCCTCCTTCTCCTCCCCCCCATCCTCCCCTCCTTCTTCCTCCTCCTCCTCCTCCTTCTTTCAGAGACAGCACGTGTGCATGAGCAGGGGAAGGGGCAGAGGGAGCAAGAGAGACTCTTAACCAGGCTCCACACTCGGCATGAAGTGCAACGTGGGGCTCAATCCTACGACCCTTGGATCATGACCTGGGCCGAAATCAAGAGGCAGATGCTCAGCCAACTGTGCCACCCAGATGCCCCTATACTCTTCTTATATGAGGTCTTCTGCTAGTTGAAGCCCATCTCCAACCAAGCTTCTGTAGCCCGAGGAAATGCCTTTAAGAAAATGGTGCTAAAAGCCTAAATGCATGTTCTTCTAGACAGACATATTAATCAGTATTGAAAATATCCATCAATTTTCTAGCTGCTGAGACTTTGAATTGAACCTGACACCTAATTTCTCTCCTTTCAAATATAAAGGAACAGAACGTATTATTTTTTCCTTGCCTCTGTGCTGCAAAAGACAAAAATGAGGTAACAGAGCACTCTGAACCCCCTTGGAAAAGGCAATTCCAGAAGTTCTCGAAGAAGAGCTGCTTGTTTAATTTGTACTTAATGCTTTCTCTAAATAACACAAACAGTTCAGTGAAGTCTCAGGACATTTTAGTTAACTGGTTCCATGTGTAAGATTTAAAAAGAGCAATTATCCAGGAGATCAAAGTATTGGGACACATCAACGTTCTATGTCTCCATAGACATAAAACATTTTATGTTCCAAGAGGGGCATCACCTCACTTAGGTAGGACTCTTCCAGACATACACATCTGAGTGTAAATATGACAAAACATCACACAAACGCAAACTGACAGGCATTCTTCCAAAGTGTCAAGGTCATGAACAACAAAAACTGAGGAACTATCCCCAGTAGGAAGAGACTGAGGAGACATGACAACTAAATGCACTGTGGGACCCTGGTTTGTACCTGGAACCAGGAAAAGGTCCGTTTGTAGGCTATTTGGTAAAATTTGAATCAGGTCTCTAGATCAGTCCATCATATCACATCAGTGGTAATTTCCTGGTTTTGCTGATTGCACAATGCAAGGGAAGTTAGGTGAAAGACACAGGAACCCTTTGTACTAATTTTGCAAGCTTTGTATAAGGGTAGTTATTTCAAAATAAAAAAGTTGAAGAGAATAAAGCAGTGTTGAAAGATACTCTTCTGTGCCCTGTGAAAGTCTTTGTCTGTTGCAGACACCTTTGGGTTTCCTTTGCTGGTAGACAGCAGCGGCTGGCAGACATCTTTGAGGGTCAGGCCTTAACACCTCCTGCATCATCCGTGTGTGAAGAGCTCTGTTTCGCCTAGAAGGTGTGACCCTCGAGGGCACCTCCATCTTTTAATTTCTTACCTTGTTCCCTTTTCTCTATCACACAAACTCAGGGTTTTCCCTGGGAGCTGTGACAGGGGTCTGAAGAGGCGGGCAGTCAGCATTATGGCCACAAGAGGTAGAATGGTCAGCCTCCTCCCGGGGGGTTCTGAAACGCAAAATGTATACTTAGCATTGCCTTGTTGCCTTCCCGCATTTACCTTTCAGGGGCTTAGACGGGAGTGGCCATTTTCACTCCAGGTTGTGAGAGTCCCAACTGGGCCTGTCTGTCTGGCCCAGGTCTGCTCAGGGCACCAGACAGTGTCCTCCTGCACCGCCTACATCAAGCTGCAGCTTCATAGGATAGAAAGAGTCAGGAGGCTGGGTTCTGGTTCTGGTTCTGGCTGTGCCACCAACTCCTTGGGCAACCCTGGGCAAGCCATCACCCATTTGTAACATGAGAAAGATGGACCAGGCCAGTGATCCTAAAACCAAGCTAAGTAGCAACCGCAGGAAGGACCTGGGGACCTATGCCCTTGGGGATTCCAACTCCATGAGTCCCATTCTCCTGTCTGTGTTCCCCACAACCTGCCGATCACCAATCTGTGGTGACCCAGGATACCAGCCTGCACTCTGTTTGGTCCCGTGCTTCCACAGGCAGCTCTTCCAGCCCATGGCACGTATCACTGGACTCAACTCTCCACCTCTCTCCCCCACCCCACCAAAAACAGGGTCTGGCTCTGAGCCTCAATTCGTCAGTAGCTCTCAGTGCATGGAGACTGGAGCTAGAAAATGAGACACACTTCCATCGACCTAAATTAAAACACATACACACCCAGTCTCTCCCACCACCTTCTTCTGAAGTCAAATCAACCTTATTGCAACAAGCCCATGTACCACGTGGCGACTACTCATCGACAAAACATCATACGCATGTCATGCACATCATGAACAGTTGTGCATTATTAACAGTTGACTGGTGTGTGCATTAGTAGCCCTCCCGTTCTGGCTAACAGTGAGCCCTCCTGGCCCAAAGGAAGGAACGGAGGCTAGGAGGGAGCTGAGCAAGGCAACGACAGCTGGAGGAGCTGTGGGTCTTTTCCTGGTGAACCTCTCTAGCCCCTCCTTTGCACACCTGCCTGGGGTTAGACCATTCTTATCAGGAATGAGGTTCTGCCTAGGAGGCAGCTCCTCCCTGCCCTTTTGCTGCCACCCAAACCTAACTGATTACCAGCCACCTGGGTCACTAGGTCTGTAATAAATTCACTACCTGGCCAGCCACTGCGCTGTTCACTGCCGCAGCAGGTAGAGGTATCTAATCTGCTTAACCCTCGAGAATAGAAAACACGTAGGGATCCCTTGGCTTGCGTGATCTTTCCCGGACACTGCAGCAGACTCTTGCTCCCACTCTGGCCCCTGCTCTCCGCACTCTATTCTCAGCACTGCAGCCAGAAAGATCTTTATAACACAGTCAAGTTATGTGACTCCTTTGCCTAAAAGCCTCTCCATGCCTGCTGGAGTAGACCTCTGCCTCCCTTCCCAACCTTGTCTGGTACCACCCTCCCCTCTGCTCACTGCTCTGTAGCCACACTGGCCTTCTGAAAGTTTCTCATGTGTGCCAAGCTCCTTCCTGCCTCAGGACCCTGGCCTTTGCTCCTCCCTCACTCTAGATGGCTGAGTCCTTCTGACCCTTGGGACATCAGAGAGGCTGTCTGTGATCCCCTATGCAGTACACAGAGGTTGCTCTCTGTAAGATCACTCTTTAATCCGAAATCACCTTGTTTCTTTACTTTATCCTCTTCAGTGGGACCAGGGGCCTTGTCCGTTTTGTTCCCCACTGACTCCCTCATGCCTCAAAGAAGCCTGGCACAAAGGAGGCACTCGGTGAGTCTCTGCTGAGTGGGGATGAGCTGTGTGTAGGTCAGCCTGTAGCCCAAACGCAGATTCCACGGCAAGTACTTGGCAGGCAACAGCAAAATGGAGCCCAAACTAGCCCTTCATAGAAGGCACAAGCCCATGTGGCTCATATTCTTTACCTGGGTGCCTCCCTCCCCCACCCAAGTGGCTGAGCTGGCTGAGCACACACATCTCCACCTCTCCCGTCAGGACTAGAGTCTGAGGTCACCACCACTGGGTGACTCCAAATCCAGTTGTCTATAATTAAAACACTTCCATGCCTTCTGCTCAGTGCCTGTGGTAGAGACTACTTCAATATTATCTCCAAACAGAGGGCTGCTTTCAATTTTATTTTCCCTCGAGTTAGCAATATGGAAAAGGATTGGAGTCAAAAATAGCTTAAAGAACGTGAAAACTCAG
Organism: Prionailurus viverrinus; assembly: GCF_022837055.1. Classification (NCBI taxonomy): domain Eukaryota; kingdom Metazoa; phylum Chordata; class Mammalia; order Carnivora; family Felidae; genus Prionailurus; species Prionailurus viverrinus. The sequence goes on along the minus strand of NC_062569.1, from coordinate 86,430,321 downwards.
CCCCTTGAATAAGGCACCAGTCACAATGTAGTCTCTTACACACAGAATGGTAGAATTTTAGATCTCTTCTTTTTTAAGTTTTTTTTTTTTTAATCTTTATTTTCAAAAGAAGAGAGATGAAGTGTGAGCAGGGGAGGGGTTGAGGGAGAGGGAGACAGAGAATCCGAAGCAGGCTCCAGGCTCCGAGCTGTCAGCACAGAGCCCAAGACAGGGCTGGAACTCACGAGCTGTGAGATCGTAACCTGAGCCGAAGTCGGACACTTCACCGACTAAGTCATCCAGGTGCCCCTCTTTTTTAAGTTTCTTAAACAAGTTGCTTTTTTCACCCAAACACAGTGCTATAGGCAGTGGGATTCCCACGTAGTCTTTGGGGACGTTTGCCATCTTAATGCTTTGTGCTGGTCTTTCTTCTCTGTAAATATGGAGTTCTCAACCTTGAAGAGCCGTCACTTGTCTTTTGGCTTGGAAGCAGAGGTGGCTGTGACAGGCGGGTGCTACAAGAAGGCAGAGTACCTGTGGCGGTGGGGACAGTCTCCTGAACCTTGAGCTCAGTCAGCTGCCCCAGGGCAACTTGGCACAGGCAGCTTGACCGCCAGTGACCAAATTTCTAAGATACTGTCACAAAACCAAGATGCTCACGTGTCAATCTGTAATCTGGGAGAATCTTTCCTCATGCTGAAAACACCTGAGCCTACTCTCAAGGACACCTCCTTTCCATTTTCAATGTATAACCCGTGGAATGTACCTCCTCTCCAAAAAAAACAGTGTGTGCATCCTTGCCCCGATGCTGGGCTCCCTTGTCACATTCTGACAGGACTATCTTGCAGAGGACACAGCTGGTTGCATTCCTGTGGGTCAGGATCAAGGTCTCCCTTGTAAGGGACAGACATTCCCTATACTGACATCCTTGAAAAAGGTGAGGAATCAGCAGGAAACAGGAACACAGGAGGCAGGGCTTAGGCAGGAAAAAGAACATATGTAATTCGAGATATGAAGTCTGGATGGACCGTGGCAATACCAAGTGGGAAAGGAAGGCCCTGTCCTACTGAGGAGGGCAAGCTGGGTTTAGGCAGGAATCTTCCTAGGAGGGGACCCCACACTGAGCAGCTTTAAGACCAGTGAGCTTCTGTGTGAGATTCCAGTTCTGACAGTTGGCAGGTTGCCTCCAATGTGTCCTACCTGGCTGTTTTGTTTGGCCAGCCTTGTGTTTTAAAAAGCAATGCAACTAGGGCAATGCAACTAGGCCGCTAAGTTATGCTTGAACTCAATACAAAGTTTACACTTACTGTCTATCTTAAGCCTACCTACAATCACCTTTGTTAACTTCCTGGACTCCATGGGCGTTGGAGTTTGAAATCCCTATGCAGATAGAGACATATTATCCTTTGGCTATTTCCCTTCTGATTACTTAGTATATATGGCCTTGCCTAAAAGTTCCAGCCCAGCTCAGCTACACATGCTAACTACATAGTTAACAGGGACTTCCTTAAGGCCATACAACCGGGAAACCTGACAAGGTTTAAAGCCCTAATTTGAAAAAGATGCCTGTTATTCCTTAGAGATAGGACTATTCTGGAACCAAAGTCTAAAAGCACTATATGGAACATTAAATGATATAGTAGACGATGGTCTCACCATTTTATCATAAATGCAGGGGTGACTCATATGGCTATATGTGACAGAGCCCTTCGGTACAAGCCAAGGATTTAACTTCATAGCCCAGTACAGTGAAGGCAAACCTAATACAGGCACTTTAGTTAGTCTGAGAGACATTCCAGGCACCTGATTAAACTGAGGTGATGCCAACTCTCCTCTGATAATAAAGCACCACCACTCTCTGAAGTAGTCATCTTTTGGGGTATCTGTCCTGCTCACCTGATCCCTGCCCTCTCAGACCCACACAGGATTTGGCCTCTGCAGCTGCAGCCCAACAGTGAGACCTCACCTCTGGCCGCAGAGGACTGGGTCCGGGAGAAAACCCATCCTTCTGTCTCCTGGTACTGGGAAAGAATGCAAATCAGCCTCTGTGGGGCAGGGACAAGTGAGCTAGCTGCAGCAGTGGGGAGGGGGACAGCCAAGCTACACGGGACCTGAAGCCAGAGAGGGACAGGGAGAAAGCCAGTCTGCAGAGAGAAGAGCCAGGCCCACACGCAGGAAGGAGGAGAAATGGACGTGGAGAAAAAAGAGAAACACAACAACAGAACCGCCTCAGGACAGGCCTATTTCTGAGACTCATTTGCCCTCCAGTCCTCCAGCTCTGTAAGGCACACAAGATGCTTATTCTCCATGTTATTTAAATATGGTTATAGTCCCTGTTCCTTGGAGCCGAAACAATACTAGCTAAAATACACTGAAATCAGGTTCTTTCTGCACAGCATTATTACTAATTCTTTAAAAAAAATTTTTTTAACATATATTTATTTTTGAGAGACAGAGCAAGATGGAGCATGAGCCGGGAAGGGGCAAAGAGACAGGGGTGACACAGAATCTGATGCAGCCTCCAGGTTCTGACCTGTCAGCACAGAGCCCCATGCGGGGCTTGAACCCATGGACCATGAGATCAAGACCTGAGCCAAAGTCAGACGTCCAACCAACTGAACCACCCAGACGCCCCTCAGCATTATTACTAATTCTTAAGCCTGCCCCATATTCTGAGACTGCCACACTGTAGATCTTGCAATGACAACAGCAACACGTGCGTCCTCCTCTCTACTTCTCATCTGTCTTTCCCTGAGAGAAAATGTTACCAGGGCTATCAAAATTGCCATAATCACAAATGCCAGATTAAGCAGGTGTTCCATCCCTAGGAGAATAGGACTTGCCTATCAAGTTCAAGTCAGACCGCTAAACGACAGGAGGCTCAGGGCTCCATTTGTGGGCTCTTTGCACCACCATGATGAGCTCTCGTAGCTTTAAATTTGATTTACAGGGGTGCCTAGGTGACTCAGTCGATTAAGCATCCAACTCTAGACTGCGGCTCAGGTCATGACCTCACGATTTGGGAGATCAAGCCCCACATCGGGCTCTGCACTGTCAGCGCAGAACCTGCTAGGGGTTCTCTCTCTCCCTCTCTCTCTCTGCCCCTCCCCCGTTCTCTCTCTCACTTAATTTAAAATAAATAAATAAGATATACATGCTATCAACTCCTAAATGTTTATCTCCACCCAGCCTTCTCTTCCAAACTCCAGACTTATGTATCTACCTGCCCAACCGACATCCCCACTGGAATGTTTAACATGTATCTAATTTATTATTATAAATTTTAATAGGCATATACTATACTCAAACTTAATTTATATTAGTATATATTATATATTATGAACTTAATTTATTATTATAAATTATAATAGGTATATTTTATACTTGAGCCTGTCCAAAACTGAGCTTGTGCTATGGCATTGAATATCTGCCTCTCTACATCTTCCTCATTCTTGATCCCTCTCTTTTTTGCCCACTCCACGGCTAAGCTGTCAGCACATCCTGACTCCACCTTCACAATATATCTAGGACCCCCGGATAACATCTTTGTCTAAGCCTTCATCACTTTTTGCCTGGATTATTGCAACCACTTCCCAACCAGGCTTCCTGCTTTCCCCCTTTCCCCTCTTCAGACACGGCTCAACACAGGCCTACATGACCTTGTGAAATACAAACTTGATCATGTCACTCCTGCACCAAACTCTTGCTCGGACTAAAAGCCAAAATCACTACGAATTGCCCCCATGACTGTCCGTGATCTGGGTTCTCATGACCTCTCTGGCCTCATCCCTCTCGTTCACTGCCCTTAGTCACAGTGGCTTTCTGGCTATACTTAGAACATGACAAGCAAGCTCCTGCTTTGGAAACTCTGCCCTTCCTTTTCCCTCTACCTAGAACATTCTTCCCCCTTACCATCCACAAGCTCATTCTCTCACTTCAGTCTTTTACTCAAACGTTTACTCAGTAAAACATTCCCTGGCCACCCCACCAATCCCACCCCATCCTGACATTTTCTATCCCTTTCCCTGCTTCTATTTTTTCCCCCTCCTTGGCTTACCACATTAGAACGTTATACACATTGCATTTATTTATCTTGTTGGCGCTCAGTCCCATTAGAATGTAAACTCTGAGGGCAGGAGTTTTGGTCTGCTTTCGTCACTGTCATATCTCTAACACCTAACAGTGCCCTGTATACAGTAGGCACATAATATGCAAATTACTTAAAAGGGTTTTCAGCAGAGGAATACTATGATCAGACTTAATACAATAATACAGTAAGTCTCACTGGGTTAACAATAAACTGAGGATGAACCAAAGCAGAAGCAGGGAGACCATGTAGATGCTATGGCAGTAATCAAGGGCCACAATTTACAGCCACAAAGGTCGTGCACTGCACAGCTCCAGTGAAATGTGGAAAGGTATTCTCTGGAGATACATAAAAGGGAAACCACGAAGGTGATTAGAAGTGGTCAGAGTCTGGCTACATCTTGAAGAGCCCAATATGATTTAACAGGCAAATTTAATGGAGGATGTGCAAGAGTGAAAAATAAAAAATATTCCCAAGGTTTTGGTGCAGATATTAAAAAAATAATATTACCACAACTGACAGATTAAAGAGCCATTCTATTCATAAGTGCTTAAGACATTTCAAATCAGGGTATACAAACTGGGCCTCACCTGGCCGCTCCAAATCATGTTTCTAGTCATCCTTTTCCATCTACTCATTACCATTTGCAATACCATCATTCGGCAAGCCCTGAACTCTCCAATTTCTGCATCTTGCTCATCCTATACCACGTGTGCCTTCTTCATATGACCAAGTCCTGATTCAAATAACACTCCACCAGGATGCCTTTCTGGTGCCCTAACTAAAAAATCAATCTCTCGCCTACATTTGCATTTCGTCGCTTCCTTCTGTGCCTCTGTAATAGCACTTAGAATAGCACTTACCTAAACGAGTAGGAATAGAGGTATTGAAGCATTCAAGCCCCTATCTAACTACTAATTCCCACCCGGACTGTGAGCGCCCCTCAGATAGGATCCACGTGTTCTATCATTCACTTCTGCGTCCAAAATACCTACGCTGGTGTCCGGTAGGAAACAGACACTATACAAATGTGTATGGAGAGAGTATGAGAGTTGCACAAACTCCAAAGGTCAGCTTCCTCGCCGGCCTGGGGTGTATATAAACCCGTGCAGGGCCAGGCTCCCAACGCTCGGGGAGAAAATAGGACAAATGCTGCATCGTAAAGGATCCCGGCAGCAGGAGGACTGCAGGCGGCCCTCCGTAATTATATACGTGCCCCTGCAACTAACTCCTCGCAAGGTTAGCCGATGACTCCGCATCAGCTGACTCTAAGCCAATTTTGGCCGATTGGCTGGAAAAAAACGCGCGGAGCTCAACGACGCGGGCAGCACCGAACCCTCCCCGAAATGGCCTAGGGCGAACCGCCAGCCTCACGCCTTCTCCCGCTCGCTCCACTTAAGCAGAGCGCGGGACGCCTGAGACGCGCAGGCGCAGCCTCCCCTCGCTCGACACACCGCGGAGTCAGCGCAGCCAATGGCAGCGCCACACTTCTCACCCGCCGGCCGGAGGCTGCAGCCATGGGGGCTCGGCTCGAGCCACGCTCCCATTGGCTAAGACGGCTCCGCCCAGACAGAGCCCGGCGGTCCACGCCAGCGGCTCAGCGTGCTCCGGGGCCCGCCACCACCTCAACATCCCCAAGCTGCCCCCCATGGCGCCTCCACCGTGCTCCCTTCTCCTCCTCCAGTCCTGCTGCCTGTCAGGTCCTCCAGCAACCACAGTCTCAGCTCGTGCTCAAGGCAGCAGGACCGGCAGCCTAACGCAGGCCGTCCTCCTGCGTTGCGTACCCCCTACCGAGCTCCCAGCCAGAGATGAACCCTCTGTCCACCATCCTTGACTACGATATGACCTTGGGCCGCTTCCTTCCCTTTTGGGAGCCAAGGTGGTCTTCTGTAAAATTCAGCGGCGGGGAAGGATGAGTGCCAAGGGTTTCCCCTGGGAGCCTCGGGGTGGCATGTTCAACCCGGGCCTCTTCCTGCTGAGCACATTATTCCAAATAATAAATGCCAGGCAGGCTCCCAGAGCGCGGACAGAAAGCCGGTAGGGCGGCTGGGACTGAGACGGGTCTGGGCAGGGCAAGTCCACCCTCCCACCTAGACTCTGGCCGCAGCTGCAGGGCCAGACCTACAGGAACCTGTGGCACCTTCCGCACCCGCATCCTGGCGACTCGGCTAAGGGGCCTCGCAAGGCCAAACCAAAGTGAGCAAGGGCGCAGGCGCATCCCGCCAGCGCTGCAGAGATGCGGACCCCTCCTCTTACCCGAAACCAAATGGGCGGAGGGGCTCGGGCGGCGAAGGGCCAAGCTGGCGCGTTCCCCAGAGACCTGCGCTTCGCGGGTACCTGCGCTCCTGGCTTGAACCGCCGAGTGGGGGCGCTGTCGCCGTCTCCTTCTCGAAGCCCCTCTACCTGCTCCTGCTACCACGGCTTCCTACGTGGGCTACCGGATACGGACAAGCCTAGACACTGGGTGCGCGCGTTAGGGCTGCGCGGGGCGGGGCGGATGGCGGGCGTAGCCGGGGCGGGGAGTGCTCCTGCGTTTCCTCCTTCGTCCTCCTTCGTCCTCTTTCGTCCTCCTTCAACCTCCCTAGTCTTCCCTTGTCCCGCCTGGCCGTCCTCCTGCGTTGCGTACCCCCTACCGAGCTCCCAGCCAGAGATGAACCCTCTGCCGGGCGCTGCTCTCCACCGCCAGCCCCCTTCTGGAGCGGCTGGGGGGCTGGGGGGCTGGGGGGGTGGGGCTTGGGCTGACAGGAGAAGGTGCCGCACTGGGAACTGAGGAAATCTGGTGAGGAATGAGGCTCCTTCCAGGTTCTGTGTATGTTTTCTGTCTTTAGAACTCATCAGGGTTGGTTGGATGATTTCTCAGTTTGCCTTTTGATCGGATGAAATGCATTTAAAGAATTACTCCTACGGACCTTTAAAAGTACTTTAAGAATAGCACAGCCCCCAGAGTTTCAACAATCGAACATCAGGGGCCAATTGGCCACAGATCAGGATGCCCTCGCCAAGTTTCCAGGATGAAAAACCGGCTGAGGAGAGAAGGAAGCGATCAGGAAAAATCCGTGGCAGAACTATGTTTAGGTCAAATTACAGAGAAGCACGGGTGGAAATGGATGAGGCAGATGAAAACTGGGGGAAGTACTGGCCTGGTGGGGCTTAAAAAAACAAAAAACAAAAACTTGTCAGCTCAGTTCCATGAGCTTCTTGAGAGTTGCTGTTTCTTCCCTCTTTATCCCCAGCTCCTGACACACAGAATTTTGAAGATCCTACCTTTGGATCACAAAGGTAGGACGCACTTGATTCTCTACACCCAATTTTCGGACCAACTCAAGCAAGCATACTTTCTTCAGTATTGTGTTTCAGAATAGTCAGTCTGTACATCTTGCCACAGCCAAAACATAAATTGTTATATTGGGCCACTGGTTACACTTTGGGAGTTATGCCTTGCTAGATAAGCAGTTAACTAAAGGATGAATTAATATTTCCACCTGGGCCCTGATTTTGGACTCAGAATTAAATGGAAATGTAGTTCTATTTATGGAAAACAGGGAAAGGATATTTGACCAGAAGTTATATCGGACTGCACCTGTGGCTGACCTCACATCTTCCCAGACTGTCTTTTTAATCCAGCTTTGCTATGGCAAACAGCTGCACCTGGTGTTTTCCTGCCTCAGATCTCTGTCACAGCAGCTAGGGACCCCTGCAGAAACCACTGCCCACTCTGACATATGCGTATACCTGCAAGTGCAAAAGAACTAACACCTCATGGGACAACCTTTGAGGCAGAAATGAGCTGGTAGAGAAATACTCCACTCTTCCGTCCTCCGGGTGGGCAGTTCTGAGGTGCATTCTTGGTAACTCCTAAAATGATAGGGCCCTGGTGGCCCATGGTGGTGCCCAACTTGCAGTTCAGTACTGCACTCTTGGATTGCTTTTCTCTGTTCTTTCTTGATTGCCTGATTTTCCAGTCCTCCATTCCTGTTCCTTGGGATTTGTTCCCAAAATAAGCTACCTGTACCAAAATTCTTGCTCAGAGTCTATTTTGCAGGAGAACCCAGACTAAGACAATCATGAACCCAAAAGAGGCATCTCTGCCCACCTTTCACGGCCTTTCTCAACAGACCTTTCCCAAGTCTGCTAACAAGGAATCAGTTTGTTCGGCCTGAGCTTTTGCTCCTTTTATTTCCCAGTTGCCCTGTCCTCTAAGGCATCACTAGTAAGCTCTCAGAGACAGGCAGGAAGTATCAGGGATTCCCAAGAGGTAGGGCCAGTTGAAGGGCTGAGGCTAAGTGAGAGTCTGACAAAGCTATTCTCAGACCACTTGAACCTTTCCCCTGTTTCCAAGGTCCTTGCTGTGGACTCTGAAACTGTTGAAACTCTCAGTTGAACATGGAGGCAGAGACCATGTGAGACCCAGTTCACTCTCCACACAGCGTGTGCTGAGATTCTGTCTCTTTTCTGCCCTCCTCTTCCCCTTACTCCCTTGTAAAACCAGTTCCTCTACCCAGATACAAGGTCTCAGGCCAGGGTGTTTGGCACCTAGTACATATCATCTCATTTCAACACCAACGGTGCTGTTGCAAATTGCGAAGCTAGCCTTGGGAGGGAAACAGCCCTTCGTCTCTGCCTTCAAGGAGGGAAATGAGACATGTGCCTAAGCTAAATGAATCATTGGAAGTCCTGGAGATCTTCTAAAAGAGGGACATGGAAGTATAGTGGGAGTACTGGTAGGGCTTCAGGGTGGGCTTTGTAGAAGAGCATCCTAAAAGACTCTCGGGTTGGAACGAAGTCCCCTAAGAGATCCCACTGCCCAGAAAGCCACAGTGTTTGCTCCTGTCCATATCAGTTCCTAATTGCCTCCTGGTTCACACCCTTCCTGAATCATGCTAATCATTCCCTCATTTTCCTAGACCCGAGCCCTCCCTTTGTAGATCTGGCCCCGTCCCATCTCTGAATGCCCTTGGTCTTCTCTGCCCTCAGTGGTAAGTGTTGAATGCCAAATGGTGCAGGTTTAATCCTGCCCTTGGCCAGCCACCTTGAACTCCTCCGGAAGCCCACATGTGCAGCCCTCTATGCTGAATTCCGCTGGGGACGAGAGAAGAATAACATCGTTTACTATTTCAAACCCTGAAGGTCTTCTATTTGTTTCGATACAATTGAATTTTCTTAAATAAAAAAAAAATATTGGTGGAAGGGGGGGGCTGGGCGGTGGTGGTGCTAGATATGCCCTTAATTCAGAATTTTAAAAGTATCAAGCAGCTTTTTTTCAATAATTGATAGTGAAACCAAGAAAAAGCCCAATGGATTATTCTAAAAGCTGTGGTGCTCAGAATCTAATGGGCTGCAAAGAGCCCTTGATCCTGACGTGACTATAATACTGATTTGTGCCCATGAATGAGAACTGGAGTTCCAGCCTTTTTCCCTGCCATGAATGAGCAAGTAAAACAAGAGCTTGGACCTTTCTGGAAAAAGAAGGGTGGTATCAGGCACCCACATCCGCACCTTCTTTCTGTCTCTTGACTCCTATGTATTTAATTAAATCTTTGTGTTTTTTTTTCAACGTTTATTTATTTTTGAGACAGAGAGAGACAGAGCATGAACGGGGGAGGGTCAGAGAGAGAGGGAGACACAGAATCCGAAACAGGCTCCAGGCTCTGAGCCATCAGCCCAGAGCCTGACGTGGGGCTCGAACTCACGGACCTCGAGATCGTGACCTGGCTGAAGTCGGACGCTTAACCGACTGCGCCACCCAGGCGCCCTGAATCTTTGTTTTTTTAAACACAGTTTGGTGTGGGGAGTAGTTTGGTTGTTGTTGTTGTTTTTAATTTTTTTTTAATTTTTTCATTTTATTTTTGAGAGAGACAGAGCACAAGTGGGGGAGGGGCAGAGAGAGAGTGAGACAGTTGCTTAACTGACTGAGCCACCCAGGCGCCCTGTTGTTGTTGTTTTTAATGTAGGCTCCACACGCAACATGGGGCCTGAACTCAGGACCCTGAGATCAAGAGTCACATGCTGTGCCAACTGATCCAGCCAGGTTCTCCAGTAGTTTGGAAATTTAAGCAACGTTTCTTTCAGGTAATTGGGATCTTAAAAGAGGGAAAGTGAGGCGCCTGGGTGGCGCAGTCGGTTAAGCGTCCGACTTCAGCCAGGTCACGATCTCGCGGTCCGTGAGTTCGAGCCCCGCGTCAGGTTCTGGGCTGATGGCTCAGAGCCTGGAGCCTGTTTCCGATTCTGTGTCTCCCTCTCTCTCTGCCCCTCGCCAGTTCATGCTCTGTCTCTCTCTGTCCCAAAAATAAAAGTAAACGTTGAAAAAAAAAATTTTTTTTAAATAATAAAATAATAAAAAAAAAAAAAGAGGGAGAGTATGAGAAGATAAAAGTGTCCCCACCTCTGCCCATTCACCTCACGCTATAAAACTCCTTCCTTCCTTCTTTCAGTTTACATCTAGCCCTTATATCTCAGGCATTGTGCTTTGTTCTGGGAATGCAACGATAACCAAATGCTGGGTCCCTGCCTTCAGCAACACAAGTTAGCAGCTAATCACTATGTACCAGATACTATGTCAAGTGCTTTGTGTGTTATTTCACTTAATCTCTGCAACAATCTTAAAAGTGACCTAAGATTATCCCCATTTCTCATCTAAGGAAGTTTAGGCCTAGAGAGGTCAAATAATTGGTCCCAGCAGCACAACTAGCAAGAGGCAGTCAGGTCCCACACAAGTCTGCCCTGTTCCAAAGACTTTCTTTAAGCATACCACCAATTGTTCTAATATTGTTGCTTCATAAAAGAAAGAAGAAAGAAAGAAAGAAAGAGAAAAAAGGAAAAAAAGGATGAGGGGTGCCCTGGTGGTTCAGTCGGCTAAGTGTCCAACTCTTGATTTCCACTTAGGTCATGATTTCACAGTTTGTGGGATCGAGACCCTTGTCAGGCTCCATGCTGATAGTGCAGAGCCTGCTTGGGATTCTCTCTCTCCGTCTCTCTCAAAATAAATAAACTTAAAAAAAAAAAAGAATGAAAATCCCAGTTTATAAGGCTATGTGGAGTACAGAATTTTTTGTAACCTGTTGGGCATTGTTTCTGTGATCTAATAGAAGCTCAAATTACCTTATTACATGGAAATTTCTGTCAACAAATACAATACAGATGCCAAGATCTGATGCCCTCAACTAGGAAAAGTAATTATAGGTTCTTTCTTTAAAAAAAATTTTTTTAATGTTTATTATTTTTGAGAGAGAGACAGAGTGTGAGCAGGGAGGGGCAGAGAGAGAGAGGGAGACACAGAATCTGAAGCAGGCTCCAGGTTCTGAGCTGTCAGCACAAAGCCCAATGCAGGGCTCGAACTCACCAACTGTGAGATCATGACCTGAGCCGAAGTCAGACGCTTAACCAACTGAGTCACCCAGGTGCCCCTGAAAAGTAATTATAGGTTCTAATTGACTATATGAACTTTGAAATACAAGAGTATGGGACAAAATTCTAAACCCTTAAATCTGATTTTCTGACCTTCAAATTCTATTTTTTTAAAGAATATTTGTTACAGTAAACTCTTAAAAATCAGGATACAAAACCATATGCTTCTTTTTATTGATATCTTTTCAACTTTTTTCCAATGAATGTATATTTTTTTATATATATACTTTCTGCTTCTTGCTACCAAAGACAGAGCCTACTATTTCAAAAGGAAAATCAAATTGCCAAGTTGCTGCCTCTCTGTTTTGGGTTGCCAGCACCTCTTTCCCAAGGCGTATCAGCTCCTCTGCAACTCGCTCCCCTCAACCAGTCTCTTCCCAAGACCTGAAGTTTTTACCCCCCTAGATAGTTCTCACATTCAGTGTTCACTCACCTTAGCCGGTGGTGGGGTAACAATGCCCCCTCAGCACTGTCCACATGCAGGGTACTCTCCAGGTAAGTTACAAGGCAGATACACCTGGAATCCTCTTAATGCTCAGTTAATAGGGTATAATACACACCCCTGGAAACGTCTCCCAAAATGTATGTGTATTATTTCAATGCCTGCCTTTAGCTGGGAAGGGAAATTCTCACAGCCGTATGATAAAGCCAGCTACTGACAAAATACAGTATTTAGAGTTCTGGATGTTTGTGTGTTTGTCATTAAATAGGCAAAGTTCAGCTTTGTAAATGTTTGTTTTAGGCTTCAAATGTCTGCGAGTTTGGCCCTCTTACAAGCACAGGATCAGGAGTAAATGCCATTGCTTAGGGACACATAAGAAAAAAAAATGATGCCAAAGGGCAACTCCAACTGCCTCCATCTTGAGCTCTCGCTGCCAGGTATATGTGGACGTAAATGAACACAGGAACTGGCTTGAACAGAAAGAAAGATGCGGAGAATGTCCTGAGCATGACCCCAAATCAGGACTTGAGAAAGATTTCAAGATGGCCAAGTAGCTTTGGGCAGATTAGCTACAAGAAGATGGGGCTAAAACATACCCCTTGAACATCACAATGGGGGTAAGGAAGAGTATGTCTGCAATATAGGAGATCCCTTAAGGGTGTTTCTTAGTACTACCATACCCTGTGATTAAAGTCAGTGGAAAATTACAACAATCAAATTCAGGCAGGACTGCTAATGACCTTGATCCTTCATGAATGAAGGTTTGGGGCACCCTACCGGGTAAAGAAGGACAACCAGCCAAGGACAAAGGGAATATGGACTGGGCAGTGGGAAAAGGTAATTACAAATACCAGCTACAACTGTGTGACCAGTTTCAGAAAACAAGGACTGTGATTGTCATGAGTATTTCTTCCTTATTTTGTTATGTGTGTGTGTTTCATATTTTTGTTTTCTTTCCTCTATTACTCCCTTAAGTAATGTAAGATGTTTTGACTTTATATCGTATATATCATACATAGTATTAATTTATTATTTTTTTAAGTTTTATTTTTATTTATTTTCAGAGAGACAAAGAGAGCGCCAGCAGGGGAGGGGCAGAGGGAAAGGGAGACAGAGAATTCCCAAGCAGGTTTTGCACACGGCTCAGCGTGCAGAGCCCAAGGCAGGGCTCGAACCCACAAAACCGTGAGATCATAACCTGAGTCAGAATCAAGAGTTGGTCGCTTAACCAACTGAAGCCACCCAGGCACCCCGGTATTGTTAACTTTACATCATAGTATTTAAGTTATGGGGTATCAAGGAGAAGAGTAAATATCACCCAAGAACTTTGCATCCTCTTCCAGGGAAAAAGTTCATGCATTTTCAGTCGTATACAGGATGGTCATATCATGTTAGGTAGAATTATGACCTTATTATTGTCTTTATTTGGAGATTAAGTATGGTTTAAGTAGATGTATACGGGTGCCAAGTTGACAAGGGATGGGTGTTGATGTTTAATTTTATATGTCAACCTGGCTAGGCCATAGTGCCCACGTATTTGGTCAAACATTATTCTGAATGTTTTTGTGAAGGTGATTTGGATGAAATTACTATTTAAATCAGTGGACTTTGAGTAAAGCACACTACCCTTCCTAATGCAGATGGGACTCATCCAACTAATTGAAGGCCTTACTAGAAAAAGACTGACCCCCTCAGGAGAGAGAATTCTGCCAGTAGACCACCTTTGGACCCTTCTCTGCAGCTCTTCCCTGGGAAGAGCCTATGCTGCTGGACTATGCTGCTGATTTTGAACTTGCCAAGCCTCTACAAACATGTGAGCCAATTCCTTAAAATCTCTCTCTCTCTTTCTCTCCCGTTCTCTCTCTCCCCACCCCCCACCCTTGCTCTTCCCACCCCTCCCTTCATATACATCCTGTTCCTTCTGTTCCTCAGGAGAACCCTAACCCTAATACACCCACTCAGAGTGGTCTCTTCCCTAACTGGACCCTGATACAACATTGAAATAGATCCGTCTACTCTGGAATTGGTCTGTGTCTGGGAGGGCAGGACCCCAAAGGAGCAGGAAGGGCCATTACTTAGGGGGGTGCTCGCAGGACAAGCTGGGACGTGGCAAGCCTTGCTTTTCACCCTCTCCATCCCCTGAGGCCCCTTCAGCCCCTGCCCTCCAGGTGCTCACAGCCCAAGAAGGACGCAGGCACAACTGCAGCTTACCCATTCCAGGGCAGCTTGGGCTCCGTGATATAACACGCAAAACCCTGGGCTCTGGGACCATGGTAGAGAGAGCTGTTCCTAAAGATCGGGGCCGAGAAGCAGGCTTCCTAAAGGAGGTGACCGTCTTGGATCGCAGATTCAAAGGCAGGAGATTTTTCCTCCAAATTTTTATCTTGAAAAAGTTTAAAATTACAGAAAAGATGAAGAGTATAATGAACACCCATACGGCCATAATCTAGAGTCACAATTGGTAATAGCTGGTCACATTTGCTCTCCCTATGTACACATGCAGTTACATTTATAACTTTGCTGAGTCATTGGAGAGTATGTTGCAGACATCATCACAGACCACTCCCAAATATTTCAGAATCTTTTACAAAAGAAGAAGGAAATAAGGCAATTCTTCTACATAATCATGGCACTATTGTCACATTCAAGAAATTTAACATCTGGGGCGCCTGGGTGGCTCCGTCGGTTAAGCGGCTGACTTCAACTCAGGCCGTGATCTCATGGTTTGTGAGTTCAAGTCCCACGTCAGGCTCTCTGCTGTCAGCACAGAGACCACTTTGGATCCTCTGTCTCCCTCTCTCTCTGCCCCTCCCCTGCTTACACTGTCTCTTTCAAAATAAATAAACTTAAAAAAAAAAAAGAAATTTAACATCAATGATAATAGTATGATACTGTTAATCCAGACTCAGATTATTTCAGTTGTCCCAGTTATGTCCTTCTGTAGTTTTAGGTTTGTTTTTTTTTTTTCTCTCAGTTAAGATTCCAACTGAGGAAAATGATTTCTATTTAGTTATCATGTCTCTTTAGTTTCTCTTAATCTAGAACAGGACCCTGCCTTTTCTTCTGAGGGGACAGGGTCTTTCATGATATTGACAGTTTGATGAGTCCAGACTAGTTGTTTTGTAAAATGTCCCCAAATCTAAATTTGTCTGATCATTTCCTCATGATTGGATCCAGGCTAAACACTTTCAGTAGGAATACTAAATAGGTGATGTTTAGGTAGAATTTGGACAGGTTGCATTCGGGAGGGGTACACCAGACATAGGGAAAAGCAAGACTTATGTCCCTTAGGTGTGGGAAAGCCCAGCATGTCTGGGAATAGCCTTGGTCCCAAGGAGTCACACTGGGATGGCCTGGGGCATGTGGGCAGAGGACAGGAGAAGGGTAAGTGATGGGAGACAAAGATGGCCAGGGAAGTTTGGTCTTTGTTCACTGGCATTTGTTCAGAGGGCAGTGGGGAATCATAGCCTCTAGAGGCATATTAGCTTTTCATAAAAGAGCCTCAAGGACCAAAAAACCCTCAAGACCCAAAGAAATGAGTCTCAAAGGGTGGAGTCCCAACCCCTAGAAGAGATATTTTGAATAATGGGACCTTACCAACCGTTCACCAGTACACAACATATTATTAATTGGAAAAAAGAGCAAATCTCAAATGGAAGGGAGCATAATTACCTTTAGTGTCATTCCTCTTTCTTTCACAATTATCTCCCGGCTCTGTCATATGCCATTTTCCTCAGAGATGTTTCCTTCAGCCCCATCCTTTCCCTTCCCTTCTCTCTCCTTCCTAGTCACCCAAGCTGAAAACCTGGGATTCCCCCAGTGCCTTCCCCTTGCCCCTCACTTCCAGCCTGCTTGGCCCAAGTCTCTGTGCCTGGTTCTGCAGGGGAGGATGAGGGAAGGTAGGTGAGGACCAGGTCACCTGGTACTGGCTGTCAGGACTGCCCTCTAGGGCAGCTCCACTTGAGGGCCTTGAGCTGTGCCCAAAGGCCCTGACTTAGGAGGGAGAGGCCAGCCATAAATGGGAAGCTATGGGCCAAACCAGTGGCCAAACCGGAAGGAAGAGCTTGTAGAAATGAAGAGAGTCTAAAGAGATGGGGTGACATGGAGAGCTAGGAAGCCTGGATTTCCTGATGTTTGCAGTGTCCCTCCGACTCCTGGCAGATTCACTAGGTGATGATAGGTGTGGTCTTTTTTAATTTTTTAATTTTATTTTAGAGAGAGAGCATGAATAGGGGAGGGGGCAAAGGGAGAGAGAAACTTAAGCAGGCTCCATGCTCAGCACAGAGCCTGACATGGGGCTCTGTTCCATGACCCTGGGAACATGACCTGAGCCAAAATCGTGGGTTGGATGCTCAACCCACTGAGCCACCCAAGCACCCCTGATGATGGATGTGTTTTTTAAGGTTATACAACTACCCCGGCAACATGTCTTTTTTTTAGGGGATCATGGCCACATGGGGTATCTCTTGGTTACCCTAGCACAAGTTTCCTCATAGCTGGAGACTACTTCAGGCAGACCAAGAGTTATGGAACCTCTCCTTGCTTCTCCATCCCTCCCATTTGCCCAGGCTCTGCAGCCAGCCTCCAGTGCATCTGTGCCAGCATTCTCTGTCCGATGCCTGGCTCAGGTCTGTGGTGGCAGAGGATGGACACATAAGTGGGGGTCCTCGTGGGTCAATGAGAGTCGAGTAAAGAGAGCATAGACATGAGGAGATGCCCAAAGGGGAAGAGGGAAAGCTGGAAACAAAGGATACCAGACTGACCAACCCAGTCTTCCAGTACTGAGCGAGCCAGAAGCAAAGGCAGAGCCGGCAGCATGAAGGGAAGTGAGCTGTGATGGGGCCCAGACGTTTGCTGGCATTCAGGGTGTAGCAGGTCGTCTTTAGAGGTGTTTCCTCAAATGGCTGCTCATTTTCTTGTACAATGTGAGGCTGCAGCAGCCACAGATGAGAAGGGTGAGAGCCATGTTTGCAGGGAAGGTGTGTTCTGATAAGTAGAGGCTGGTTCAGGGTATGCCCCCCCCCCCCAACACACACATACAAAATAGTAATAGAGTTTCATCCATGGTTGAAGGACTTGCAGTAGGAAGGCAGAGTCCCAGTGTCATGGCCCGAAGGAGTGCCAAAGAGAGACACCGTGCCCAGACTCCCACTGGCAAGGCCAAAAGGCAAGAAAAGGAAATGGAGTATAAGTAAAAGGAATCAAAGCTACCATTACTGCAAGCACTATAATTATTAATCTTGACTATTTTGGATAGTTAACATAAAAGCTATTAGAATAATAATGGAGTTCAGTAAATTGGTTGAATATAAGACAAATAGAGAAAATTAAAAGCTTTCCCACTTAGAAAATGTAACAGCAAAAACTCATGATAATCACATTGCAATAAAAAGTAAAGTACCTGGGGATAACAAGAAATTGCAAAGTCTTTGTTAAAAAAGAAAAAAGCTGTGTGTCTGTATTAAAAGATATGAAAGATGAGCTGAAAATTGAGGGGCCATATCATGTTTCCAGATAGGAAGGTGACATTATAAAAGATGGGGTTTCCCCACATTTATCTAGAATTCATTGCAGTTTAGGGGGAGAGAGGGACTTGATTCTAAATTGATTCTAAATGAGTAAATATGTAAAATTAAGCAGGATCATTTTGAAAAATGCTGCATGAGATGAACACATACTACAAAGCTAAGCTAATTACAAAGTATGGTGCTGGTGCGTGAGTAGAAAAGGCAGATTAATGGAACAGATGGGCAGTCCAGAAACAAAACCACAAGTTAATGAAAACTTAATATACCATAAGAGTGGCATTTCCAGTCAAAACAGATGAATTATCTAATGACATGGGGACAATTACCTATGTATATACCATACACAAAAATAAATTCTAAGTAGATTAAAGATCCAAATATGGAAACTAAAACTATACAAATATTAGAAGAAAATATGAGACCAATTCAATAATCATGAGGTTGGAAAAGGATTTCCTAACCCTATCGCAATGCCCAGGAGACAAAAAGGAAAAAAACTGAAAGCTTAGGCTACTTAAAAACTTAAACGTTTCTACAAGGAGAGCCACCATTCATATGACTGGCTGAGAGAAAACATTTACAACATGTATAACAGATAAGGGCTAAAAATCTGCGGCATGTAAAGAGCTCCTACATATGAATAAGAAAAAGATAAACAATCTAATCGAAAAAATGGACAAAGGTAGATAAATCACAAAAAAGAAAACTGAATGGCCATTACACAGAAAAAGTTGTGCTCAATTATGATGATGTATCAACATTTAAATGCAAGTCAGAAATATATTTTTGTCAATCACATTGGTGAAAATTAAAATATGGGAGAGAAATGAGGAAGCAGCACCCTCATACACTGCTGACAGGAGTGAAAATTGCAATCTTTTAAAAAATAATGTGGCAGCATGCATGATACCCATTGACTCAGCAATTCCATTCTAGGACTCCAGCCTACAAAAATACTTGCACACTTCACAAAGATGTGTGTATGTGGATATTTGATGCGACATGATTTGTAACAGAAAAAAATAAAAAATAATCTAATAATGGAATGTTTAAATAAATCATGGTCCACCTATACCAAAAACATTGTCTGCCTAGATTGGTTACTTTTCTGAATCCCTCTTCCTCGTGACCTGGCCTCTCTATCCCCTGAAACACAATTCTTGTGAGAACAAGTCAGCCTTGGGGCACCTGGGTGGCTCAGTCAGTTAAGCCTACACTTCAGCTCATGTCAGGATCTCATGGTCCGTGGGTTCAAGCCCCGTTTTGGGCTGTGTGCTGCAGTTCGTGACCTGCAGCCTGTTTCGGATTCTGGGTCTCCCTAACTCTCCGCCACTCCCCTACTCTGCCTGCCTCTCTCTCTCTCTCTTTCAAAAATAAATAAACATTAAAAAAAAATTTAAAACAAATCAGCCTTCCTGGCCACAGCTGATTGATTTATGGCGTTCACTCGATCCACAGGCCAATCAGACACATTCCCTGAAATTTTGGAACTGAAAGTAAGAAAGAGAGACAGTCTAAAGATGTAAAATATTAACTTCAGGGGGTAGCTGGGGAGTTTTCTCAAGCCACATTTCTGACACCTCGAACCTGACAAATACGGCTGGCCTGGGCATGGGGAGTGTGAACACAGTGGTGAAGCTGAGATGCAGAGAAGACCTGGACGTAGAGAAGCTGAGAGAGTCCTGCCCTGGCTGCTGGTGTCCCTCTTTCTCATGAGTTCCACGAGACATCCTTCTCGCTGAAGCTAGTTCGCACCTGCATTCAGTCATATGTACATACAACCAAAGTAGTGCTAACTACCGTGATTTCCCACCACGGAACACTGTGTGGCCAATAAAACGATTGGAGTCCAACATATGTTAAGATAAGGAAAGATATCCAGGACATATAATGTGAAAAAAAAAAAAAAATCAAGGTACAAAACAACATGATACCATGATTCCATTGAAAGTGCTTTTATATTTGCAACTACATGGATGGAACTAGAGGGTATTATGCTAAGCGAGATTCGTCAGAGAAAGACAAATATCACATGACTTCACTCATATGAGGACTTTAAGACACAGACAGATGAACACAAGGGAAGGGAAGCAAAAATAATATAAAAACTGGGAGGGGGACAAAACATAAGAGACCCTTAAATATGGAGAACAGAGGATTACTGGAGGGGTTGTGGGATGGGGGATGGGCTTAAAGGGTAAGGGGCATTAAGGAATCTACTCCTGAAGTCATTGTTGCGCTATATTCTAACTTGGATGTAAATTTTAAAAAAGAAGTTGAATTAAAAAGAAAATAAATAAGTACATAGATAGATAGAAACTGTTTTTACTATATATCCTTTTTTAAAAATTCCAGTTAGTTAACATATATTGTTATATTAGTTCCAGGCGTAAAATCCAGTGATTCAACAATTCCATACATCACCCAGTGCTCATCACAACAAGTGCACTCCTTAATCCCCATCACATATCTCACCCATCCCCTCTGCCCACCTCCTCTCTGGTAACCATCAATTTGTTCTCTACAGGTTTTTTGTTTTTTGTTTTTGTTTGTTTTTTTTTAATTTTAAGAGAACTCTTTGTGCAATATACAAAATTACAAACTTTTAGGCATGGAGAAAGATGTGGAATATTAGATACCGAACGCCCAATAGTTATTATTTCTAAAGGATTAGGATGGCAGAGGGATGAGGAACTTCTATTTTTGCTTCACTTCCAAATTGCTTGAATTTTTTATAGTGAGAATATATTGCTTCTTTTGTGTTTTAATAAGCTTTTATTTTGAATAATTTTAGAGGTACAGAAAAGTTTCAAAGATAGCATAGAGAGTTCCCATGTACTCTTCACCCAACTTCCCCTAATTTGAATATTTTACATGACCATAGTATATTTGTCAAAACCAAGAAACTAACATTGGCACATCACAATTAACTAAACTCCAGGCTTTCTTTATTTGGATTTCACCCGTCTTTTTCATCAATGTCCTTTTTCTGTCCCAGGATCTAATCTAAAATACCACATCACATTTACATGTCATGTCTCCTAGCTTCCTCTAATTTTTGAAGCTTCTCAGTCTTGCTTTGACTTTCTGGACCTTGATCATTTTAAATAGTACCAGTCATGGGATGCCTGGGTGGCTCTGTTACTTAAGCGTCTGACTTCGGCTCAGGTCATAAACTCGTGGTTTATGGCTTCAAGCCTTGCGTTGGGCTCTATGCTGACAGCTCAGAGCCTGGACCCTGCTTTGAAGTCTGTGTCTCCCTCTCTCTCTGCCCCTTCCCTCCTCATTCTCTCTCTCTCTCTCATAAATACATAAATGTTAAAAAATATTTTTAACAAAATAAAAAAATAAGGAGTACCAGCCAGGTATTCTGTGGATTACTCCTCAATGTTTAATGTTTTCCTCATGTTAGACTGGGATTTGGTTTTGGGGGGACAATTCCAGAGGTGAAGTGCCTTCCTCATCATATCAGATCAAGGATATATATTATCAACATAACTTAACACTGATGACGTTAACCTTGATTACCTGGTTAAGGAAATGTCTGCCAGATTTCTTCTACCCTGTAAAGTTTCTGCCTTTTCTTTTCCAGATTCATTCGTTGGAGGCAAGTCACTATGGTAGCTCATGCTCAAGGGGAGGAAATTAATCTCCTAGTCCTGGTGTACTACTTTTTAAATTAAAGAGACTTCTGAGAATAGAGGTGCTGCCCTATACATTTTTTTTAATTGCTCCAATATTAACTTATTTATTGTGTAAATATGTATTGAGCCCCTGCTATGTGGGTTGCTAGCCCCTGATGCAGACATTGGATACAGCAAATTCTCACTCTTATGGAACATACGTTGTAGACTAATATTGAATGTACAGTAGATTGAAAAACAACAGAGGGCTGCCTGACTGGCTCAGTCAGAAAAGCATGCGTCTCTTGATTTCAGGGTTGTGAGTTTGAGCCACGTGTTAGATGTAGAGATTGCTTAAATAAATATTTTGAAAAACAGACAAAGCTTACAGGATCCAAGGAACTAAGATATGGAACCAAAAGTGGAGGTGGGCAAGACACAGTCCCAAAAGCAGATAAGTGGAGGTAGGGGAAAGGGAGAGAGAAGAGCAACCCTAGAGATGTGGCCAGTGCACATGGCGGCACACTGCAGTATGTGGTGCCTATCACGTACTAGGTTTAGTTGAAGGGCTAAGCCAACTGGAGGGAATAGGAGGGGATATTATATGCAGTTCTGGACACATAATAGGCACTTCATAGAAATTTGCTACATAAATGAGTGAAGGAATAACTACATTGAGTAGGCCCATTTACCCTTGCTTGCTTCCACACTAAAAATTCCAATAAGACGTTCCAAGGTAATCAGAGAAGGGAGAATCTCAACATTCTAGAGGGCAGCTGCTCCTCACAGCCCCATCTCCTGCCTCCAGGCTTCCTTTCTTGGGTATCCTCAAAGCTACTCCCCTTTACCCTACCACCTGGGCATGAGCACAGACTTTTCCCCTAATTCCAATGGGGGGCAAGAGGGCAGAGTTGTTCTGAAACCAGGTTGAAATGTTTGCTCAGTCTTAGCCAGAGGCAGAGAGTAAACTGAAGGGAACTTCCCCCATGAGATATCAGGCAGCCTGATTCCTGAGGTGATAGAAGTGGAATCACCCAAGGGACGCTATGATGACAGCTAATATGGAGAGGTCCCTGGGGACAGCCACTCACATCTGTGTCCATATTTACTTCATCTTCTGAGTTCTCTCTAGTGTTTCTCCTTCCTGAGTTTTGGTGGAACAAAAAGCAGGGTTTTCTGCTTTTATTTGCCATTTTACCTTTGTCCTGAGAGCAGAGAGCCAAAGGAGAGTCCTGAAAACAGACGCCCACTTTTGTTCTGGTTTTCTCCATTTTTAAAGTGCTCTTAGAGATAGGATTTTCAAAGGCAGCCTGTGTTAAAATGACAAAGCTGGGAAGAACTCTTCCTCTAGAGTCTAATTAGAAATCAGCAAGTCACTTCTCAATGGTCAAAAAACCAGCATCCAGTTTCTTCTACTATCTTGCCATGTGACCTTAAAACCTCTCCCACCTAGGAACAAGACAAGGATGTCCATTCTCACCACTTTTATTTAATGTAGTCCTGGAAGTCCTAGCCACAGCAATCAAATATGAAAAAGGAATAAAACGCATCCAAATTGGTAAGGAAGAAGTAAAACTTTCACTACTTGCAGATGAAATGGTACTAAATATAGAAAATCCTAAAGACTCCACACATACACAAACAAGAAGCCTACTAAAACTAATAAATGAATTCAGTAAGGTTGTAGGATATAAAATCAAAGTACAGAAATCCATTGCATTTCTATATACTAATAATGAAGCAAAAGAAATAGTAGCGCGACCCCATTTACAATTGCACCAAAAATAATAAAATACCTAGGAACAAACTTAATCAAGGAGGTAAAACGGCTGAACTCTGAAAACTATAAAGCATTCAGGAAAGAAATTAAAGATGGCACAAACAAGTGGAAAGACATTCCATTATCAAGGATTAGAAGAACAAATATTGTTTGATATGTTTGATATGCCTGTCAAAATACCACCAGCATTTTTCACAGAACTAGATCAAATAATTCGAAGATTTGTATGGGACCACAAAAGACCCCAAATAGCCAAAGCAATCTTGAAAAAGAAAAGCAAACCTAGTAGTATCACAATTCCAGATTTCAAGTTATATTACAAAGCTGTCATAATCAAAACAGTGTGGTACTGGCACAAAAATAGACACACAGATCAATGAAACGGGAGAGGAAGCACAGAAACACACCCACAATTATATGGGTTATAATCTTTGACAAAAGAGGCAAGAAGATGCAGTGGGAAAGAGACAGTCTCTTCAACAAATGCTGTTGGGAAAATTGGACAACTACATGCAAAGGAATGAAATTGGACCACTTCCTTACACCATACACAAAAATAAACTCAAAATGGATTAAAGACCTAATGTGAGACCTGAAACCATAAAAATCCTAGAAGAGAGCACAGGCAATAATCTCTCTGACATTCTTTTTTTTTTTTTAATTTTTTAAATGTTTTTATTTATTTTTGAGACAGAGAGAGACAGAGCATGAATGGGGGAGGGTCAGAGAGAGGGAGACACAGAATCTGAAACAGGCTCCAGGCTCTGAGCTGTCAGCACAGAGCCCAACGTGGGGCTTGAACTCATGGACCGCAAGATCATGATCTGAGCCAAAGTCAGCCGCTTAACCGACTGAGCCACCCAGGCGCCCCCTCTCTGACATTCTTCATAGCAACATTTTTCTAGATGAGTCTCCTGAGGCAAGGGAAATAAAAGCAAAAGTAAACTATTGGGACTACATGAACATAAAAAGCTTCTGCACAGCAAAGGAAACAATCAACAAAACTAAAAGACAACCCATGGAATGGGCAAAGCTATCTGCAAATGACATATCCAATAAAAGGTTAGAATCCAAAATATAAAAAGAACTGATATAACTCAATACCCAAAAACCAAATAATTCAATTTAAAAACAGGCAGACGACATGAACAGACATTTGTCCAAAGAAGACATACAGATGGCCAACAGACACATGAAAAGATTCCCAATATCACTCAGCATCAGGGAAATGTGAATCAAAACTACAATGAGATTTCACCTTATACCTGTCAGAATGGCTAAAATAAAAAACACAAGAAACAACAAATGTTGGCAAGGGTGTGGAGAGAAAGGAACATTCATGTACTCTTGGTAGGAACGCAAACTGGTAGAGTCACTGTGGAGGCTCCTCAAAAAGTTAAAAAGAGACCTACCCTATGATCCAGTAATTGCACTACTGGGTATCTATCCAAAAAATACAAAAACATTAATTCAGAAGGATGCCTGTACCCCTATATTTATATTTACTGTAGCATTATTTACCATAGCCAAATTATGGAAACAGCCTAAGTGTCCATCGATAGATGAATAAAGAAGAGATACATATATACGTGTGTGTGTGTGTGTGTGTGTGTGTGTGTGTGTGTGTATGACAGAGAAATAAGTCAGTCAGAGGAAGACAAATACCATTTGATTTCACTCATGTGGAATTTAAGGAACAAAACAAATGAACAAAGGAAAAAAGAGTGGAAAGAGAGAAACCAAGGAACAGACTCTTAACTATAGAGAACAAAGTAATGGTTACCAGAGGGGGAGGGGAGGATGGGTAAAATGGTGGTGGGGCTTAAAGAGTACACTTATCATGATGATGACTGAGTAATGTATAGAATTGTTGAATCATGGGGCGCCTGGGTGGCTCAGTCGGTTGGGCGTCCGGCTTCAGCTCAGGTCATGATCTCATGGTTCGTGGATTCAGGCGCCATGTCGGGCTCTGGGCTGACAGCTTGGAGCCTGGAACCTGGTTTGGATTCTGTGTCTCCCCCTTCTCTCTGCGCCCCCCCCCACACCCTGTCTCTTTCTGTCTCTCAAACATGAATAAATGTTAAAAAAAAAAAAACCTCTTCTCCTGCCTGAACTTTCATTTTTGCATACGTAGAATGACAAGGCAGGCTTGGGTAATGCTGAAGATTGCTAAGAGTCCTGATGTTCCATTATTTTTATCCAGTGTGATGCTCTCCTGACTCCTCCATGAACTTCGCTGCTCTTTCAAGTTCAGAGCTGTGATCCAGGGCACACAAGCAGGAGACAGGGTGGAGAGCCAGATAAGAGCCCAACATCTCTTCCCTACATTGGTACCATCACTTGTGAAAAACTGCAGTGAATCAAACCGACTAGAGGTGGAGCTCTCCATTTAGCGGAGAAAGAATTAAACTGTGTGTTGAGTTAAAGGTCTAATTAAATATTATCATCCAACAGTGTATCACTGAACATTTTAGGTAAATAATAGTTCTCAAATATCAATCAATAGCCTCTGCCAGTGATGAGTGATTTACCATGTCTACGATCCTAGTTGCCTTCTTCTCTTCTAGGAGTAATTAATCTGAGTGTGACAACTTAGTTTAGGCCAGAACACTAAGACATTCAATCTAATGGACTTAAATTAATTAAAATAAGATTTCGACTCATCATCAGGGAAATACAAATCAAAACCACAATGACATATCACCTTACACCTGTCAGAATGGCTAACATTAACAACTCAGGCAACAATAGAGGTTGGCAAGGATGCGGAGAAAGAGGATCTCTTTTGCATTGTTGGTGGGAATGCAAGCTGGTGCAGCCGTTCTGAAAACAGTATGGAGGTTTCTCAAAAAACTAAAAATAGAACCACCCTACAACCCAGCAACTGCACTACTAGGCATTTATCCAAGGGATCTAGGTGTGCTGTTTCGAAGGGACCCATGCACCCCCACATTTATAGCAGCACTATCAACAATAGCCAAAGTATGGAAAGAGCCCAAATGTCCATCGATGGATGAATGGATGAAGAAGATATGCTATATATATACAATGGAGTATTACTCAGCAATCAAACAGAATGAAATCTTGCCATTTGCAACAATGTGGATGGGACTGGAGGGTATTAGCTAAGTGAAATTAGTCAGAGAAAGACAAAAATCATATGACTTCACTCATATGAGGACTTTAAGAGACAAAACAGATGACCATAAGGGAAGGGAAACAAAAATCATATGAAAACAGGGAGGGGGACAAAACAGAAGAGACTCATAAATATGGAGAACAAACTGAGGGTTTCTGGAGGGGTTGTGGGGGGGGGGATGGGCTAAATGGGTAAGGGGCATTAAGGATTATCTACTCCTGAAATCATTGTTGCACTATATGCTAACTAATTTGGATGTAAATTTAAAAAAATAAAAAGTAAAACAAGTTAAGAAAAAATAAGTTAATTAAAATAAAAGATTTTGGAAGATCCCTCTCAAATCTAGTGCTGAACATTTTGTGTACCATGAAGTTGCACATATTTATTCTCTTAATAAAACTACTACATAAAAAATGCATCCTTTTGTTCCCAAATGCTCAATGGCATTTAAAGCAGTAGCAACCTCAGTCTTTAGAGCAAGGAAACTTGCCTTCCTGCCTATTGCTCTGTCTCTCAAGTCCTTTGGATGCTCCAAGCTGGATACAGGTCTTTGAGACCCAGGCCAAATGACTGCCCTGGAAAGGCAGTGACTCTGTCAAAGATCCAGGTCAGCTGATGATAGGTTCCTGGTGGCAGGGACAGCTAGCAGGAGATTTAGGCCTTAGCAGCTCCTTCTGCAAGAAGCACCTGTGTTTCCAGCTGCCACCAAGCCACTTGGCCCCTGAACCACACAGCTCATACCACTTCCTGCTGAGCCTGGAGAACTCTTGCATGTTCGTGGCATTTGTCCAGAACCGGGAATCTTGGCCCATCTCCAAGTGCACCCTGACCTGTCCTGGACTTCCCTACTGTGTCTTTTTCCCCCTTGTCTTTGGGCTAATCTGCCTCCCTTATAAATCTAATGTGGACACTCTCTTATCTTTGTTTTCATTGTACCCTTGTTCATTTTAGGTGTTCAGTGGTCCTAGCATGTGTCATGGAGCATTACTTGGGAACAGGGGCTTCCTATTATGGAAGAGGAGAGGGACTTCAGGGACACTGCTCAGAAGTGGAGCATCCTTCCACAGGGAGGTGCCTTAGAGACAATAGAGAAGGAATGGGTCCTCTATCCTGCTCCTGCTTCTGGGCATTTGCTCCTTATGGAACATCCCTATGCTACTGGTCTGCACTTCCAGACCAAACACCAGCCTAGGAGTGTTGTCAGGGGGACTTGGGCATCCAGCCCTTGGTGATCACAGAGCTGCCTGTCTTTTCCATTCCTCCTACTTCTGCCCTCCTCCCAAGGTCCTGCTGCCTTTCTTTTGGAGTCTAGAAATGCAAACTATCTTATTCCACCCTTTCACTTTAAAAGTAAAACTTCAGGGGTGCCTGGGTAGTTCAGTCGGTTAAGCGTCCGACTTCAGCTCAGGTCATAATCTCACAGTTCATGGGTTTGAGCTCGCTTCAGGCTCTGGGCTGACAGCTCGGAGCCTGGAGCCTACTTCAAATTCTGTGTCTCCCTCTCTCTCTGCCCCTCCCCCACTTGTGCTCATTCGCTCTCTCTCTCTCACTCTATCTCTTTCTCTCTCTCTCTCTTTCTCTCTCAAAAATAAACAGACATTGGGGCGCCTGGACGGCGCAGTCGGTTAAGCATCCGACTTCAGCCAGGTCACGATCTCACGATCTCGCGGTCCGTGAGTTCGAGCCCCGCATCGGGCTCTGGGCTGATGGTTCGGAGCCTGGAGCCTGTTTCCGATTCTGTGTCTCCCTCTCTCTCTGCCCCTCCCCCGTTCATGCTCTGTCTCTCTCTGTCCCAAAAAAATAAATAAACGTTGAAAAAAAAATTAAAAAAAAAAATAAATAAACAGACATTAAATTTTTTTTAAAAAAGTAGAAGTTTATTCTATTTTCAAGGAAAATTTATTGATCCCTCACTATTTGCTTTAGGTGCTGGGGATATATCTAAAAACAAAACACATAAAAATCCTGCTCTCACTAAAAACTAGTGAGGGACACAGGAAAGAAGACAAACATTAGTATTACCAATGATGATAAGTGTGAAGTAGGAAAAGGATATACACAAAGTAGGAAAAGAGGATGCGAAATTGCCAGAGATGAAGGGATGGTGGTAGAATTTAAAATAGTTTTGCATGGAAAGTGATTTTTTTTAAGAGTTTGCGTTTTTTAAGTAAGCTCTGGGCCCACCGTGGGGCTTGAACTCACAACCCCAAGATCAAGAGTCACATGCTCCCCTGACTCAGCCAGCCAGTTGCCCCTGAAGGTGATATTTGAACAAAGATATGAAGGATGTGAAGTAGCACACCATGCAGATATCTGGGGGACAGAAGTAGATCTAAGATTTGTGGGACCTGATTGTTATATAATTTGGAGATCTTCCTTAAGAAAAAGAATATAGGGGCTACTGGGTGGCTCAGTCCATTGAGCGTCCAGCTCTTAATTGAGACTGGGGGTCCTGATCTCATGGTCATAGGATAGAGCCCTACCTTGTGCTCTGTGGTGAGTATGGAGCCTTCTTAGAATTCTCTCTCCCTCTCTCCCCCCCTCTCTTCCCCACCCTGCCCCTCTCCCTTGCTAGTGCTCTCTTTCCCTAAAAAGAAAAGAAAGAAAAAGAATATAAAATCATCAATATAAAATTAGGTGCAGAACCTTAGATAGGCCCATGCAAGCGAAGGGCCTGAAGCCTAAGCTCCCTAGCACTGGAGTAATTCTGCCTGGCTCTGGGACTAGCATCCATGCGGGGGGAATGGCAGGTGCAAAGGGAGGCGCGAGCATGCGCAGTTAGGCATGGACAAAGAGGCCGGGGATAGCTGGAGCAGAGCCAATGAGAGGAAGAGCGGGAGGGGGTGTTGTCTGAGTGAGCTGGGGGCAAATTAGAGGGATTTTGGCTTTACTGGTTGGGATGGGAGCCGCTGGAGGGTTTTGAGAAAAGGAGTAACATGACTGGGCTTCAATTTTGAAAGAATTTCTCTGATAGCTATTTTGAGAATAGACAATATTTTGAAGCAGGTCAAAGATGGAAACAGAGACCAGTTAGGAGCCAGTTGGAATAATTCAGGAGAGAGATTGTGGTGCCTCAGACTGGGTCTCATACAGCGGAGATGTGAGATATGGTTGATTCTGAACGTACTTTGAAGAGCAAATCCACAGGATTTGCTACAAGATCAGAGGTCAGAGAGAGAGAGAGCGAGAGAGAGAGAGATTGCAGAGATGATTCCGGGATTTGGTGAGCAAGTTTTATGTGGAAGGTTAGAGTTCAGTTTCAAACGTGTTAATTTTGGGATGCCTCTACACTCAAAGGGAGAGGTGGGAGTCTGGAATCCAGCCTGGAAGAGATCTGGGCTGGACATAATAACTTCTTGAACCTGAATTAGACACAAAGGGAGAGACTATGGATAGAGAAAAGAAGTGGTCCTAGATTTGAGTCCCGAGGCCCTCTGATATTTAAAAGTCAGGGAAGAAAGGAGGAGCTAGCAAAGGAGACAGAGAAGGAGCAGGCAGGAGGTAGAAGAGGCTAGGAAGAGTGATCCCCCGTTAGCCAGGGAAACAAAAGGTGTCAAAGAGGTTGACGTGATCAAGCACCTCAAAGGCTGCTGATAGGTCAAACCTGAGGACTGAGAACTGACCACTGACTCGAACAACTTGTGGAAATCACTGGTGATCTTGACAAGAGCAGGGGGCATATCTGTGCAGATTCAGACCTCACCAGAGTGAAAATCAAACCACAGGGAAACCTTCAGTCCGGCATATCTGGCTGTGCTGCCTTTACCCATGGTCTGTGCCACCTGGTCTGGTCCCTGGGACCTTCCTCCTTCACCCCAACACCTGGACCAACGCTTTCCCTACTGGAAGCGCTGGGATTCTGTGATCCCTGTGTGCCTCGACCACGACAGCGACTGAGAACCTATCAAGTGCAGGCAGTGTGCTGGGCACGGGGTGACACAACCATGAGTCCCAGAATCTCCTTTTCAGTCCAGTGGAATTTTGTACAGCCATTTGCTGCCAGTTATTTCTCCTCTATTTCCAAAGTGACAGGAAACCCAGGAGAAAATAGGTCACACACTGAAGTGTTTTCTTCGTAGATTTCTGTAAAGGGCGGCCGGCGTGGACAGTGGGTCAGTGGCCCATCTGACTGCTGGTTCTCACACAGCTGGCTCCCTGCAGGCTCCGGGAGGAGCTCTGACCTTGACCTGGTGGACTAGTCTCAACAATGCAGGCAGTAGATCAAAGGATGTTTCCTTTACTAGAAAAACAACTCAAAGGTGAGCCTTCCCAGCAGTGAGTAAATATCAACATCCCCAATTCTAAGAGAGGCCCAAATTGATGATCTCTACTCAGTCATGAAGTCCTCTGTGGCTGGTTTTTGATTATTGGCCTGGGACCTCCTGGACCTCAGGGACCAGATTGTGTTGATCTCTATATCCCTGATGCCTGGCACAGTATCTGACACACAGGTGATGCCACACAAATGGTTGCTGACTTGGCATCAGAGCCTGTCCCCTCCCCCTGCCACGTCACACCTCTGCAAAGAGTTGACTACTCCTGGATTTCATTCCTTTGGGTTTGGAACACTCACCTCCCTGAAGTTGGTCCATCCTCTTGCAGAATCTGCAGTATGCATCCACGAAGACTCACCCAATGAGAACTCTTGCTGACTTACTTGCTTTGCTACTGACAGCTTATCCTAGAAAATTTAGAAATTAAAGATTACTTAGTCAAAAAGGATACAAATTATATTTCTCTCTACCCTCTTGCTCCAACAGAACCCCCCTGTGGAAACTACTCTCCCGGTGGATCTTCTGGCCTCACATGACATATTGATTCCAGCGTGCCCCCTTTCCTGAGCCTTTTTATCCCCTCACATTCATCTGCCAAGGCAAACCAGGCATTTCCACTTGAGCACTCAGCACTGGATGTCTCTCCAGGCTTCTAGGAGCTGCCTGGAGTTTGCGTCATCCCCTGGGCTCCTTGCCAGGGTGTTAAATCCATCATTCTGAGAAGGTGCCCCCAAGTCAGCTCTTACTTAACCAGTCTTATATCCCAGCCCCAGGATCAAGTACCCGTTGCCCGAGCAACCAGCAGTGTTGAAGATGCTATGGCCAGTTTGGTAATGAGCTGCCTCGTATTCACTTTATCTCCTCACTTGCATTTCCCCCTCACTCTGACTCATCCTCTCCCCACAGCAAGGACTTAGCATGCAAGCTCTGCCTCAGGCTCCATTTTCAGGGGAAACTGGGCTAAGGCAGGGACCTTGATTTAACCTGCTCTGAGAAGGGAAGACACTTTCTTCCTGGCCTTTGGACTGGAGAGTGCCCAGAGTAAGTCCTTCCAGGCTAGGGATGGAAATGGAAAACGCAGCTTTTCCTTATGGAAAGAGGTAAAAGGTTAGGAAGGGTAACAGAAAAGCCAAATAGACATTTAACAGCATCAAAATATAGTTCCTCCCTGAAACGACACAGCACTTTTTTCTTTCAAAACAGCTTGGTGATATTGCTATGTGAGGCATCCTCAGGCAGCAGAGGGGAGTAAAGGAGAAGGGCGAGAACATCCCGTACACTTTTTTGGTTCACAACCTGTGGTGTATTTCTGCTGTTTTCATGGTCCGTGATGCTCTAGATCCTGCCAAGAGTATGGTGAATTGGGGGGTGAGGAGGGAGTAGGGGAACCTGTTTCAGAATTTTTAAATTTTTTTTTTAACATTTATTTATTTTTGAGACAGAGAGAGACAGAGCATGAACGGGGGAGGGGCAGAGAGAGAGGGAGACACAGAATCGGAAACAGGCTCCAGGCTCTGACCCATCAGCCCAGAGCCCGCGAGGCTCGAACTCACGGACCGCGAGATCGTGACCTGAGCTGAAGCCGGACACTCAATCAACTGAGCCACACAGGCACCCCAAGGTGGAACCTTTTTTTTTTTTCTTTTTTTTTTGGAGCCTTTTAAAGAAGACGAGAACTCAGCATGCCCAGCAGGAGAGACAAAGATCTTGTGGTCTTAAGTAGACAAACATTAAAATGACTGTTTGAAAGGGGCCCTGGTGACATACATCTGAAAGGGGTCACTGTATTTGTCAGTAAAACACTGAGTCTATCCTATTGTTGAGACTCTTCTTTGACTACTGCCATGAAGCAACCCTCTCATGGAGAGGCTCATTTGTTCATCACACTCGACCAGAAGTGACCAGGAAGTTTCAAATCCAAATGATAGGTCTTTGTATCTCATTATTGAATAATAAAGCCAATTAGTTCTTCTGGGACTCCAACTCAATGTTTGATAAAGATACAAAGGTCCAACAGGAAGTAGGGGATCACGAGCAAAAGAAGTTCTGATTAAATTTTCACTTAGTGTAAGATGCCCCCGATTCTACGTCATGGTCCCCAAAGGCTAGAAGAACAAAGAAAATATAAGCCAAGACAAATGAGAAGGGGCCATGCCCTGATGCATGGTTTTCCTGAAAGAAGGCAGGAAAACAACAGTTGCTGGAGGAAGTGAATGCTGGAAAGATGGTTCTTAATCCTGGCTGCATATTAGAAACACCCAGGGAGCTTTAAAAAAAATGCCTAGGGGCACCTGGGTAACTCAGTCAGTTAAGCGTCCAGCTTTGGCTCAGGTCATGATCTCACAGTTCATGAGTTCAAGCCCCATATCGGGCTTTCTGCTGTCAGCACAGAGCCCTCTTCAGCTGCTCTGTCCCCCACTCTCTCTGCTCCTCCCCGCTCATGTGCACCTGTGTGCTCTCTTTTTGTCTCTCTCAAAAATAAATAAAACATTGGGGCGCCTGGGTGGCTCAGTCTGTCAAAGCTTCCGACTTCGGCTCAGGTCACGATCTTGCGGTTTGTGAGTTCAAGCCCCGCGTCAGGCTCTGTGCTGACAGCTCAGAGCCTCGAGCCTGTTTCAGATTCTGTGCCTCCTTCTCTCTCTCTGACCCTCCCCCATTCATGCTCTGTCTCTCTCTGTCTCAAAAATAAATAAACGTTAAAAAAACGTTAAAAATTTTTTAATGTTTTATTTATTTTTGAGAGATGGGGGGGAAGGGGCAGAGAGAGAGGGAGACACAGAATCCGAAGCCGGCTCCAGGCTCTGAGCTGTCAGCACAGAGCCGGATGTGGGGCTCCAACCCATGAACTGTGAGATCATGACCTGAGCCGAAGTTGGTCGCTTAACCGACTGAGCCACCCGGGCGCTCCCTGCAAAAAAACTTTTTTTTTTTTTTTTATGCTGATGCCTGGGTACCACTCCGAGATTCTGATTTAATTGGTCTAAGGGAAGTCCTGGTTGTTAGTCATTTTAAAAGCTCTGCAGGTGATTCAAATGGGTAACTGAAGGCTGAGAACCGTGTTCTAGAGGAAAGATACTTCTATCCTTGATTCTTTTAGCCTCCAGCTGTTAGTTTTCTCCTTGTTTTTAAATCTTTTCCTCCTCACTGTTGGCCAACACAGCTTGCTCCAGAGCTCGGATGGGTTATGCTGACTGGTCAAGTTGGGGAGTCAGGTCAGCTCTCAGGGCATGCTTTCCTGCTCACCTATATAAGAATTCAGCCCTGGCCTCCCAAGCTTCAGCTTCCCCTCTGCTGCACAGAGTAGAATAAATTCCCACTCTCCTGGCAGCACGTTGCCTACAAAATAAATCTTGTGGAAGGATGCCTTGAGTGGTTCAGGAAGCTCCACTGAGAAGAAAGACCGAAAAGGGCAATTAATTGAGGTCCATACAGCCAGAATTCTCATTTCCTTTTTAGTTTACATCTGGTCAAGAAAAATCCACAGCAGGGAGGGTTGAGGGTTCTTTCCCTATTGATAAGCCTGCACCCACACCACCGTCTGTCGCGATGGCAGGGTGAGCAGGTGACACTGTTAGGCTCATTATGCTTCGAAAAGTGAACCAATATTCTTTCAGGCTCAGATCAACGATTTCTACCGAAACCCGTTTGGAAATGTGAAAGCTCTTTGTAGAAGGGAATAGCAGTTTCTACAGAATTCTATGCTCTGGACTGCTCTGGCTTTTACTTCCTGGAGACCTGATTGCCTCAAAAAAATAAATGGGATCCTTTTTAGTTTCTTTCACCTGGAAATGAGCCATAGACATAAGAGGCTGAAGAGAAAAATGTCTTTTCTTTAAGACAAACCTCATTTGGACCATCAGATTGCAGTGCTCTTGAATCTCGTAAACCATCACACCGAGGCCATGCTACTTCTGCATTTTTTGAAGCACGTCCAGCGTGATGGCCACACCTAAAAAGGCAATAGTTACTGGGAGTTTGGAAAGGACAGCCCGCCTAGGGGGTAGAGTGAGCATCAAGGGAAAGAACTGCTACGGGTTTGCTTCTCTTCCCTCTCTGAAGCAGCACACCCTTAAGAATGGCCGAGAGCGGTGGTTCTCACACGGTACCAGCCTGATTCAGCAGGTCTGGGCGAGGC
This sequence comes from Prionailurus viverrinus, assembly GCF_022837055.1. Classification (NCBI taxonomy): domain Eukaryota; kingdom Metazoa; phylum Chordata; class Mammalia; order Carnivora; family Felidae; genus Prionailurus; species Prionailurus viverrinus. The sequence goes on along the minus strand of NC_062569.1, from coordinate 86,395,930 downwards.
CTGAGAACCTGCACATCCAACACATTTCTGGGTGATGCTGATGCTGCTGGTCCGAGACCACACTTGAGACCCACTGGCCTGGAGAAGGGGAAGCTGAAAAGAACGCTGTGCTATAATGCCCACTGCCGGAACTAACCACCACCACCCCCCCCCCCCCAACGGCTGTGTCCTCGGAGACCAGAATGAGAACAGTCTTTTCTTAACTTGCAGAAAAACAGATGCTGTGTTCTTTTTAGGCAGAAGTAATTCAGAGAAACACCACGAGGAACTTTTTATTCTGCTAAAAGAAAATTAGGTTAATAGCATCTTTTTATGGTGACGACTTGAAACACCATTTCTAGCCTCTGCATTTGGGCCACCACACCCACTGTGGTCCAAGGCCTCTGAGCTCCTCTCTGAATCGGCTTCCCGCCCAGCCCCCCACTGGTGGCCTGATGGTAGCTCAGTAATGTCTTGGTGAGCAGCGATATAAGGTTTTATTAGCATTTAGAGTGAAACAGGAGTCTTAGCCCTAGTTTTGCCACTAACTAATCACTTCCTCCTGCTCTGGGCCTTCCCATCAATAAAAGGGGAATTTTGGACAAGTTAATAAGAATGAAAGTTTTGATTTTTATAGTCTAGTTGGTACTTGCATACATATTATCTCAGTTAAGCCCTGTGAAAGAATTTTTAGTTCCTCCCCGAGAGGACTCTTTCTCACAGAGGAAGAGAGAGACTTAGAAAACCACAGTCATTCTGAGGACAATATATTATATTGTGTATAATATAAACAATAGCCACACAGAAACTTCTGCAAAAACTACCACTGAAGACACGGTCCCTTATGTTATTCCGTGGCCCTTATATAATAATTTATGCTTAAAATTCCTCCTAAAATGTAGGGCCTGATAAGCGTGTCCCTTCAGAAGACATAATATGCATCCTTTTACAAGACAGAATCAACTTCCCAGCCCTTCATTCGTGTTTTTCTTACACTCCAGCTGCTGAGAAGCTTAGAGCAAATTATGCCAAGATTGTAATAACCAATTTACATCTCGAATTCCAGGGAACCTCATCTCTCACATCCTCTCAATCCTAATGCCTTAATGTTTTCTTACAGAGATTACCTGTGATTAGGGTGACCATGTCATTTACCATCTAAATGGGACCCTCTTCAGAGTGGAAGGGAGTAACATTAATAACTACGCCAGGGAGACAGATGTAAACCAGGGCAGTCCCAGGCAGACTGGGATGGGTGGTCACCTTATGATTAGAAATAGAATTGGCGAAAATTATACACAAAGAACACTCAATTTTACCTTGTAGGTGCAGGTGTTTTGGGTCTCATTAAATGCAGTAAAGTCACATAGTGTTGGAGATCGATTATAATTCATAGGAAACAACAGCAGCAAAAAAAAAAAAAAAAAAAAGGTTCTGAATGTATTTCCAAGACTGAGAAGAGAGCGGGGGTAGTGTGGACGGTGCCTTCCCCCTTCGACCTTGCTTGTATCACTTCTTTTCCAGAAGCCTCTGCCTCCTAAGCGCATGGAAATCAGGGCCTGTGGCAGGCGGCCCCTCTCAAATTCCTTACAGGGTGGGGCTTAGGCAAGGCAGTCTGTTTAGAAGGGAAGGGGGGTTTTAATTCGAATTGTGTAGCTCTTTACATGGGAAAAAATGTGGACTGTCCATCTCAAAGAATGGGGTGGTGTTGATAAAGAGAGTGGGACCTGGAAAAGTCACAGTCACCAGGCAGTCCTGCTGCTGCGTCACGGGGTTTGCCACCCGACATTGGTCTGCTCACACATGGATAAGCTCCCCGCCCCCAACCCGTGCTGAAGATAGGACTGACCGACTGGCCATTGCAGGTCGACAGAGGCACAGGTGGAGACCACCTGAGGGTCGGTGCTTTCAAGAGACAACCAGGTGCCCTCGTTCGTACCCAGACGCACTGCTTGATGCCTTCCCCACCTTCCCCTTCTCAGTCACGGGCAGGTGAGCCTGTTGCATCCAGGTGAATCACGGGTGAGGGGTGAGCTGCTCCAACACCTGAGTCTCGGGTGTTACGAGACAGGAGAATCAGAGATAGATGTGCTCGTGCCCAAGAGCAGGCCTGACAAGCCATCTGTGCAAGGTCAAGCTTCCTTGAATTCAAGAGTCCGCGCTGTCGGTCCTCCCCACCTCTCTCAGCCGCCCCGAGGTAAGCTCTACCCCTCTCACTCCCAGGCAGGATTGATCTCAGCGGGCCTCCCCCAGGCGGGAGGAAGCCGTCGCTTCTCTTCCAAGAACTACACTAGAGGTCGCTCTTCTCCAACATCAGACAAAGCGCAGGGGAAGGAAGCGCCCCAGCTCCGGCTTAAATTGCACTGGAAGGCGGACCAACCAGCCCCTGGCAGAGGTGCAGCCTCAGGCTGGCCCTCCTCCCAGGGGACACGGCTCAGCTTGGAGGCAGAACTAAGCAATTCTGAGGCTGGCCCAAGGAGGTGAGGCAGCACTGTGCTGGAGGCAGGGGTGAGATGTGGATGGATGAGGGAAATGGCCCATCTTCACAGTCTTTCCCCCCGGTTCAGCCGGTTCCCTTGTGGAGAGATTGCTGTGCTCTTTGGGGCTGTGAGGAGCTATCTGGTGGCAGGGCTGGGAAACACCACATCCAGGTGGAAGGGCTTTCTGCGAGAGGAAACTTCCAGGAGCAGTCTGCCGAGCACACTAGCTAATGTGTGTGAATTGTAAAGTGCTAGGCACTCCGAGGTATCCACACCCATTTTTTTTTTTTTTTTAAGTTTTTTATTTATTTTTGGGACAGAGAGAGACAGAGCATGAACGGGGGAGGGGCAGAGAGAGAGGGAAACACAGAATCGGAACCAGGCTCCAGGCTCCGAGCCATCAGCCCAGAGCCTGACGCGGGGCTCGAACTCACGGACCGCGAGATCATGACCTGGCTGAAGTCGGACGCTTAACCGACTGCGCCACCCAGGCGCCCCCACACCCATTTTTAAAGGGCCTGTTATTCTCTGCAGATACCAACTCTGTGAAAGGGAGGCTCAGGCATCCCATAAGAGCCACCTTGGGCCAGGGCTCACTGGCTTGTCTGTGGTTCCCTCTCCTTGTGCTCTTCTTTTCCAAGGTTTTTTCACGGAGGGCTGGCTTTCTGTGTAAGAGGGGTGGCTTCCAAAAGGCAATTCTACGATGGTTAGTTTTCTGGTCATAACCCAGTGCCGGCTGAAAGCCAGAGGGGTTACTCTGCACACACATAGAGACACTGAGGCTTGAGGAGGTTAAAAACCTTGCTGAAGTTGATAAAGAGATGGAGCTGGAACCTAGGCTGGCTCATTCCCAAGGCAGTACTCCCACATGCAGGGGGCTGCCTCCCTTCACATGAGAGCTACTTACCTTCCTCAGCAAGAGACACAATGCTGATGACAAAACTGCCTGGGATGAAAAGTTTCAAACCAGGCAAGGGCCTCAAAACAAAAAACAAACAGAAGCAAACATTACCTCTAAGCCCTATAAGCAGTCACTGAGGCAGTGCCAAGCTAACATCCATGAGCACTCCGACCTGGGCCTTCCGATGGTAAACAGGTCATCTGCTTACCTCTGTCAGCCCAAGCTTTTCCTTCCTCCCTCCCTCCCTCCCTTCCTTCTTACCTTCTTTCCTCCTTTCCTTCCTCCCTTCCTCCCTTCCTCCCTTCCTTCCTTCTTTCCTCCCTTCTTTCCTTCCTTCCTCCCTTCCTTCCTTCTTTCCTCCCTCCCTTCCTCCCTTCCTTCTCACCTTCCTTCTCACCTTCTTTCCTCCCTTCCTTCCTTCCTTCCTCCCCTCCTTCCTTCCTTCTTTCCTCCCTTCTCTCCTTCCTTCCTCCCTTCCTTCCTTCCTTCTTTCCTCCCTTCTCTCCTTTAAAACACATGGATTGTTTTATTTTCAGGATTTGTTTTTAATTCCACAAAGCCCTTTGACTTGATTTTATAGCTGTTCCATGGTCGAAATATACATCCTGAAGGAATAATTAACTTTTCTTAAAATAAAGACTGCAGTATACTAGCTGATTCTTATATTTTTAAAAGCATATTAACAATTTATTCCCAAAGCCAAGATGCATATTACCTTGAAAAAAAATGTGTATCCATCACGGATATTACTTATTAATGCATAATATCAAACAATAGTAATAGTAAACATTGTCCATAATGGAATGTCTATTTTTTAATTTAAAAAGTAACCAAAATTTAGTTTAATTATTTGCACATGTAACACCCAGATATGAGCCTGGGTTATTTGAATAAAAGCTTTTTCAAATATTTACATCTGTATGTAACCATAGGTTCAAAGAACAGGATTCACTTATACCTTCTCTTTTCTAATCTACTTTTATTTTTTATTTAAGTTTTTTTTTTTTTTTACTTTATGACCTCCTTCATCCATTTTCCTACCCCTCTAATCCCCTATCTTTGCCAACCACCAAAAATGTTCTCTGTATCTGTGAGCTTGATTTTTCTTTTTTAGATTCCACATATAAGACAGATCGTACAGTGTTTATCTCTCTCTGACTGACTTATTTCACTTAGCATAATGCCCTTGAGGTCCATCCATATTGTCACAAATGACAAGATTTCATTCTTTTTTATGGCTGAATAACAGTCTATTGAATATATATACCACAATTTCTTTATCTGTTTATCCATCAATGGACTCTTAGGTCGTTTCCAGATCTTGGCTATTGTAAATAATGCTGCAAAGGACATGGGATACATGTATCTTCCTGAGTTAGTGTTTTTGTTTTCTTCGGATAAATACCCAGAGGTGGAATTGCTGTATTGAATGGTAGTTCTACTTGTAATTTTTTTCAGGAAACTTCATACTATTTTCCACAGTGGCTGCACCAATCTGCATTCCCAACAGCAGTGCATAAGGGTTCCCTTTTCTCCACATCCTTACCAGCACTTATTATCTCTTGTCTTTTTGATAGCAGTTATTCTAACAGGTGTGAAGTAATACTTCATTGTGGTTTTGATGTGCCTTTTCCTGATGATGTTGAGCATCTTTTCATTTGCCTGTTGGCCATCTGTATGTCTTCTTTCAAAAATGCTCTTTAGATCCTCTGCCCAGTCTTTAATTAGTTGCCTTTTTTTTTTTTTTTTTGCTATTGAGTTATAGGAGTTCTTTATATATTTTGAACATGAACCCTTTAACAGATATATGACTTGCAAATATTTTCTTCCACTCGATATGTTGCCTTTTCATTTTGTTTATGGTTACTTTTGCTGTGCAGAAGCTCTTTAGTTTGATGTAATCCCGTTGTTTATTTTTGTTTCTGTTGCTTTTGCTATTGGTGTCAGAGTTTTAAAATATCATCACCAAGTCCTAAGTCAAGGAGCTTACTGCCTATGTTTTCGACCAGGAGTTTTATGGTGTTGGGTCTCATGTTCAAGTCTTTCATTCATTTTGAGTTAATTTTTGGGCATGGTGGTCCAATTTCATTCTTTTGCCAGTTTCTTTTACCATTCATTACCATTCTTTTGCCATTCATTCTTCTGTCCAGTTTCCCCAACATCATTTATTGAATAGACTGTCCTTTCCAATTGTGTATTCTTAGCTCCTTGGTCGTAAATTAATTGACCATATATATACATGTGTTTATTTGTGGGCTCTCTATTCTGTTACAGTGTTCTATGTATCAGTTTTTATGCCAATACCATACTATGTTATAATAACTTTGTAAAAGCTTGAAATCAGGGAGTGTGATGTCTCCAACTTTGTTCTTCTTTCTTAAGATTGCTTTGGCTACTCAGGGTCTTTGTGGTTCTATAAATATTTTAGGATTGTTTGTTCTATGTCTGTGAAAAAATGCTATTGGAATTTGATAGGGATTGTACTAAATCTGTAGATTGCTTTGGGTAGTATGGACATTATACCAATATTAATTCTTTCAATCCATGAGCATGGAATATCTTCCCATTTCTTTGTGTCTTCTTCAATTTCTTCCTTAATGTCTTGTGGTTTTCAGTGTGCAAGTCTTTCACCTCTTTGGTCAAGTTTATTCCTAGGTACTTCATTCTTTTTGATGCAGTTGTAAATGGGATTTTCTCAAGTTTTCCTTCGATATTTCATCGTTAATATATAGAAGTGAAATAGATTTTTGAGTATTGCTTTTGGATCCGGCAATACTACCGAATTTGTTTATTCCAACAGTTTTTTGATGGAGTCTTTTGGGTTTTCTACATATAATACCATGTCATCTGCAAGTAATGAGCGTTTTACTTCTTCCTTTCCAATTTGGATAACTTCTATTTGTTTTTCTTGCCTAGTTGCCCTGGCTAGGGCTTCCAGTACTATGTTAAATAAAAGTGGCAAGAGCAGGCATCCTTGTCTTGTTCCTGATCTTAGAGGAAAAGCTTTTAGCTTTTCACTGTTGAGTATGATGTTAGTTGTGGGCTTGATATATATATGGCCTTTATTATGTTGAGATACACTCCCTCTATACCCACTTTGTTGAGAGTTTTTATCATCAATAGATGTTGAATTTTGTCAAGTGCTTTTTCTGCATCTATTGAGATGATCATATGATTTTTATCCTTCATTTTATTAATGTGGTATATCGCATTGATTAATTTGATTTGAACCTGCCTTACATTCCTGGAATAAATCCCACTTGATCCTTTTAATATATTGTTGAATTTGGTTTGCTAATATTTTGAGGGTTTTTGCCTAAATGTTCATCAGGGATATTGGTGTCCTTATCTGGTTTGGTATTAGAGTAATGTTGGCCTCATGAAACGAGATTGGAAGAGTTCCCTCCTCTTGTGTTTTCTACACGAGTTCAAGAAGGATTAGTATTAATTCTTTGAATGTTTGGAGAATTCACTAGTAAAGCTGTCTGGTTCTGGGCTTTTGTGTGTTGCAAGATTTTTTAAAATTACTGATTCAATTTCATTGCTAGTAATCAGTCAGTTCAAAAAAATACATGTAAACCAGTTCATGTAGGAGAGGAGTCTTGTGGCTTAAACCTGCCCTGGCTCTTGGTTGTCTCTCAAACTTGTGTGCTTGTCCGAGCACCCTATTATGTTTTTAATAGCTCCCAGTAGTTAAGTATCTGCCAAGACCTGTCCCTGTCCCAAAGGGGAGGATCTTAGCACCTAGCCTCAGGCCTATTGAAACTAGACCTTCAGGCAGCAGCTGGTTAAAAATATGCAAATATATAGAGCCCTGCGGGACCCCAAGCATAAGCCCTGCTGCCACCAGAGCCAGGCAATCTGGAAGTGTCCCTAGAATGGCAGTCACAAAGACTGGGGCTCCAGACAAGTGTTTAAGCTCTTCTCTTGGAGATCCTGGTGAGCTGGAATGAGGCAGAGAGAGAGTGCCAAGATGGCGTCTACAGTCTGTATTCCTTGAGAGCAGCTCTGTAGGCCACTAGATATGCATCAAACCTGAATCCTGTCTCTCATGCCAAAGCTCCAGGGCAGGCAAAGAGGCTCTTTCACAGAAAGACTGGGAGTGTCCTGAGCATGGTAGCCTGCCAACTGTCTCTGATTGCCACAGTCCTGTGGGACCCAGGAATGTAAGTCCCCTGGCCACTAGAGCCAGGAAATCAAGGGATATCGCCTGGACAGCATCCATTAAAATGGGGGAAACAAGTCTAAAAGCCAAGGAAATATGAAAACCAGCTTTTAAAAGTATGCAAATAATATAGAGTCCTGTAGGACCCATTCGTGTAAACCCCACTGGCCACCAGACCAGGTGATGTAGAAGTGTCTCCTGCCAGCAGCCACAAAAATCAGGGCACAAGACAAGGGTATAAGCTCCCTTTTGGATGACTCTGATGGTTACAGTTCTCATTAGACCAGGGACACAAGCTCCTTTGGGCTCCAGGGTGAGGCAATCAAGAGGGATCGCGTGGGGAGCAGCTACAAAAATCAGGACACCAGACACATGTGAAAAAAGATCCCTTCTGGGAGATACTGGTGCCTTGGCGTGTGGCAGAGGGAGAGCACAAAGATGGTACCCACCCACCTCTGACCCTGGAATGTCCCAGCAGGCTCTGAGATGTGTGTTACATTCATTGCCTGCCCCTCAAGCTGATTCTTTAACATCAGCAGGTAAGCATCTTCCCCACAGTTCTGGGCGCCATGGATCTACTGCCTTTGAACTGGGCCTGGGGCCAGTGGGTCCAAGTATGCAAGCCCTTCAAGAGTGATTTCTCAGATCGATACAGTCTTGTGGCTGTCAGGACCTGCACCCTGTTACTTTAGACCCATCTTGGGGCGCCTGGGTGGCTCAGTCGGTTAAGCGGCCGACTTTGGCTCAGGTCATGATCCTGCAGTCCGTGAGTTCGAGCCCCGCGTCAGGCTCTGTGCGGTTAGCTCAGAGCCTGGAGCCTGTTTCAGATTCTGTGTCTCCCTCTCTCTGACCCTCCCCCGTTCATGCTCTGTCTCTCTCTGTCTCAAAAATAAATAAACATTAAAAATTAAAAATAAATAAATAAAATAAAATAAAATAAAATAATAAAATAAAATAAAATAAAATAAAATAAATAAAATAAAAAGACCCGTTTGTCAGGCGCAGGTCTTAAAATTTAGGATGCCTGATGTGGGGTTCAAACCCTTTGCTCCTCATGGAGAAGCTCTGGATTTTGAGTTCCCTCCCAATTTTGAGTCACACACCAGGGGTGGGGTTTATGACAACGTTGTGCCTCAGCCTTCCTACCTGCTTCAGTGTTCAGGGCCCTGGGTGTGGTAACCCGCCAAGCCTCATTTGCTGATGTATAGTGACCATTCAGCCAGCCTTTAGGTTTGATTTTTTTTTTTTTAGGAAATTGTTCCATATGTAGCTGTAAATTCACTGTTTCTATGGGGGGAGGTGAGTTCAAGATTTTCCTACATCGCCATCTTGAACTGTTCAACCCCCTCCCCACCCCACCCCCTCCAGCCCTGCAAGCTTTTCTTCATCCAGACCAGATGGCTGATCTCATCAGGGCTGGTTACACACCACTGTCCCAAGTGAAGGGCAGCCATTTGTGTCTTCGGTCGGAGAACAGGTAGGAGATGGTTCCACATAAAGCCCAAGGTAGCCTGGCAGGCCTGTAAATATAGTACATTGCCAGCCCTCCTCTTCCCATTGGAAAGAATAGTGCCATTCATTGTCCAACAGTAAAATGACTGTTCAAGCCAGGCTCAATGTCATGTCCCTCACAGACTTTTCTCCAGCTACCATTCATGCTCCTGCCAGCAAAGCCTTGTGGGAAGCCCCTCGCCACTGCCCCTTCAGCCGATGTCCTCCCAGTACTCCCAAAGTGGCAAGACTGTAAAGGTGCCAACGTATTCTGGCTTCCCTCCCATCTGCCACTACATCAGAGGAGTGGGGAGAATACTCCCCTTCAAAAGGTTCAGCCGGCATGGGGCGCCTGGGTGACTCGGTTGGGTGGCCGACTCTTGATTTGGGCTCAGGTCATGATCTCGTGGCTTGTGGGATCAAGCCCTGAGGACAAGCTCCACACTGACAGCTCAGAGGCTGCTTGGGATTCTCTCTTTCCCTCTCCCCACCCCCACCCCCAACTCGTTGGTGCACGTGTGTGCCTTCTCTCTTTCTCTCTCTCAAAAATAAACAAACAGAAGGTTCAGACTCTGAATCCAGGCCAGGCTGGGCCTGACCACACTGCCTTTTGTCTTTTCCTGTATCTCTCTCCTCCACCCACCCACCCCCACCTCAACACACAAAAAAGCTGCTTCCTCTGGACACTTTCAGCACCATTCATTCATCTGCTCAGCACACCCACCCGGCAGTTCCTGAAAAGTAGTCAGCAGACATCACTGCTCTAAGTCAGTTCTACAGCAAAATATACATAACCTCCAAATGGCCCCTTTCCCTTGAGAAAAAGCGCTAAAAAGTTTCCCTTTGTGACCCCAACCTCTTATGGGCAAGAGCAAAAGGACAGTGAAGGAAATTGCTGTATGTACTTTAATTACTGACGTTATTTCTACTTTTACATTGCTAAATTTAAACATTAATCAATATGACACCTCCCAATAGAGAATGTTAATCAGTGCTAAGTAAGCAAAAGTAGAATGTAAAAATATATATGTTAGAAGCTTAACTGAGTAAGATTATATTTGGGAAAGCCAGAAAAGGAGTTGAGTTTGGAAGAGACAGAATCTAAGGTGAATTGTTTCTTCCTGTCTTTTGCTTTCCGTTAAAGTTGATTGAATTTTTCTTTTTTTCTTTCCTCAAGGTCTGTTAAGATGAGAAAAATATTGATGGTTAAATGATTAACTCAAGTAAATGATGACATACATCACATCAGCATGATAACCAAGCTTTATTTCCTTACAGCTTTCTTCCCTGAGAACAGGGTCCTTTTCTCAGGCCACCTTCAGTGTCCTTGAACCATTTGATGTAGATTTAAAAGCTGCTTGGTGCTACTTTTCAAAGCTCTCATTCTGGCCACAGTTATTATTTTTAAAACACATTTATCAAGTTAAAGGTTATGTGGCAATTAAGCCTGTAAAGAATACTTAGACTTGTGTGGTCGCTGGGAGAAAAATGTACATCTCTCTCCTGATTCTACCCTTTTCCTGCTCAAAATAGGACTTGAGTTTCTCTGTGGGTGGCTTGTGGCAAGGACTAACCTGATCATTTTTTTCCCCTCCTCAGAAATCTTTATCTGTTGCCACGTACCTTTCAAAGAGAAGGTTGTCACTGGCAATGAGTTTCTCTTCCCCACCAGTGGGAAGGACCTGAGTGTCATCCCACCTGCCGGTAGCTGAGTCCCTGTTTCAGAGGCGAGGGGATCCCCCGCGAGTCTCTCTGTTCTTCCTTAGTCCTCAGACTCCTCAGGCCACTATACGGAGAGAATGGATAGAGGCTTCGGAGAGGGTGACAGATGTGCCACTGGACTAGAGGGGGTGTTCCCCCCCCCAACCTTTCCTTACACCATCAAAGAGAACAATCTGGACCAGCCGTTTCTGAGAATAATGTAATAATCCTACCCTGCCCAGATCTAGTCCCATGCCCTGATAATCCAATTATTAATCTATTAATCACTTGCTACTTGCCAGGTAATGTTGTACATTTATTATTTCATTTAACCTTCATAGCAGCCCCATGAGATGGACACTCCGATCTGATTCTCTCTAGAATGGCAACCCCAGTACCCCCATCCCCCAGCAATTCAGGAATTTTCCAATAACCCACAGCCCCCACCACACTTGGCATTATTCAGCTTTGCACTATCTGGGGATCTAATAGGTGTAAAGTGATACCTCTTTGTTATTTTAATTTGCACTGCTCTGATGACTGGTTTAAGTAAGTTTGCCTTTTATCTATGTGACTCTCGGTTGATTTTTTTTTTTCCCCTCTCTTGTATCCTCGATTGAAAATGTTTCCCAGGCCCTTTTTAGAGCTTCCCACAAGTATCATTTGGTCTTTCTGCCTTGTTTATTGTCATCACTGATGACAATCAGATGTAATCAGAGGCTGTATCCTCCAGTTATTGGCTTACACGTTGAGTGGTATTATGAACACGCAGGTGCCTGAATTTCAGACTGAAGCTTCCATCAGCAAGACTTTTGCTATCATAGTGTTTTAATTGCAATAAGTAATTAAATAGCAAGACTTTTTTTTTTTAATTTTTTTTTCAACGTTTATTTATTTTTGGGACAGAGAGAGACAGAGCATGAACGGGGGAGGGGCAGAGAGAGAGGGAGACACAGAATCAGAAACAGGCTCCAGGCTCCGAGCCATCAGCCCAGAGCCTGACGTGGGGCTCAAACTCCCGGACCGCGAGATGGTGACCTGGCTGAAGTCGGACGCTTAACTGACTGCGCCACCCAGGCGCCCCAATAGCAAGACTTTTTAATCACCATATTTGGGGCTCTGTGCTCAAGAAGGGAAACCATTCCTTTCTCATGGTGTTGGCTGCTTACTAATAACCTTTGAAAGTCGTGATTTTGTCTTTCCACTGCCTGGGAAAGATGGATGTGGCTGCGTGAATTATCTGTTTTAGAGTCCCAGGCTGAGTCTTGAACATGTGAACGATTCTGGGAGGAGGGTCAGGCCCATGCTGTGGAAGAAGTTGGCTTAAAAGAAAACAAATAATGCTCTGCCCAAATACTCTTACAGTAACAAACCAAATACAAAATGATATCGACGTCTTGTAATAAAGTTTTCTAAACAACATGGGGCGCCTGGGTGGCTCAGTTCGTTAGGCATCCGACTTCGGCTCAGGTCACGATCTCACCGTTTGTGAGTTGGAGTCCAGTGTGGGGCTCTGTGCTGACAACTCTGAGCCTGGAACCTGCTTCAGATTCTGTGTCTCCCTCTCTCTCTACCCCTCCCCTGCTTGTACTCTGTCTCTGCCTTTCTCAAAAATAAATAAACATTTTAAAAAATTAAAAAAAAGATTTCTAAACAACATGTTAGGTTTCATACTAGATGCCAGTGCTCACTGCACTACGGGCTGACTGCACAAGTTAGGCAGGATCAGGATCAAGCAACATGAAGCCTCTAGGGGTGGATTCTTCTAAGGTCAGATGTGTAGTCAAATTTCCCTTTGCAAGTCCCTGGACTCCTGTGACACAATGGCGGAAACTCTTTTGCAAGTGTGGGTCATCAGTTCCTCTGAGTCACTGCTTTTCCATCCTGGGTGTTTTCTGAGTTCTAGCTGGATTTTCACAATATAGTCTCCTTCTCCTTCTAGTCTAGCCTGATCTTCTGCTCAGGTGGCCAGATGTGGTACGAGATGACCTACATTAGGCAAGGGACAGTCTGATGCTTTAAGAAGCAAAAACGGTTCCTCTCCATATGTCACCCCCCACTGATGCTCATCCCCTCAGCTCTGGATATGTTAGAGAAGAATAGGGCTGTCGTGGTTTTAGTAGAACAACTCATTAGCAGCCCTCCCACTATTTAGTAGCAGAAAGGCAGGTTGTGCTTTGGGCCACAGTATACAGTTGTGCAGTTTGTACACTGCACGTGAAGGCCCAGTAGACTGGTGAGTGGGGACTGAAATCCAAGTTGTGTGTCCTTACTTAGAGATGGGACTTCCCAGAAGGGGCAGGACAAAAGTGCCCTGTAAGCTACCAGAGGCCCCACGGGGCCCACGTTAGATCCAACAGGGCCAGACCCAAGGCTTAGGGAAGGATGAGAACAGGCTGAGGTTGTCCTGAACCCAGACGCTGTTTTCTTTGTTGCACGCTATAGAAATTATATGCTTAGGAGGCTGCCTGAAAAACTGCAGATGAGTACCTTCAGGTACCGGGAGAAAAGGGCTGTGTTGGCACTTCTCAGTGGAAGAAGTGGAGGTTTTACCCCCAAGGGACATCTGGCAATGTCTAGAGAATTTTTGATTGTCATGATTGGGGGCTGCTACTGGTGGTTAGAGGCCAGAGATGATGCTCAACATCCTACAATACCCAGGGCATTTTCCCGCAATAGAGTTATCTGATCCAAAATGTCAATAGTGCCTCTAGTGAGAAACCCTGGGTTACATGACAGGGAGAGGGATGAGTTTCCTCCACTGGATGTGTGGAAATAATGTGGTTATTTTAATCTAATATTTAGGAAGAGCCATCTCTATACTTTAGAGTTTCCCTTGAAGTAAAGTTTCCTCCTCTACCCCAACCCTACCCCACCCCACCCTCATTTCCTTCGCATCTGCCCCCCCTCTTGTCAGGGGAAGACAAGATGCTCAAAAGAAACTGCTGTATAAGATTGTGCGAGTGTCCATGTGCATGTGTCTATGCATGTAGGAGAAACAGAAACAGACTGAGAAACAGAAAAAAAGCACCCGGAGATGGCGAGAGAGATGTGCAGAGAAAATTAGCTAGTAAGGGAGTCAGGGAAAAGGGTAGATGGAAAGAGAGAGAGAAAAAAAACACAGAGGGGTGACACCTAACTAAATTTTTTTTTCAACAAATACCATGGAAATTCAGTGATAACAAGTGAAGGTCCCTGTGTTCTCCAAGCCCACAATCTCCAAGAGACAGAGGCCAGCAGCTGTAATACCTGTGGAAAGTGGAAAGCTCACCATAAAATCATAAAGCTGGAGGGAACACGGAGAAGAGGCTGACATTCTGCAGGGTGGGGGAGGTGCAGGGCAGAGGGAGGTGTGCAGAGTGGGGGGCGGTGACCATCCAGGTGAACGGGGAGGAGGAGCATTTTGTCAGGTGAACAGAAGAAGTGAAGATTCTTGGGAGGTGGGTTTGGGGAACAGTAGAGGATTGGGAGGTGAGGACGGAGGTGGACTCAGACGGTGGGGGGTAGAAGTGGGAACTGAGGTTGAAAAGAGCATCTGTGACTCCCCCATAGTCCCCCAGAGCAGGGTTAGACCTTGATTCCATGCTTGAAGTCGTACACATGGAGGATGCCCAGAGTTTCTTGTGTAATATTTCCTCACCTCTTTCAACTTTTACTCAAGTCTTACTTTATCAGTGAGGCCTACCCTGGACAATTTCAACCTACCTTCCTGGTATTCCCAGCCCCCTTATCTGTCTTTTTCTATAGAACTCGTTATTTCATAACATACTTTATAATTAATAATTTCGTGTTTGTATTCCTTGACTAGCATATAAGCTTTGTGAGAGCGGGGATTTTTTGTTTACTCAAAAGAAATAGTGGCACTCTAGAATAGTGCCACATGAGTAGAAAGTGCTCAATAAATATTTGTTGAGTGAAAGAATGAATGAATGAACAAACAAACATGGCGTTTGGAGGCCTTCCCCCATCGGCCGGCCCCTTCCCAGAACTACATTTCTGACAGCTGCTCCTCAGATGTAGTCATTCCCTAACGTTGCATAACAAATTACCACAAACTTGGGGGTTCAAAACAACACAGTTTCTATGGGTCAGGCGTCCAGGCACAGCTTCACTGGGTGTTCTGTTTAGGATCTCACAAGGCTGCCAGCTAAGTGGCTCAAAGTGGCTTTCTGGGGAGGTGGGGGGGGGGGCTGTTTACAAGCTCCCTCAGATTGCTAGCAGAGTTCAGGTCCTGTGGCTGTGTGACCAAGGGCTTCGGTTTCTTGGTGGTTGTTGGCTGGAGGCTGCCCTCAGTGCCTGGAGCCCACCCGCCATTCCTTGCCATATGTGATTCCCCAACATGGCCACTCGCTGCCTCAAAGCCAGCAGAAGAGATAGACACTCTAACAAGGTGGGCACTACAATTTTATGTAACGCAGTCATGTAATCACATACACGTAATCACCCATATCCTCTCTCCTTTGCCATTGATGAGCAGCAAGTCACGGGTCCCACCCATGCTCAGGAGGGGATCACACAAGGATGTGAACACCAGGGGGTGGGCTCATGACCGTAGGGACCATTTTAAGAGAGAGTCCACCACAGGAGGTGACAGCTGGAGGTGAGGCTTCTCCTTTGAACACAGTCCCTTGGTTTGATACACAACTCAACCTCTGTACCATGTTAGAGTTCTTTATGTATGTGTCTGCCTCCCCCACAAGTTTGGGGGCAGGGACAGCTCTTGCTCTTGTCTTTAGAGTCCGTTTCTAACACAGAGCCTGGCACATAAGTCGTCAGTTTGGGATGAATGGGCAGAAGGATGGGTGGATGGATGGTGAATGGATTTATGATTGCAAAAATGGAAGGAAGGCAGAAAAGAAGGAAAATGTGGTAACAAAACAAGGGTAAAGGCAAAGCACCTGGCTAGAAAGAACGTGGCCCTCACCTGACAGAGGACCACTCGCTGTGAAGTAAGACGTGAGCACTAAGTTATGGATCTGATCCCAGTCCCAGCCTTGTTCCTGGAGCTGCCCCTTGGAGTCTTTCTGTCAGGTGTGCCAAAAGACCAGAGGCAGGCGGTTCCTCTCTCCCAGATCTTCTGTTTTCTCCTCAGGAAATAAGAGTGCAGAAAATCATGAGGGATGTCCAAATGTTCCATGTATGAAGGCACCAATGAAATCCTGCAGTTCTTTGTGACTTTGGCAGATCTGGAGGTAATTTCCTAAGAAATAAGCGGAGGGAAGAAAGCATTCCTTTGTAATCCTCTCCAAGGCTCTTGGCAAAGGCTTTTGATAACAAAGTTCTTTGTGCAATAAACACCGAGTTTTGAGCGAAACTGTTTTGAGTTCTTGCTACAGTGTGGGATAGTGAATCCAGGCTGTTCCAGACCTTGGCCTCTGAGGCCCAGATGGAAGCCAGGACACAGGCAGTCCGAGTGCTGGAGGTGGGATCTCAGGCTGCCCTTTCTATGTGGGAACCGTGGGAAGGCAACAGTTGGGCAGACTTCACTCATGAGGCTTAGTGTGTTTTCCACCCAGTAAGGCCTCATGGGCAGAAAGATTCTGACATTTTTTTTCTGGCTGCGTGTTTTAGACTGGGTGACCTTGGGTTAAACCTTTACATGTGCATCATTTTCCCCCCATTTTGCTTGAATTTTTAGGATTTATTTTTCTCACTTGTTCCATGGCAGGTAATTTACTTTATGTCAGATGAAGGCCATTAATAGTCAAGGTGGATGAATTGTGACAAGGTCACACTGGAGACCATGATATTTCTGTCTTTGTTAATTAGGGCCAGACTATAAGCCAGAGGAACACTACTGTTTTTAAAGGTGACAACTAGGCATTTGTATGGGTTCATGTTTATAAAAACCTTTGTTTTTTTGTGAATCTGTAAAATGTTTGGTGCTTAGTCTCCTGGGGAGTAGACGAGGTGCAGAATCTCTGGATATTCTGACCATGAAGAGAACATCAGATGCCAGGGTAAGTTACTAACTTTCAAATAAAAATTTTGCTTTGGATTTCTCTTCCTGTATTTTCTTTATAACATACCAGCATGCCAGCACCAAGCTAAAGCAGTTTAAAACAAACCTGGAGAAACCAATGAATAACAATGGGATTTTATTTACTGAGATTTTCCTGAGAGCAAAACAGTCAAGAAGAACTTGAATTTCCAAAACACAGCATTCATCCTTGTTTTGAAAGCAATAGCTTCGTTTGATAAGAAGGAAGCTTTAATCTGCTCCTCACCACCTTGGCTCATCTCCTCACTTTTAGTTGGAGTTCTTCATCTAATCTGTAGAATTCCAAACTATGTTCCTCTGGATCCAAAACCAGTAGCTAGACCTGGAACCACCCTGAGAAACATTAGAAGACCCACCAGTTCCCCACTGGGGCCCCTGTATCCTGAGTCCACATTTCAGGTCCCAACCTTTAAAAGCTGACTTTGCAGGATGCCTGGGTGCGTCAGTTCATTAAGCATCCAACTCCTGATTTCGGCTAAGACATGATATCACAGTTCTTGGGTTTGAGCCCTGCATCAGGCTCTGTGCTGACATCACAGAGCCTTCTTGGGATTCTCTCTCTCTCTCTCTCTCTCTCTCTCTCTCTGTCTCCCCCCCTCCCCCCACCTGTGCACGGGCTCACTCTCTCTCAAATAAATAAATAAACATAAAAAAAATTTTTTTAAAAGCTGATTTTGCACAGGTGAAAAGCTTTTGCCTAAAAGCATCAATAAGTATCGGTTCTCTTGCTTGGCACGCAGCACTTTGCATGGCACTATAAAGGAACGCAAAAGGAATATAGTCATAGTACTTACACTCTGGTGACAGACATGAATTATTCTAGGGTCACCAGAAACCCTTGGCCAGGGAACTGACCTTGACTGGGAGCAGTTCCAACTCAGGTAGCACCTGTGCTCATAACCTCTCTGAGTGCTTCATCTGGGATTCCCAGGCAACATCAGAGAAAATGCAGAGCCATCACCTGGCTCATTTACCCAGCATGGGCTCGTCTAGCAGGTTTTCTGTGTAGGGAATACATACCAGTTGTTTGTCCTGAGCACAACCTGCATGTTCTCAGGGTCCATCTTTATCCCAACCCTTCACCTGACTCCTATCTTGAGTAAGGATTTTTTTTTTTAATTTTCTTGACATGTATTTATTTTTGAGAGAGAGAGACAGAGCAGGAGCAGGGGAGGAGCAGAGAGAGAGGGAGACACAGAATCCGAAGCAGGCTCCAGGCTCTGAGCTGTCAGCACAGAGCCCAATGTGGGGCTTGAACACACGGAGTGTGAGATCATGACCTGAGCTGAAGTCAGATGCTTAACCAACTGAGCCATCCAGGTGCCCCTTGAGTAAGGTTTTTGATGGTACAGCTTGGGCTCACTCTCAATAAATCATTCTTAATGGTGTCTGTTAGAATGAAAGACTTGCTTTCCATGGATTTCCCCCTTTCAACATCAGAACAAAAGGAAAGAAAAAGATAAACTCAACATCTCCCAATCTCCCTCTGCATCTTTATGATCATCTCTTTCCTCTTGAACATGGGTCTCTCCGACTGCCAACTTTCCATCTCTACTCCTATTTCCTCTTAAGAAATGTAACCTCTATGGAGTAGTTTCCAAATGCATGAAAACTTCTAACAAAAACTGTTTTCTTAACGTGTCAATATCCTTTTGACTTTCTAATATTTGAAGATGCATTTTGATACAAGACCTTTTCTGTCTATCTTATCCGGAATAGGTCCTACCCTCCTATCCACCCTGGCCCATTTTTCTCTATGTACACAACCCATTCATTCCCTCCCCGCCCCCCCCCACCCCCAGTTTCATTTGTTTACTTGATTTTTTGTTCTGTTCCCCGACCCCCTGCCCCGACCCTGCCCTGTTGGGCTGTAAAGTTCATGTGAGCAGAGACCATGTCTGTTCTGCTCTCCACTGTAACACTAGCACCTAGCAGAGCACCTGCCATTTAGGAGAATCTCATTAAAATCTTTGTTGGGGGTGCCTGGGTGGCTCAGTTGGTTGAACGCTGACTTCGGCTGTGCTGACAACTCAGAGCCTGGAGCCTGCTTTGGAGTCTCCCTCTCTTTCTGCCCCTCCCCCACTCGTGCACGTGCACGCTCTCTCTCTCAAAAATAAATAAAAACAAAAAATAAAATATTTGTTGGATGTTGGAAGGAAGGAAGGAAGGAAGAGGAAAGTTCATAGTAAGTGATATATCATGGTTTCCTTGGCTAATTAAAAGTGAATGGCAGGGTACAGCAGAGTTGAGGGTCAGCAAGACCAGATGTTTCAGAACGGGATCTTGGGAGAACAGAGCAGAGTGCAAAGGAGCTGGTAGGGCTGACAAGTCAAATAAATGTGCCTGTCATCCTGGAGGTTAGTGTCCATAGCTGGCCCAGGAAACAGAGAAGCCGAGGGAGGATCCAGGGACGGTGGGCACTCGCATGCCTGATCATGGCTTCATGACAACGAGGCAGGCCACTAAATGACAAGGTGTGTGAACTACAAAATGGCTGCTGCTTCATGTGTAGCCTCCAAATCTCATGTGAGAATCCCTCTTGTGCCCTAGCCTAACCAAAAACATACAGGAAAGGAAAATGTGGTTCAGCCTACCCAAGTGGACACAATGCTGTCACTACAGTCAGCACCTACTATTTATTGCGTGCATGAATGAATGCAATAAATTTAGCATTTATTGCATGCATGAATGAATGGACAAACTCTCATGGCAGCAAGAGGCATTTGGCCACCTGCTCTCACCAGAATGAGAGCCCCATGATGGATGGGATTTTTGTGTTTCATTCATTGTTGTATTCCCAACACCTAGAGTGGCACCTTGCCTGTGTACATGCTTAATAAAATTTGTGGAACGAATACTGAATGGATCTGGCCCAAAGTCAAAGGAACCTGTGTGGAGTCATTAGAAAACACAACCAAATGAAAACTTTTCTATGCTGCAGCATGTGGGAAATCATGAGGAGCCATTTTCTACATTTAGCATAAAGGAGCATAAAATGGAACAAAGGAAAAAGCGGTATTTCCTTCTCTCACAATGTATCCAAGGGGAGCAAAATATAGAAGCATTTCAGTGACAGCAGGGCAAATATCGTAAATAATGAGTTAATTACAGAGAAGCCTGGCTACTGAAAGCCAAGCATCCTTGGGGGAAAAGAAGGGAGAGGAAGTTAGAAGCATTTTCTTCACAACCTTCCTCACAGTCCATGTGGGGTGTGACACAGCAGAGTAAATCCTCCAGGGGCCTTGCCAGGCTGTGAAACACTGACAGGCACAGATACCCCCAGGAACAGTCCCATGCATTTAAAGCCAGGCTACACCCTGCGGTAGGTAGTTTGAAAGGCCAACCTCCCATGACTTGGTCCCGGGAGGGCTCAAGGTTTAGCTAACTCAAATGTTCTCTATCAGAAGAATAGAGCTTCTCTATCAGAAGGCCTTGCATGAACTGATGTAACTGAGGTGTGTCTCTCACCTTTTGGTCTCCCTCCCCCTCCACAAGATCTCAGTTTTGTGTTAAGACATGTCTGGCTCTCTACCTCTGCAACTCTCTCTATATGTCAGAAATAGTATTAACCGTGGTTCTCTCTGACCACTGGGATTACTGCTTCTATATGCCTTTCTTCTTTGTGCTCTCCTGTGTTTTCCATATTTTTTGCATTAGATATGAATTACTTCTATAATCACACATACGAAAAACAGTTACAAAAGTACTTTAAAGTATTACAACTAAGGGTGTAGGAAAATTTTTTTGTATCTTTTTAAAAAAATTTTTTTCAACATTTATTTATTTTTGAGAGACAGAGTGTGAGTGGGAGAAGGGCAGAGAGAGGGGAGATGCAGAACCCAAAGCAGGCTCCAGGCTCTGAGCTGTCAGCACAGAGCCTGACGGAGGGCTCGAACCCACAAACCGTGAGATCGTGACCTGAGCTGAAGTCAGACACTCAACCGACTAGCCACCCAGGCGCCCTACTATTTTTTGTATTTTTAAAAACATTTTTTTTTCTTAAGTTTATTTATCTTTGAAGGGGGTGGGTTCAGAGAGAGAATCCCAAGCAGATTCCACACGGTCAGTGAAGAGCCTGATGCGGGGCTTGAGCTCACGAACATGAGATCATGACCTGAGCTGAAATCAAAGAGTCGGACATTTAGCTAACTGAGCCACCCAGGCACCCCATTTTTTGTAAGTTTTTAAGATAAATATTGGCAGCATCTTACATCTCGACAAAGCAACTTAAATAGATGCTACTTCCAAGCTATGATATCACAGGTGAGATACCTGTGGTATATCAACAACATGGTACTTGTATGTGGAGGCATAGCACCCTGGGGAAGTTTATCATCAAGTGTTGTTGGTTTTCAACTTGAATTGGGCTTCCTTTGATTTTTATACCTTATATAAACTGAAAGACGATGTACTCTATTTGTCTGCAAAAATGCAATAAAAAATTAAAACAAAAGGAGTTACCTTTCCATTTATTACGTGTAGTATCTGCAGACTTGTTTGGCTAAGAATTAAAGAAAAGATGTCAAGACTGAGCCACCCAGGCACCCCATCACTAAAATTCTAATGCTGGTTTTGATCTGACCAGTAGAGGTTTACCATTGCAAAGGTGCCTTTCTCCTGGAGTCCAAGGGCCCAAGCTCTCAGCCACAACGCTTAAGCATGTATCTGTGATAAACTCTTCCTCTCAAATAATCAGTCCTGCAATTCGGAAGAAGAATCAACTAGACGATTTGGATCCTGCAAATAAACTCACCTATGGAATCACGCAATGTTCCCATTCTCGGTGAGTTATTTTGTTCTGGAGAGACGACTTTTATATTCACCGAATGTCCATTAGACTGAGTGCTAAACAAGCTCATGGGAGTAAGACCATGGGAATGACACAGAGATGAAATTCTTCTGGTCTCAAAACACTCTGTAAGAACAAGATGCACTTGGAGTCTGACTCCATCTCTCCTGTCTGGGGGTAGGTTACTACAGTTCATCAGGAAAACTGGAATTTGCAAAATCTCCAAATCGTTCCTTGGGGAATCTTTGCCTCTTGGCTTCCTTACAGAGCTCCTTTGTGCCCATAAGACAGGTTTAATAATCACACTCTGGATTGCACAACTATTATCACTCCCATCAGAATAACACAGGGCAGAAAAATAGAACCAGTGTTTTGCATTTCCTTTTCAGATAAACAGTTTCATCTGAAGAGAAGAGCAGATGCCATTTGCCCATGACTATAGTCCTATCTTGGTTCTGGGGCTGAAGGGTCTGCAGCAAACAATTTTACAATAGAAGCATCTTCCTCTGCTGTTCCCTCCAAATGCCTTCCGTCCTCACACCTGTCTCTCTGGCTTTCCTCCTCCATGGTGACTGCATATAGAAGAGGAATAGGGTCCCAGTGATTCTTGGTGCTTGCAAGGGGGCCAACAAGTTCTGGTGAGAGCTGATGGTTTAGAGGCTAGAAAGCAGCCAGGGGACTTCAAACATTTAAAAGATGCAAGCAGGTTAAGTAGGGATCCAGGGATTTTTAATGGTTCCCAAACTAATCTGATGCTCCGCTAACTTCACTTTCTGATTCCCCTAAACTGCCTGGGGTCCTGTCTTCTTCCCATGACCAAACCACAGTCATAGAATGTTAAAGTTTCAAGAAAGAAAATGAAACGTTGATCTAGGCAGAAAAAGTGCCTTGCCAAGGTCAGCTGCAAGTTCATGACAAAGCTGGGTTTAGAACCCTCCTGACTTGATTCACAGACCTGGCTCTTTCCAGAAGCCTAAGAAGAAGATTCTTTACACAAGAAACAGTGGGTGTTGGTGAGGATGTAGAGAAAAAGGAAGCTCTTACACTGTTGGTGGGAATGCAAAGTGGTGAAGTTACTGTGGAAAACAGTATGGGGGTTCCTCAAAAAGTTAAAAATAGAACTATCCAATGATCCAATCCAATCCAATCCAATCCAATCCAATAATCGCACTACTGGGGATTTACCCAAAGAATACAAAAACACTAATTCAAAGGGATACATACACTTGTTTATTTATAGCAGCATTATTAGCCAAAATGGAAGCAGCCCAAGTATCCATCAATTCATGAATGGATAAAGAAGATGTGGTATATATACCAAATGGAATATTATTCAGCCATAAAAAGAATGAAATATCACCATTTGCAATGACCTGGATGGAGTTAGAGAGTATGAAATAAGTCAGTCAGAGAAAGACAAGTAGCGTATGATTTCACTCATATGTGTAATTTAAGAAGCAAAAGAAGCAAAGGGAAAAAAAGAGAGAGAGAGGCAAACCAAGAAACAGACTCTTAATTATAGAGAACAAACTGATGGTTACCAGAGGGGAAGGGGTGGAGGGATAGGACAGATAGAGATGGAGATTAAAAAGAGCACTTGTCATGATGTAGGGTGATGTAGGGAATTGTTGAATCATGATATTATACACCTGAAACTAACATGGCACTGTAGTTAATGACCTAGAATTAAAATTAAACTAAAAAAGGGGCACCTGGGTGGCTCAGTCACAATCTCACAGTTTGTGGGTTCGAGCCCCGTGATGGGCTCTGCGCTAACAGCTCAGAGCCTGGAGCCTGCTTCGGATTCTGTGTCTCCCTCTCTCTCTGTCCCTCCCCTGTTCGCACTCTGTCTTGCTCTCTCTCAAAAAGAAATAAAAACATAAAAAAAATTAAATTAAAAAAAAAGATTCTGTAACTGAGCTGTTATGGATATTCTCACGGATTGAGTCCCTGGGTGTAAATAATAATGGCCTGTCAAGATATCAACACTGAAATAAGACAAACTAGAATAAACCTTAGTTGTGTACAGCATCATTGAAAGGAGAGTCCAAACTCTCTCAAGCCCAAGAGTCTCGGGGGATCTGAGTAGGATGTAGTAACACAGTGGATATGTTCAGTCACATGAATTCTCCCTTCCCTCTTCTGTCCACCCAGTGACCATCTGCAGTATGATTCATCCCTAACACCATTTAGCTCCAGGTGCCTGGGAGAAAGGAAGGGGCCTTGAAAAGCACACAAATTAACCAGCTCTCTAGGTGCACATAAGACCACATACGTGAGAAGCAGTTGCAGGCCCAAAGACAGCCTCCTGATACTCAAACCCATGCCTACGCCCATAGATCCTGCTGAGGTCTAAGATTTGGCAGCGATCTGGTTATCTGGCTCACCAGAATGGGTAGCAATTAAGCTTCATATTTCAAGTTGGAATGTTCACTATGCCACTTGAATTATTCTATTTGGCAGTCTACACTGCAGGACTCCTAATGTAGAACTGGAAAGTCCTCTCCACTTATCTGATTTTCAAGTCTAAAGTCCTGTGTGTGTCCCTCTGTTCCACAGGATGTCCTAATGTAGCCATTTATCTCCTGGACCAGAGATGTGCTTCCTCCCATCCCAACAAGGATGCTGTGGGAGGCCTGGTACAGTGATCTAGGCTGGACTGACCTCGCCACCCCATCTGCTCACAGGGACAGTGCTTCCTTTGTACCATTGTTTGTGGGTTGTTTTTTTTTTTTTTTTGGTGTTTTTTTTGTTTTGTTTTGTTTTTTACTTGTCCTGCTCCTCAGTTTCAAACCCAGTCCCTCAGGGCCTCAGTTGAAGCCAGCCCTGCCCAAGTACATCCTCACTCCAGAACTTGTAATTATTCCCTAAGCAGCCCCTGACATCTTTTCAAATGTACCTCCTGAAGTGGGAGGGTCCTGAGAAGTCCAGTCACTTCCTCTCGAATGGAGACACTAGGCTCTGGAAAATTCCACAGCCCTGGGCCCTGGTTGGTGGGGAAAAGGGGGCAAGGGGTGAGTTAGGTTGGTGCCTGAGTCTTTAGGCCATCAGTCAGGTTCTTTTGAGGGAGTTAGGGTGAGTCTCCAGGAAGTGAAATTCTCAACGGGGAGTAGTTCCTATGACAACAGGAAGATTGTCTCAGGCTAAACTGTAGAGAAAAAGGCAAAGTATATGTGTTTATCACTTAGGGTGGTGGGGTGGGAACCTCCTTCTTTCTGTACATGAGCCCCTTCAGTCTCAGAATCACTGGCTCAACAGAGAAAGTCCTTTTAACCAAGACCCAGGGCCAATGCAGCTCTCACTAAGATTTTGACACAAAGTGTGAGCCTATTGGTACTTGAACTTTCTCATGTCAAATCAGATGGTGGCCTGAGCTAAGGCATTGCCACTGGAGAGAGAAGGGATGAGACTGAAATTTAGGAGGATGGATGGAGAGAATGTGGGGACTGAAAATACGTAGGTGTTGAAGAAAAGTGACTCAAAGGTGAAAATATCAAGATATCTACTTCACAGGCTTGCTGCAAGGAGTGGAGTTAACACGGAGTCCCTGCAACAGTATCTGAATGCCATCGGGTCAGTACCTGAGAAAAGCTGCTTTCCTCCTTCTCCTCCTCCTCGTCCCTCTCCGTGTCCATTAAAGGCAGAACTTTCCCACCTGGAAACCTCAGAGTATCCACCCAAGGAGGCTTTGCCACTGGTTCGTGAATCTGAACCTCGTGACTGAAGGCCACGGACGTGCCCCTGCCTCTCCTGGTCCCCACCAAACAGATAGAAATAAAAGTGTCTTCTCTCTAGAGCTGCATCGGGAAAACCCTGAAAGCCATTCTCTCACAACCAGAATGTTCCCTTTGTTCCTCTGAGACAGAACCAACATCTCTGTGAGGGACAAAGAGGCAGCCTGACTCCTGAGCCGAACAGACAGATGGGCCGAGTGATGGCTGTTGAGTGGTAGCTGGGGCCGAAGCGCTGAGATTGCAATACTTACTGTGGTTCACATACGACAACGTGCAGGACACCTTATTAAAAACTGAACACAATCATTTCCAAATTTCAGGTTCATATTCAGCCTCAGACTTCCCCAAACATGCTCATACTGAGCTCTCCTGGGACATCTTCCGGGCCCTTGGGGAACCAGACCCGAGGCTGACAACATTGCTGATTCTTTCCCCCACAGATATATTCACCCCCTCATGTACTCAACAAATATTTACCTATCTTGCGCCGGGCACTGTGCGGGAAGCTGGGGCTTCAAAGAAATGAAGCCACGTCTCTTCCACATACAGCCTTGCAGGGAAGACAGGTGAAGCCCAGACTGGAATGCTGTGTGATGCGTGACAGCGAGCTGGTGCAAGCAGGCCTGGGAGCACAGAGGAGGGCCACAGAGCCCCACCAGGGTTTCAGAGAAGACTTCCTGGAGGGCAAGCAAGAGCTGGCCCAGGGAAGAGGGCAAGCGAGGCTTTCTAGGTAAGGGAGCACCACGCAGGATGGCCCAAGGCAAGCAAGACCATGGCTCCATGGTTCTTACCCTGCTGTCCACTGAAATCACTGGCAGAGCTTTTAACAATTACTGACGCCCAGACCCTCACACAGATGTATAAGTCAGAATCTTTGGAGGTGAGGCCCAGGACCCAATCTTGTCAAAAGCGCCCCAGGTATATATAACCGGAGTTAAGGACCACTGCGTTAAGGAAGAGTCACTAACGCAAGACGTTTGGAAAAGAAAAGCACAGTCTACTATGATATAATAACTCACTCTGCCAGTACTTCTAAAACATTGGCTCGTAGACCCCATGCAAAGCACGCAAGGCCAAGGGACGCACTGATACGTTCCTGAGTCTGTAACAGATCTGCTACACAGCCCCCTCCAGGAGATACAACCCATGAGAAACCATTGCCATTCTTACAGGAGTCTGCTGTGTTCTCAAATCCAATACTACTCATCTCATAGCTCTGGTGAGGACCTACCTGTACATACTAGTTTCAGAAAGCTCAAAAGGCTTTCGATCAAACACAAAACTCCAGACACAGTACAAACACCACTTTTGACAAAGTAAATCAAAATCAATAAATCAAGCTTGGCCATCTTCTTAGAGGCTTGGACGAAGACACAGGAGTCCTGTTCTTCAAATTGGGGGCATGCCCCAGTCTGAGAGGGAGAAGCACTACCTCGAGCCAAGAGGCTGGCCAATAGCTCCCGATCACAGGAAGGTGAACGTGGCAATGGTGTGAATCCCAGTTCAGCCACTTGCTGCACCGTACTTGGCAAGATGTTTAACTGCCGTGAGCCTGTTCTTTTCTCCGTGAAATGACTATAATTGTGTCTCCCTTATGTGGCTGCTCTCGGCTTAAAGGAGATAATGTATGTAGAGTGCCCAGCATGATAAGTGTCCAATATCCGATAACATGTTATTATCAGACACTGTGTTATAGGAGTGGAAAGAACACAGGAGGCAGAAGGCCAGGCCAGGTCATGGTTCTTCTGCCATTCTTTGCCCTCTCCTTTCTCTCTTTAGGCAGTGCATGGCTCCCAAGGCATCTCTGTATGGGCTGCTCCTGCCTCTCAGGGGTGGCCCCCAAAAGCACATCCCGGTGTGTGGACGGCGCAGTCCCTCTACTCAGATGACGACAGCATGTGAGAGCCAAGAGCCTGGCTGTCTCCCTCTGCTGACCCGGGCCGCTGCCCAGCCATGATACTCCATCACCAGCTTTAGGAAACTGCACCCTACTCCTCCGAACTCAGTTGGACTTTGTTAAAAGAAATTAGGTTTCCAGAAGGTATGTTGCTGGAACTTAATTTCAAATCAAACAGGAACCCCAGAGATCCTCTGACAGCTTCCTACCCTTTTTGTGCCAGGGACCCCTTTGGCAGTTTGAGGAAAATGTCCACGAATGCATAAAATGAAAGCCACAGAACCACAAAAGAATTCAATTATACTGAAATACAACTGAATCAATTTCCCATGGAGTTCCACCGATTCTATGTTAGAACCCCTTGATAGCCAAACCCCTCACTGAAAGCTTGAGAAACTCTCCAAGGTCACCCAGCTCCGAAGTGAGACAGCCAGGACAAGGGCCCCATCTCCCTACTCCTGGACCTGGGCTCCTTCCACCAACTTACTTACTATTTTAGAAAATTAAGAAAAACAAAATGGAAATCCTACTCTCTGCATGGAAAACTTCTGAATTGTATGCAAATTGGAAGGTACGGATGAGTTCCTGTTGCCCAATACGTATTCATAAGAACTGACCTTATTTTATAAGGGGTTGAAAAACTGGACAAAGATTGTTTCCCAGCAAACATCTGGAAAAACCTAAGGCCACAGTAATTTGAGGATTCATCTAAGGCACTGGTAACTGGTAGCAGATGTCCCAGCTGCACGGATGATAGTGTTGGATTGTGAACTGAATGGATGTGTTCAATCCCTCTGCCTTCAGGTGGCCTTTGGCAAGGAGTCTGGAACATTAGTCTCTGACTGTGCTATAGAAAACTCACCTCTTGGGGCGCCTGGGTGGCGCAGTCGGTTAAGCGTCCGACTTCAGCCAGGTCACGATCTCGCGGTCCGTGAGTTCGAGCCCCGCGTCGGGCTCTGGGCTGATGGCTCAGAGCCTGGAGCCTGTTTCCGATTCTGTGTCTCCCTCTCTCTCTGACCCTCCCCCGTTCATGCTCTGTCTCTCTCTGTCCCAAAAATAAATAAACGTTGAAAAAAAAAAAATTAAAAAAAAAAAAAAAGAAAACTCACCTCTCCTGCTTCTGTCAACACTTTTCAGGAATAAGCAATTATTGTCATCTTTTTCTGTGGAGAAGGCTGGAAGGTATTTATCCTGGTGGTGTGAACCCCCAACCCTCCTAGCAGAGCCCTTTCACTCCTTTCTATGTGGGGGCAGTAGAACATAATGGTTAAAAGTATGGGTTTAGGGATGCTGGAGTGGCTCAGTTGGTTAGGCACCAGACTCTTGATTTTGGCTCAGGTCATGATCTCATGGTTTGTGGGATCAAGCCCTACATCGAGATCCAAGCTGACAATGTGGAGCCTGCTTGGGATTCTCTCTCTCCCTCTCTCTCTCTCTCTCTGCCCCTCCCCTACTTGCTTGCTGGTGCTTTCTTTCTCTCTGCCCCTCCCCTGCTCACTCTCTCTCTTAAAAAAAAAAAAAATATATATATATATATATATATATGGAGAGAGAGAGAGAAATATATATATAAATACATATATATAAGTTATATATATGTGTATATATATATATATATATACATATATATATATAAGAGGGAGAGAGAGAGTTTAGAGTCATACTTCAGGGTTTAAATTCTCAGTGCATCATTTTAGAAAAGTTGCTTAACCACCTCGTCCCACCTTGTTTTTTTAATCTCTCTAATACCAGAGCCTGCCTTTTAGGGTGTGGTGACAATTAGAGTTAATTTATGGAAAGCCCTGATATTGGACCTGATGTATAATGTTCAATAGTTAGGAGCTATTGGTATAATTAGTTCCAGGTTGAACCTTGCACCTTCCCTCCTAGGCCACTTACTGAATAAAGCAGATGTTAAGGTAGGTGTAATTAGCAGAGTCACTGTGTTCAAAGAAGCCTATTCACCATGGCCTGAGCAGACCTGTTTACTTTCTCCAACACATCCTGTCAAGATAAGTGACTCAACCATAGTCACACAAAGTGAAAATCCTGCATCTTCTTTTTTTTTTTTTAAGTTTATTTATTTATTTTGAGAGAGACAGAGAGAGAGAGAGAGAGCGCACCCATAAGAGGGGAAGGGGCAGAGAGAAGGAGAGACAGAATCCCAAGCAGGTTCCGCACTCTCGGCACAGAGCCCACCAACTGTGAGATCGTGACCTGAGCCCAGATCAAGAATCAGACGCTCAATCTCTGAGCCACCCAGGCACCCCGAAAATCCTGCATATTTTTAACACCAAATCCACATACCTCCCTGTGCCTGGTTGCCTCCCCTCTGCTTTCCTTGTTTTTATAAACCCAGAACCCAAGCTTCTCTCAAAACCCAGCCTACCCACCTGTGCTCCGGAGCCCGCTCCCTCTCTCCTATTCAGGGTTGCACTTGGAGTCTTCAAACCTCCTCCCCCACATAGTCAATACTTCTCCTCTATTGGATCATCCCCATGTGCATGCTCTTAACCATCTCCCTTAACCACTAAGTCCCCTTTCAGCTACTAATTTCTCTACTTTCCTTCAACCTCACAAGAAAATTGCTATTTCATGTTCCCTCCTCAACGCACTCAAATTAGGCTTCCATCCCCACTATCCACAGAGACTGCTATTGTCAAGGTCACCAACAACCTCCATGTTGCTAAATCCAGAGGCCACTTCTTTGTTCTTATTGACCTTTCAGCAAAAGTTGATCATTTCCTCCTTCTTGAAATATTTTCTCTCTTGGCTCTGCGATACCCTGCTGTCCTCTTTTCTTTCTGTCTCCTTTCTTGGCTCCTTCTCCTCCCCTCTTCTCTACTACTACCTTTGGTAACCCCACCCAGTCCCGTGGCTTTAGAGACTATCTATGTGCTTATGATCCCTGAATCTCTACATCCAGCCCTGACTTTTCCCCAAAGCTTAAATTAGATATCCAACTGCCTCCTTAACATTTCCACTCAGATGTCTAATACGCAACTCAGACATAATTTATCCATGAAGAACTCAAGTTTTCCTCCTGAACTTGCTCCTAACTCAGTCTTCCTAGTTTTTTGTCATTAGCACTAGCATCCACCCAGTTGTTCAGCCTATAAGTCTGGGATTCAGTCTTGATTCCTCTCTTTCCTCATCTTCCATATTCAATCTGTTAGCAAGTCTTGTTCACTTTATCTACAAAGCATGTTCTAAATTCGTCCACTTCTCTCCATTTTCCTTACAATCACTCTAGCCCAACTCCACACTACCTGAATGACCAAAGTGCCCTCAGAGGATCTCTCTGTAACCATCCTCCAGTCTAGTCTTGGAAGGGCAGCCCGAATGTTCTTCTCACACTCTTGCTTAAAACCCTCCAACAGGGGTGCCTGGGTGGCTCAGTCGGCTGAGCTGACTTCGGCTCAGGTCATGATTTCATGGTTCATGGGTTTGAGCCCCACGTCAGGCTCTGTGCTGACAGCTCAGAGCCTGGAGCCTGCTTCCAATTCTGTGTCTCCCTCTCTCTCTACCGCTCCTCCACTTGTGCTCTCTCTCTCTCTAATGTAAATATTAAAAAAAAAAAATTAAAAAACAAAAACAGAAAACCCTCCACCAACTTCCCATTGTCCTTTAAATAAAATCCAAATTCCTCAAAGTGGGATATAATATGGCTTCTGCCTACCTCTTCAAACTCATTTTTAATCACATTCCCCCTCACTCTTTCTATTCCAACCACACAGGTCTCTCTGTCCCTGGAAAACACAAAGCCTGTTTCCTCCTTAGGACCTCTGCCCTGGCTCTTCTCCCTGGAACACCCATCCCCATGGTCTTTGAATGACTGGTCCCTTTTCATCATTCACCTCTCAGCTGAAATGTCAGTTCTCAGAGAGGCCCTTCCTGACCACAAAACTAAAGTGGCCACCCAGACTCTCCCTATCACATCACCTTTTACTGCCTGTGCATCGGATTCTCCTCTGGAAGACAAGAGTTGGGACCTTGTGTTTCTTCTTTACCACTACATCTGCAGGACTTAGAAGAGGTTGCCATATATTATTGAAAAAGTGAATGAACGGGTAAATGAATTCGTACCAGAGCTAGAACCAGAAGCCTGGGCTCCTGCGTCACAGTTCAGTGTTCTTCCCACCACCCCCCCCTCACCTCCCCGCCCCCCCCCCCCCCCCCCCCGACCCTGGCAAGTTGCAGCTTCACTGGTTTTTATTTACTTTGTTTTTTGTTTTTTGTTTTTGTTTTTTTTAAACTAAGCTCTAGGCCAAATGTGGGGCTTGAACTTATGACCCCGAGATCAAGAGTCGCATGCTGTACTGATGAGCCAGCCGGGCGCCCCTCCGCCTCACCAGTTCGACTGCTTTCTTGCTGTTCACCAGATGTCTGGCACCAGCCAGCGGCCCACTGGTTTCAGCTCCTAGTGATAAAAGAAATGGCTATAAGGGAACAGGAAGGAGAGGAAAGAGGGCATCTGAATAAATCATGAGGTACACAATCGTCCCCACAGATAGTGAGGATGAAACATTCTGTTATTCATTCAACCATCCAGTAACATTTAGTAAACACTTAGTATGTACCCGGCAGTGTGCAGTTTACCGGGGATAGAAACACAAACCTGTTCTGAAGGATCTGACGGTCTGAGAAGGAGACGGTAGGCCTGTGGTGACACCTGCCATGGTGTGAGGCGCCCCAGAACAAATACCACACGTACTGGAAATCCAGGCAGAGAGTGAGGACAGCTGCGCCGATTCGGGAAGACTGATCCCAGAGACTGGAACCTGAGAGCTGAGTCTCCAAGAGTGAATACATGTTATTGGGAACTCTTCATCTGGGTTTTCACATGAAAAGTACAGTTGTGTTTCCCCTTGATTTTAACCGACAGAAGAAAAACCACTTTGGAAGGGCAGGCAGGATGACCCTGGTAGTTGAGAGAACCACTTATAAATGAAGGCATTTTCACCAGGGGACCACTCAAAAAAAAAAAAAAAAAAAAAAGATAGGATAGTTTTCTTTTCCTATTTCTTGCCACAAAAAGTCCACCAAAACAAATTCATCTTCCCCGAGGGTCTTGCAGTAAGACCCCTGAGGCAATCACCTAGATGATGAAAGATCACCCAACCAAAGAACTACTTCCCTGTAAAACCACAGGCCGTGTCCTTGAAGAAATGTGCTGTCCGGTAAAAGCCAGGTTTGGCAGCAGGGGAAAGAATGAAGGAGATCTGTGTGTATTGACAGAGAAAGAGCTACGTTATTACATGAAAACAGGCAAGTTTCAGGCCCCTGGATATTATTGTTGGGATCTGTGTAGGAATTTCTGGAAGAATAAATGCAAACACAACGGTTATCTCTGAGGTGTGGGATTATGAGGCACTTACAGTTTGAGGCCTGCGTTTTGGTATTATTTTAATTGCTTACAACAGATGTGTGTGCTATTCTGGAATTCAACAATGAAGATTCATTTAGAGCACAGGTCTGGTTTGTTTTACGATGCTTCTTAAAAACTTGTGCTTGGCTCTACATTCCAGAAACATGCAAAGAGAGGATTGCCCGAAATGATATCATTTGCCGACATTTACGGGAAAAAATAAACTGAGACTCAGAAAGATAACTGTGCTGTTTCTCGCGCTACAACTCCTAGACCAGTACGCTCAGCTCCACAGTTCTTGATTCAAGCTGCGTAATAAATGATAAAAATATGTTGATCTCCAACTTAACACATTTTGGAAACTTCAGCACCATTGCTTTGTGGAAAACTGTGTGACTCTTTAGGGTAAAGGCAAAGAACTCTTTTTATGAGGTTATCAGAGACTAATTGTGTATTTCTTCAATGACAGGCACTTCCTGGTGACAGATGTGATATAAGTAAAGAAGACACAGACATTTACAGGCTAGTAGTATCCCAGAAAAAACAATTCAAATAAAAGTCTCTTGACTATTACCTCTAATTCTGTTTGCAGATCTTAGAATACTCGGTAAAGTCTTTGCATAGATAGATCCCTTCCATTCAATGTATTAATTACTTATGATGTGATCTAGCACTGGGGGTACAGCAGTGAGTCGACGAGACAAATTCTCTGCACTTGTGGAGCTTATCTGCTAGCGGGGAAAACGCAACAAGCAAAACATACATAAAATGAAGGGTATCATTTCACGTAAAAGTATAATAAAGCAGGTAAAGTGGTAGTGACACAAGTACTATTTTTGAAAGGTCAGGAAGACCTTTAAAGGAAGTGATATTTGAGCGAGGGCACGGAGAAGGGAGAGAGGGAGAGAGGGAGAGAGACTGCAGAGATCTTAGGGAAAGCCTTAGAGGATCCCAGCAAGTCAGGGCCTGAACGGAAATCCTAATTTCTCCTTTTTCTGAAAAGGTAAAGAACATCCCAAAGAACAAGCTCTGGTATGTGAAAGATTCACTTTTGTTACTGTTGTTGTTTTTTTTTAATCTTTATTTATTTTTGAGAGAGAGAAAGGGCTAGCAGGGGAGGAGCAGAGAGAGGGGGGACAGAGGATCAGAAGCAGGCTCTGTGCTGACCGCAGAGAGCCCTATATGGGACTCGAACTCATGAACCGTGAGATCATGACCTGAGCCGAAGTTGGATGCTCAACAGACTGAGCCACCCAGGTGCCCCATGGTTATTGTTTTAATGTTTATGAGGCCTAGTGCTATAAATTTCTCTCTATTGCTTAGAAACTGGAGAATGCATTTTATTCAGGAATCTGTCTACCACAAAGGTACTCTCTTCTCTACAGGCCCCTAGAAGCCTCCTGCCTTATCACAAAGGCACGGAATCCAAGTCCTAAGATTCAAAACTGCTCATTCCACAGAGAGAAATGGGGCCCAGCCCAAAGTGTCTCTGTGACATGAGCAACATTAAATCCACTCTCACCCCAGGCAGGGAGAGGCCGCCTAGATGGTGAAGCTGGGAGGCTCCCGAATCACGAATCACGAAAGGTCTGGCATTCTCAGCTTTTAGCCCCAGCCCCTTCAGAACCGGTATCTCCCCTATTCACCCAACTTTGGTGGAGACAGAAATGACAGCCTCTGCGTCACCATGGGGAGACTGAGCCTCAGAGAAGTGGATGGCTTGTCCAGGATCACACAAAAAGCCATCTCTAATTCTTACCCTTCACTCTCTAGCCTGAGTCACATTCCAGGCCAGGGACCACATGGGGTGCCCCATTTCAGGAAATGAGGTTGTTGATTTTTCATTTACACAAAAATGAAAAATAAATACCAGATGCTTGAAAACATGCTGCAGCTCATCTTACTGGAACTTTAAAGTGCACTCTGACTGAGAAAATTAAATTCAAAAACCCACACAGCAAAAAAGATGTTTTGAATGAAATGCACTTTGTCTTTCCCTCTCTCACATACACACAGTATCTCATTGTTTCTTTTTCAGGGAGCAGCTGTGAAGGAAATTGGGGGAGGGAGATGGACAAAACATCCCATCTTTGTGTTTCATACAGAACTAAGCTTTTAGGCCAGCCTTCCCGACCCGGAGTGGGTGTGGCATGCGTTAAAATTAAACATCAGTGACCGAACGAAGCTTATAAAATAGCTTGGGAGAAGCCAGTCAACAAGACCACACATCTTAAATTGGATGAGTTTGCATGTGGAAACTGCCTTCATCTTGACAGAAAAGGTATGTACTGTGGTTTTCATTTTCGCTTTTGTTAAAAAGTGCTTAGAGACAGGCTTGGCTTTTACTTTCCCCCTTTCAGCTAAAAATAATAACAGCCACGATTGAGGGCTTGTGCCAGTCGCTCTGCAAAATTGGTCTCATTTTTCCTCAGACCACCTTACAAGATAGAACCTCATTAGTGCCATTTTTCAGACGAGGAAACTGAGGTTCAGATATCCTAAGCAATAGGCCAACAAATGGCAGAACTGGGGTGCCAACCCAACGTTGACCTACCTCAATGTCTTGTGCTTGCACTATGCATTCTCTTCTGTGCAAGCAGACGAGAACGTTTTCCATAACCAATACTGTACCAGATGAATTCTCAAGGAGTTGTCGTCCAACTGTGCATTACAACAAAATTTACCAAAAAGTAAACTGTAATTCATTCTGTGAATCGGAAAACACATTTGACAATATGGCACAAAAATATTTTCTTAAGAAGACATATTTTCTTGTTAGAGTCAATAGCTAAATGGGTTCTTTAGACCGCTTGGCTTGTGGAAATGCATTTTGTTTTATCATGTGAAATCTAAAAATCTAGTCGTCAACGTTCTGCAGCTTTTTCAGAGCAGGTACCTTGCCCGCACTAACACGCAGGTGTTGGGAGAGCAGGCCCCTAAGAGACCTGGTGTAAGTTCTGTCTTCATACCTTATCAGGAAGTAACCCCTGGGAAATTAACATCATTGAGTACACAGAGAATGTCATAGCAGTAGCCTTCTAGATAGGATGTTATGGAGATCCAGTGTGTGGCACATGTGAAAAACTGAGACCCGGGCTTCTCCATGGGGAAGTTCAATGAGAATGAGTACCAGCTCATAGAGTCTGTGCTGGCCCAGGGCGGATGCACAATAACCTTGGTAGAATTATTATTAAATAATTTAATATTCAGTTAAAATAATATT
Organism: Prionailurus viverrinus; assembly: GCF_022837055.1. NCBI lineage: Eukaryota > Metazoa > Chordata > Mammalia > Carnivora > Felidae > Prionailurus > Prionailurus viverrinus. The sequence goes on along the minus strand of NC_062569.1, from coordinate 86,360,201 downwards.
TAAATTCTGTTTATTTTTAAAATATTTAAACTCCCCTCATTAAGACAATCTTCCCGTTAGTGTTAGAAGACAGAGCAAAAATATAGGTCACGCCTACCCAAGTTCACAGGTATAAGATAATAATGCGACTTACCTTTGATGCTGGATGGGGTTGAGGCCCTAGAGGGAGGGCCTCAGGCTCATCGCCAAGAGGATTCTTGGCTTTGCACAAGAAAGAATTTCAGAGCAAGCCATTTAGAGAAAGGGACAAAGATTTATTAAATATAGAAGAAAGGAGCTTTCTTACAAAGTAGTGGTCTCTCCTCCCAGTTGAGGAAGAGGACATCCCTTTGCCTCTAATAAATGGTTTTATAATTTTTTTTTTTTTAATTTGCTGGCGTGTAGGGAGGGGCTTACTCTTTAATTTTGGGTTTATCATTTTTATTTGGTGGTGAGTTTTTCCATTGTCTGGCGATTATGAAATTACCCACAGGGAGCAATTTTAAGAATGTCAGACCTTTGTGGCTTTTAGTGCTGGAGGGAATGGGATCTTGTGGTCTTCAGTGAGTTGGATCTTGTAACTCTTTTTATGACCTGCTGACTGTTAGGTTAAGGGTCAGGCTAAAACCAAAATGGCTTTACTTTGGTCAACTTGTCTCCCGAGTCTCCCTTCTCTCCTGCCTCACTCACCGTCAGAAGGTACTCAATAAGTGCTGAGTGAACTAGAACGGACGGGACATGGAAAAGAAATTATGGATGCCATCAACCCTTTCTATCACAAAAAGTTTTAACCATAGGAATGAAACTACTGCAATAAAGAGACATCTTTGGAAGAGATATGTAAGCAAGGCTAAGAATTAGCCTTGCTCTGAAATCCTCCTACACAGCTAAAGCACATGTTTCACCCCATAATAGAACATTTTGTAATAAGATATTTGTCAGAGTAAGACATGGAACTGACTTTTGGTGTTAACTGTCCCATGGTGAAATGACACTCATCAGGTTACAGAGGTAGGTGTTTACTGAAAGCCACCAAAGGTGGTGCACAGACATGGCTCAGGGTCACTGCAGGACGGACAGCCACAGACAGTACCTGAGTCCCGGCCCTCTGTCCCTTCTGGCACTCAGCGTGACATCTGTACTCCCAGGGGCTGAGGGGTGGGGTGGAGAAAGGACCTCTTAAGTCCCGCCAGTTTGGGGGACCCTGTAGAATGTGCGTAATGTGTGACCATCCTTTGAGGTAAGATCTTCTGGGCAAGGCACTGAGCTTGAAGCCTACTGAGGCCCAAGAGTAGAGCTGCGCGGTTCTAAGAATTTCTTGGAAATGGATACAAATTTTTGTAAGTTTAGACAAATCCATCCATCGTCTCCCAAAAGATTAAAAGACAGGTGTTCTTTATGTGGTGGCAGGAGCTAATGGCAAATGGATTCTCAGAGAAGGTGCCGTCCTACCACAGACTTGGCTTGCTCCAAGGAGGCTCAGCGACCACCCCGCCCCCACCATCCCCAGCTGGCAGTTTTACTTGTTACGTAACTGTTCCTTTGAAAATGGGACGATAAAACCTCCAGAAGAAAAGCTATTGATTATTAAAGGTTATTTGGAGGTTTAACCATAATAAAGTGGTTATAATTATTCCTGTTATGACACATCCTTTTAAATGCTCAGATCTGAGAACATTTTGCTTGCGTTGATTCAGTCTTCTTTATTGCGCGAGAAAGGCAAAGAGCTAGAAATAGCTCTTGTGCAGCTACAGGCAAGGAGTCACAAGGAGGAGAATAGACTGAAGGCAAGTCAGGGAAAGAAGCAGGGAAGGGTGCCTGGGCTGAAATGCGTGTTGCCAGCTATTAGTCCTTCTCTAGTTAAATGCATATCTACGTCCCTGGCAATGTACCTTTAAAGGAAGAAAAAAAAAAAAAAGAAATGAACATCTCTGAGAAGTATCCCCAACAGAATGCCAAAGAGAAATTCAAGAAGCAGTTATTTGTTTCTGCTTTTCACGATAATAATAACTAGCATTTATTAAGCATTTTCTCTGTGTCAGACTTCACCCTAAATACTCTCTCTATAGTATCTCATTTAATTCTCACCAAACTTGGTGAGGTTGGTATGATTATTACCCCCACTTAATAGACCAGGAAACTAAAGCATAAAATGTACAGTTATACTTAGCGTGTGGCAAGGTCTGCATTCAAACACAGTCAGGGTGACCCTGGGGTCCCCAGCACGCCACAGCCTGTTAAGGTTTCAGGCCTACTCCTGGGTTGGTAAGCAGCCCAGCAAGATGGGGCTGGAGTGGGGGGGGGGGTGTAGATCAGGGAGGCACTTCTCTTATGAATCTCATAAGATACTAAACGTGCATGGTTTGTGCTCATTTTTTTCTCTTGCGTGGTTCACTTGACCGCTTCGACCTCCCCCTCGGCCTATCCCCACCCCACATTGTTTCTGTTCATCAACAAGTATGGACTGTGCCTGACACCGCCAGGTTCTGTGGGCTCCCATCCTTGAAAAATGCATAATGGAGGGGGAGCAGTTGCAAAATAAATCCAACGAGCTCTAACACCAGACAGAGCATGCTCTAATGGAGGTACAAAGGTCGGGAGATGCTCCCAGGGGTGGAAGGCCTCACAGCAGGGTTGATGATGACGATTCAGGTGGCTCTGCAGGGTGACCGTTCAAAAGGGCTCAGGGGAAGGTCCCCAGAGAGGTCCCCAGAAATGTTCCCCTGGTGACTGCGTGTCCTCAGGGGGCTCAGAACAACTCTAGCTGCTTTGTTTCTCCTGACCCCAGGTTCCATCCAGAGCCCCAAGATGATGACTGCGCTGCTGCTGTTTTCTGCTCTGGCCAGCCTCTTCAGTGCCGCAGACGGACAAGCCTTTCACCTTGGGAAATGCCCGACTCCTCCAGTCCAGGAGAATTTTGACGTGCACAAGGTGTGGCAAAAGTCTCAACTCCCGTTTGTTTTGCCTCCCATTTGAATAAGCATCCTCTAGGATTCAGTGTTAGTTTTCTGCTTTGATTGCCACAGCAAGCCTTGGGGTAGGTACTTATCTTACTGGGGCATCCCCCAAAGCAGGCTCTGAGACCAAGAACTGGGGAGCAGAGGGTTTTGGGAAGCTGATCCCAGGAAGCACTGTGGGCATGTGGGGAAACTGAGACAGAGAAGGCAGAACGGCAATAAAAGATGGCATTCCTGAACAGTAACACTGTTAACAGAAGGGTTCAGTCCTGCTGGGAATCCTCTGAGGAAAGGTGTAGAATGTTCCTCAGATCGTCCCACGGAAACGATTTTCCAAAAGCGCTGCATGCGCTATTGTACGTTCCCATCAGCCGTGTATATAATACCAATTTCTCCTTATCTTTGTCGACACTTGCTATTGTCATCCTTTTGGTTGTAATCATTTTTACAGGGTATGAAGGGTGTCTCATTGTGGTTTTGATTTGCATTTCCCTAATGGTTAATGACGTTGAACACCTTTTCATGTGTTTATTGTCCATTTTTATATCTTCTTTGGAGAAATGTCCATTTGAGTCCTTTCCCCATTTTTAAGTTGGGTTACTTATCTTTTTAATTATTGAGCTCTGAGAGTTCTTTATATGTTCTAGATACAAGTCTCTTATCAGATACATGATTTGAAAATATTTCCCCCCATTCTGTGGATTGCTTTTTCACTTTATTAATGTGTCTTTGAAGCGCAAAAGTTTCCAATATTAACGGAGTCCAATTTATCTATTTTTCTCCTTTCTTGCTTATACGTTTGGTATCTAAAACACCATTGCCTAATGCAAGGTTATGATTTTTATTTCTATATTTTCTTTTTTTTTTTTTTAATTTTTTTTTTCAACGTTTATTTATTTTTGGGACAGAGAGAGAGCCAGAGCATGAACGGGGGAGGGGCAGAGAAAGAGGGAGACACAGAATCGGAAACAGGCTCCAGGCTCTGAGCCATCAGCCCAGAGCCGGACGCGGGGCTCGAACTCACGGACGGCGAGATTGTGACCTGGCTGAAGTCGGACGCTTAACCGACTGCGCCACCCAGGCGCCCCTATTTCTATATTTTCTTATAGGAGATTTATAGTTTTAATCCTTACATTTAATTTCGTGCTCCATTTTGAGTTAAACTTTTTATATAGTGTGATATAGAAGTCCAACTTTATTATTTTGCCAGTGGATATTCAGTTGCCCAGAACTATTTGCTGAGAAGACTATTCTTTCCCCATCGAACAGTCTTGGCATCCTTGTTGAAAATCAATTGGACATTTATGTAACAGCTTATTTTTAGACTCTCAATTCTATTTTATTGTTTTATGTGTCTATCTTTATGCCAGTGCTATACAGTATTGATTACTATAGCTTTGTAGTAAGTTTTGAAATTAGAATATATGACGCCTCCAACTTTATTCTTCTGGCTATTCTAAGTCCTTTGCATTTCCATATGAATTTTAGGATCTGTTTGTCAATTTAGTGAAGAAGCAGAGTTTTCTTTTGTGTTGTTGTTGTTGTTGTTGTTGTTGTTGTTTTAATAGAGAATGCATTGAATCTAGATCTATCTGGAGAATATTGTCATCTTAACAATTTTAAGCCTTCCAATCCCTGAACATAGGTTAACTTTCCATTTAATTTCTTATTTATTTAGGTCTTATTGAATTTCTTTCAACAATATTTCATAGTTTTCAGAGTATACGTTTTGTGTTTCTTTGGTTAAATACTTATTCCTAAGTATTTTATTCTTTTGATGCTATTGTAAATGGAATTTTCATAATTTACAGAGTGTTCATTTTAAGTGTAGAAAGCCATTTGGTTTCTGGCTAGCTTCATTTATTAGTTCTAATAGTTTGTGTGTGTGTGTGTGTGTGTGTGGCTTCCTTAGGATTTTTTATACACAAAATCATGTTATCTGGAAATAGAGATAGTTTTACCTCTTCCTTTACAGGATTCTTTTTTTTTTTATTTTATTTTTTATTTTTTAAAATTTACGGGGTGCCTGGGTGGCTCAGTCAGTTAAGCGTCCAACTTCAGCTCAGGTCATGACCTCACAGGCTGTGAGTTAGAGCCCCGCGTTGGGCTCTGTGCTGACAGCTCGGAGCCTGGAGCCTGCTTCGAATTCTGTGTCTGCCTCTCTCTCTCTGCCCCTCCCGTGCTCATGCTCTGTCTCTCTCTGTCTCAAAAATAAATAAAAACATTAAAAAAAATTTACATCCAAATTAGTTAGCATATAGTGCAACAATGATTTCAGGAGTAGATTCCTTCATGCCCCTTACCCATTTAGCCCATCCCCCCTCCCACAACCCCTCCAGTAACCCTCAGTTTGTTCTCCATATTTATGAGTCTCTTCTGTTTTGTCCCCCTTCCTGTTTTTATATTAGTTTTGTTTCCCTTCCCTTATGGTCATTTGTTTTGTCTCTTAAAGTCCTCATATGAGTGAAGTCATAGGATTTTTGTCTTTCTCTGACTAATTTCACTTAGCATAATACCCTCGAGTTCCATCCACGTAGTTGCAAATGGCAAGATTTCATTCTTTTTGATTGCCGAGTAATACTCCATTGTATGTATATATAGCACATCTTCTTTATCCATTCATCCATCGATGGACATTTGGGCTCTTTCCATACTTTGGCTATTGTTGATAGTGCTGCTATAAACATGGGGGTGCATGGGTCCCTTCGAAACAGCACACCTGTATCCCATGGATAAATACCTAGTAGTGCAATTGCTGGGTGTAGAGTAGTTCTATTTTTAGTTTTTTGAGGAACCTCCATACTGTTTTCCAGAGTGGCTGCACCAGCTTGCATTCCCATCCAGGATTCATTTTAAACATTGCATTCTTCTTATATGGATAGAGAAACTGGGACCCACAAACATGAAAAGGTTTTCACAAAAATATTGTGAAATTATAAGGGAGCGTGACATAAAAAGCAATCTGCCACCTTTCAGTTTCCCCTTTTCTAGAAAATCATGCTTCCTCGGTTTTAATTATGGAGCACTGAAGTCACCTTAACAATAATAGAACCATTTTAAATGCTCTGTATAAAATGGAGTGTGTTTTGAGAATGCCTATGAAACCAACTGACCTTTAACAGTATTTTTTTGGTGCTTTCAATGAATGTTAATTTCAGTGGTTTTAATTGAAAGATGTGCCTTTAATAAATGAGTGGAAATTTTAGGTCATAAACGTGGGTATATATTTGAGCAAAGAGCCATGTGACCGAAGCCGTACTGCCACCTGTTTGCAGTACTCTCGTTTCCACTTCTCACTTTTTGAAGGTGAGTGCGTCTCTGATTTTCTTTTGTTGAGTAATACATTTTTAAATTTAAAAATACTTTCAATTAATATTTTGTCTAAGTAAATACGGTCACATGGATCAAAATCCTAAAGGTGCCAGAGAACATACAATGAAGCTCTTCTCCTACCCCTTTTCCCCTCCTACCTCAGTTTCCTTCCCCAGTAGCAACCAGTAAAATCATTTTATTGTGTATCTTTTGGGAGCGAATGTATACGTTCACGAATACATACATAACTGCAGTAGGCAGAACGATGCCCTCACCCTAATGCCTGCAACCTGTGACTGTGCCACCGTACATGGAAAGGGGGGTTTGCCGATGTGATTAAAGTTATAGACTTGGAGATGGCAGGCATGGCCTGGGTTATCCAGAAAGGACCAATCTAATCGTTGAAAGCAGAGAACCTTCCCCAACTGTAGTCAGAGAGGTGTGACAATGGAACAAGAATCAGAGAGATGCAATGTGAAAAGACTTTCACCTGCATTTGCTGCCACTGAAGATGGAGGAAGGAGTTCACAACCCAAAAAATGCGGGTGGCCTCAACAACTCGGACAAGGCAAGAAGACAGAGTCCTCTAGAGCCTGTAGGAAGGAACATAGCCCTGCCAACACCTTGATTTTAACCAAACTCACTCGATGTATAGACCTGTGAGACCATAAATTTGGGTTGTTTTAGGCTTCTGGTAAATTGTTACAGCAGCAATAGAAAATGAATATAATAATCTTTCCCCCCATTTTTACATATACACTATTTTTCACCTAGCTCTTTTTCCATTGTATGTATCTTGGAGATAATTGCATAGGACTCCTTAAATTTTTTTTAATGTTTATTTATTTTTGAGAGACTGAGAGAGAGAGAGAGAGAGAGAGACCAAGCATGAGCTGGGAAGGGGCAGAGAGAGAGGGAGACACAGAATCCGGAGTAGGCTCCAGGCTCCAGGCTGACAGCACAGAGCCCACAAACCGTGAGATCATGACCTGAGGCGAAGTCCGACACTCAACCGACGGAGCCACCCAGGCGCCCCGCATATGACTCCTTTAAAAGAGGGTGTGTAACATTCCATTATATGGATGTGCCATAATTTATTTACCTAGTCCCCTACGAATGCTCAGACTCTAGTTTCCCGTATTTTGTTCTTACAATAGTACCACAACAAATAACCTCACATATGCATCATTTCTTTTTCTTATTATCCGGAGGTTACATTTCCAGAAGTGAAATTGCTTTGCTGGATATTGCCAAATTGCCCTCCACGAAGGTTGTAAATTGGAGCAATCTCCATGCAAGGCGATGCATGGAACGGTGAACATACATTTCTCCCCCTCCCCCACAACAATGCGCACTTCTTTAGAGTTGACTCTGTACACGAAGTTATGAACTGAGACCATACCCCCCATGGTATCAGTCTTCTAAGTCCTGATCACCTGCCAAAAGTTTTTGTGTCCACCTCCCTGTGCGAGGTCTTAGGAGGAGAATGCAACCAACTCTGGAGTCCCAGTTCCCCACAGTGAATATATCTGACTTGCACACAACTCAAAGATGCCTCGTAGAATCACAAAATGTCTGAGATGGCACCTTCCATCATCTGGACTGCTTGCTCTCTTTCACAGAGTTTAGAATTTCACATAGATTTTGGCTGGAGGGGCCACTGACAGCATATCTAAATAAAGAGCACTTTAGGAATAAAGTGTGGCATTCAACCAATGCCTGCACATCCGATTCACTTACTCTCATTTGAATCAATATCTTGCTCAGTTGCTGTCAGAACAATGCAGCCCATTTTGCTTGGTTTCCCCAGGAAAGGGCTCTGCTCTAAAAGGCAACAATAGGGAAGAGTTTGCAGGTCCCCAGAGAGCCATGGGGTTTTCTCTGCCTCTTGTTACCTCTGCAGTATCTTGGACGATGGTATGAAATTGAGAAGATCCCAGTGAGCTTTGAGAAGGGAAGTTGCATCCAAGCCAACTACTCGCTAATGGAAAACGGAAACATCAAAGTGATAAACCAGGAGTTGAGGTGAGTGGCTGTGGTTTCAAAAGCAACACAGTCCTGGAGCCAGCCTGCAGAGAGTTGTCCTGGGGTGACTGGGTGTCCTTGCAATCTCGTTGAGGGGGGTGGTGCAGATGTTGCTGGGTCTGCCCTGCCTGCTCACAGCAGGTCCTAAGATGAAAGTTTTTGGCAAGCAGAATGGTGGGGACCAGAAGCCACTCATTTATTTGCATGACCACTTGCTGAGCATCTTTTTGTATTGTGGACTCCCTTGAGTGTTGTGTACTTATTATATGTGTACTCCCTATGAGAGGCACTAGGAACTCAATGGGAATCCAAACTGCAGGGTTCCTGCTCTCATAGCAAAATAGATACTCTGGTAGCAAAGGATGAGGGGGAGGGGGCACAAGGGGGGCGGGGAGGGGGACCATCTCATCTGATCTCCAAACTAAGAACGAAGCCCTTTCTATATTATCTACTAACAGAAGACATCCAGCTCTACCTGACTCCTTCCGGGAACTGGGAGCTCATTGCCTTCCATGACAATTTATTTCATCTCCAGACAGCTTTAACTATTAGAAAACTCCTTTTCTTGTTAAGCAAGAATCAAATGCATGGTCACATTCTAGGTTATGGGAACAGGATCGCCTACAGAAGTATACTTTTCTGATACTGAAATACAGATTTCTATTTGATATGAGAATTCATACTTTAGAAAGCAAACAGAAACTTTAAAAAGCCGCAGAAAGAGCTCCTACCAACCTTCTATCAACAAAGATAAGAGCAACAATAAACAATAGTCACAAATACTAAGTATTTCCTAAATGCAAGGCACTATTCTGTATGTGTATGTATATATACATGTGTGTACATATACGTATATATGTAAATGAATATATATATTTATTTAATGCCCATAACAACTCTGAGGTAGGTACTATTATCAACCCCACACTTATAGATGAGGAAACTGAGGTACAGAGAGGGAAAGTAATTTGCCCAAGGGCCACACAGCTTGTAAGCAACAAAGCTAAGATTCAAACCCAGAGAGAAGTGAAATGGGGAAGAGAACAGAAGACAAATGGAAGAAAGGCTGGGGTGAAGGGCTGTCCTTCTTGTTCCCTACAGGACCTGAGAACTGTGCTCAACTCCAAGAAAACAGTTATAACCCAGCATGGAAGTTACTCAGGCTCCGAGAGGCTTTGTGTGGCCATCTTGTTATCCACTAAGCTTTCTGTGAGCCAGAACATAAGTGGGTTGACTCCCTGCCTTCATAAACCATAGAAATAAAGTTAAGAATCTCAAGGGCCTCTTGGGGCGCCTGGGTGGCGCAGTCGGTTAAGCGTCCGACTTCAGCCAGGTCACGATCTCGCGGTCCGTGAGTTCGAGCCCCGCGTCAGGCTCTGGGCTGATGGCTCGGAGCCTGGAGCCTGTTTCTGATTCTGTGTCTCCCTCTCTCTGCCCCTCCCCTGTTCATGCTCTGTCTCTCTCTGTCCCAAAATAAATAAAAAACGTTGAAAAAAAAAATTTAAAAAAAAAAAGAATCTCAAGGGCCTCTAAAGATAAAAACAGATTATTTTAGAGCCCAGAGAAGGATTGAGATGCAGACCTCCATCTAAAGTTGCAATGACTTCATTTCAAATATGTTGTCCCATTCTATGACCAAGAGTCAGACAGTGACGTTGATCTCAAAACCCACAAGATTTTTCCACCTCTCCTTCGGAGCCGGCCAGGAGTCCTCTTTAACTGTATCTTGAGTATTAGGTTGCTCTGCCTGTAGGGTCACGTTTGTTTAAGATACAAGGGCACATGGAGAAAGGTTTGCTGGTTCAGGAGCGTGGTATGGCTTCTCCCTTCAGGAATACTACAGGATGGGCAGAGGCACAGCACGGAGTCTGAGCAAAGTACTCTTAGCCAGTGTCAGAGAATTTGAGGGCAAAAGCAGCTGGCACGGGGCTGGGAGCCGAAGGGCTCAGGCTTTGGAGTTAGGCTGCCCCATTTCAAATCCTGGTTCTGCCAGTTACTAATGATGTGATCTTAGGTTAGTTATGGTAATACTCTAGGTCTCAGTTTCCTCTCAGTAAAGTGACATTAATCATAGAACCTCCCTGCATAGGGCTTTGTGAGCATCAGATGAGGTAACACATGTAAATTGCTTAGAACAGGATTTGGTGTGTAGAAATTATTTAATTAATACTATGTATTACTATTAATCTGCTGAGACCCTTGAAAATACAAATGTATTTTTCCCATGAACCAATTGTGCATTTACGATCAGAGACTGGTGTTTTGAAAACTGTTCTGGCCAAAACATAAATGATGATGAAAAGCAGGAAAGTCTGCCGAGAAGAGGCTGGTTTGTTGCTAAGCAACTGCATGCAGATAGAAATGGACCATCTTCCTGTTCTCCCAGCTGAGTTTCAGGTGACAGAGGAAGGGATGGTTCCCAGCCCTACTTGATGATAAACAGACTATGCATCCAGGAGCATCTGAATACATTTCTCATCCTTCCTTACCTGTTGCTTATTATCTGGTTTCTGGGACATCCGTCACCACTAACCATAGCCTACTGACTTTCTAACACACGCTGTTGCTCTAACTTTTGTTCTGTGCCCCCTTGAGGACTGATGAACAGGCTCCTCCTCTGTCAGCTTCCTAGGAAGAGCACTGTGATATGTGAGCGCCCTCCCCTCAGTGCCTCCGTCCCCAGGCATTTCCCCTCTCCCCCAGGTCCACAGAGTCATTGGGAGTTGCTAAAAACTGGAGCCACTCTTTCAAAAGAGTGAAAGTATTTCATCCAATCGAAGACCGTCACTTTTAAGACACACCACCATTTTATATACCACTAAGAAAGAAATGACACTGAGAATTCTAAGGTGGCATTTGTTGCAAGATGTGCATTTCTGCACATTTAATGTCTCTGAGAATCACTGAGATGAGGTTAATATTTCCTCACTGCCTGCTTTTACCTGGCCTATGTTGAAATCTCCCATACTCAGTCAGAAGCTTGCAGGCCTGGATAGGGGTCTCAGAGCTCAGGTGTATGGATGGCTTTATGGGTCAGATGATGTCATATGATGTCACTGAGGCCCCAAGAGCAAGGAAAGCATGCAAATCTCCAGACTTTGAGTAATCATGTCAGTCCTTGTTTTTCCCTTTGGCCCATTCTCATTTTTAAAGAAGTAAATCTTCTTGGTGTATAGGGTTGTTTCGTTTGTGTTCCCTTCTCTTTTACTCCCTCCCTCTGCAGCCTGAGAGCAGGAAATGGCCTTGTAGGACTCAAAACACAGCACAGAAGTGTTAGGGCCTAACATATCATCCAGTCCTGGAGCATTTCAGTTATTGCTTCTTATCACCCAGGGCCATCTTCCTCCGCTTGGTCTCAGAGACAGTGACAAAGGAAAGAGCCTCCCTAACCAGAAATCACAATCTTGGCCACCCTGATGCTTAGTGGCCTTTCATTGATTTTTGGCTTCCATTGAATTAAGACGTTTTGTTTTGTTTTGTTTTGTTTTGTTTTGTTTTGTTTTGTTAACTCGTTGCAGACCGGATGGAACTGTGAATCAAATTGAAGGCGAAGCCACCCAGGCCAACCTCACAGAGCCTGCCAAGCTGGGAGTTAAGTTTTTCTGGTGTAAGTATTCACTTCTCTCAGGAGGTTTCAGGGATAGGAGATATGCAAACCAAAGGTTAGAGCCCTGGGTTGAAACACTCCTGTCACATCTGAGTGTCACCTATAGTGTGTCACCTATAGTGACTCAATGCATAATACTTTGTTGAGCACCTACTATGTGCCATGCTTGGGTCTAGGCACCAAAGATGTGATGATGAGCAAGACAGAGCTGGCCCTTGGCCCTGAGAGGCTTATATCCCATGTGGATACTGACAAGTATGCAGGCAAGTTACTGTAAAACTACCGTGTTTCAATAAAGGCAGCACAAATTGTAGCACCCGGGGAGAGCAGTAGGGCACCAGCCTAGACTAGTTTCCCAGAGGGAATGGAGGCCTGAAATATTAGTAGCCAGTAGTAGTTGTTAGTAGTGGTATTATCAGCAGAACAATTCACATGTGCAAAGGCTTAAACACAAGAGATGACAAGAGTGAAGGTAAGTTTGAGCCCTGGCTCTATCTGCCACTTTCTCACCACACTTTAGGGTTCCCTGAAAGATGTTTGATCACGAGCATTTGTCCTCTGAGCTCCGGCTTAACTGGGGAAAGGACACAGACAACAGAGAAAGCACCAAATTTTTAGTTTACTGTTGATATAGATACACGGCAGAAGCCAGCTCAGAAATGTGAGACTTTCTTTTACTGAGAGTGCTTCAGGGCCCCTCTCCCCACCCAAGGGGCAGACACCGCAGTCACAGCGGTAAGAAGAATCACTGTCCCCCAGCCCGCTCCCCCTTCAAATCCCTAGAGTAGGGCAGTGAGGAAGTTCTTATTTTATAGACCAACATAGGAATGCTGGGAGATGAAAACAATTCTTCCCGCACATGTGACCATGGGCAACTAACTTCACTTCTGCGCCCAGTATTCTAAGGGTAAATGAGATAGCACATGCTCTGTAAACTGTAAGGGACTATGTGCATCTCAGCCTTTCTTGTTATTTTTACAAAGAAGAACGTCAAAGTGCAGAAAAGCTAGGTGATATAGGCAAGGTCGCTGGACCATTTAGAGGCAGAGTTGGGACCAAAACGAAGGTCTCACAAACTCTCCACTGAGGAAGGGGGGATGGAAGTGAAGGCCAAATACTATGTGCACAACCTTCACAAGGAGGCCCCGTAACAGGAGCTATAGGAGGCAGGAGCTGCTGGCAGGGGAAACAGAGGAGGAAGAGATTCACTCTGGTTGAAGGGATCAGGTGTTTGCATTGGGTCTTCCAGGGTGTGGAGGAGACTACGGGAAAGGCTTTCCCAGGAGGAGGAATGGCTTGAGGAAAGGTCTGGAGAGAGAAGCCTAGAGGATGGGCGGGTACATGGAGCACGAGACAAGACTGGGAAGAGCCTCAAAAGCCATGTAATGGGTTGACGTGCCTTCCATAAGCAGTAGGAAACGGTCAGAGTTTTCAGATAATAAAGAGATGTGGAAGTTTTCTTTGCTATGAGGAAATGTCTGGGTAAATGTATGCTTGAGAGCTAGACCCTGTGGGAGGAAGACGGCGTGTGAATGTGTGGCTCTGTGCAAGCGGGGCGCATCGCCTTGGCAGGAAGAGGTTGGAAGACATATTTCCCCCAAACCACTCAGGTTGCAGAGTTCCCAGTCCAGCTGGGAACACACAAAGCAGTGGAAATTCAAAGGTCGCAGATCTGTGATGAATACAAGCTCTCAATAGTGAGCCTGGCAGGCAGGCACCAATGGCGCTAGAAAGGTAAGTCAGGGCCCACTCAGTGTGGGCCCTGTAGCCTTATGCAGGCTTCTGTCCAGATGTCCTCCAACTGTCCTTCTGTTTTCATATTTGTAAACAGGTAGAAAGTCAGAGGTAGGAGGGACCTCAGTGTGTGGTCATCTGGACTAGCCCTCTTGTGTTGTCCTGATAACCAGCTGGGTCCCTGACACCCAGCCAAGTTCTAATCTCTTACACCCTGCCTCTTTTGTCCAGCTTCTCATAGTCATTCACGAGTGCTGAGATCTGGTTTGACTTAGCAAAGAGAGGCATTATTTTTGAGTGGAGGAGGTGGGTTGCTTGAAACCCAAGAAAGCAGATTGTGTCCAAATCTTTTGTTCTTATGGGGTCAGTTCACAGCTTTTTCCCATTTGGGTCCATTTTCCACTTAACTTTAACAAGTTGGGCTATGACATTTCCTTGGCTTGGACCTTGGCTGTGGAGGTCAAGTTCACAGAGGAAGTCTCTGGATTCAAACGGAGAAGGTAAATCCTCCCTCTCTTGTTGTAAGGACCCTTTAAGGCTAAGCTTTCAACACTGTGCAGACCTCTGTCAATGAATCTTCATGGGCCCCTTGTGAGGAGGAGTTTATAACCTGTTACCACCTGATTTACCATATTCTTGAGAGCAAAAGAACTTTCGAAGGTCACACAGAAAGAAAATAAACACACCAACATTAGCCCTTACTTCCTTTCTCAGACAGGTTCTAGAGGAAATTGGGAAGTACAGACTTGGAAAGCCTGGGGGCCCCTGACCTTGCCATCTTAACTCCACTTAGCTAAGTGGTGCCTACTGGTGCTAAGTGCAGCCTGTTAGTCTAAGAGGTCTGGCAAAACACCCCATTACTGTGGCTTTCTGCAGACTGATGTGTTATCAGGGAAGAAGGATCCAGAAGGATGGCTCTAAGCTTTGGCTGCACATTAGAATCATGGGGGAGCCTTCAAGAGTACCAACCACCTCCACATCAGTCTGGAGAAACATGGCCTAGTATTTGTCAAAGTTCCCATAAGATTCCCACATAAATCCAGAATTAAGAACCACTACTCTTGGGGTACCTGGGTGGCCCAGTTGGTTAAGTGTCCGACTTCAGCTCAGGTCATGATCTCACGGTTCATGGGTTGGAGTCCCATATCGGGCTCTGTACTGACAGCTCAGAGCATGGAACTTGCTTCAGATTCTGTCTCCCTCTCTCTGCCCCTCTCTTGCTTACTCTCTTTGTCTCTCTCTCTCCCAAAAATAAATAAACATTTAAAAAAACATTGGGGGGACGCCCGGGTGGCTTAGTCGGTTGAGCGTCCGACTTCGGCCCAGGTCATGATCTCACAGTTTGTGAGTTCGAGCCCCATGTCAGGCTCTGTGCTGACAGCCCAGAGCCTGGAGCCTGCTTCAGATTCTATGTCTCCCTCTCTGTCTGCCCCACCCCCACTCATGCTCTGTCTCTCTCTGTCTTCAAAATAAATAAAACATTAAAAAAATTTTTTTTTAATTTTTTTTAAGTTCTACTACAGTAGAAGAACTAGGATCCTGGCTTCCAGGGTCCTGGAGATGAAGGTTCCTCTTGTCCTGGTCCCTCTTAATACTGCTCTCCTCTGGTTCTCAGTGATGCCATCTGCTCCATACTGGGTCCTGGCCACCGACTATGAGAACTACGCCCTCGTGTACTCCTGTACCACAATCGTCTGGCTTTTTCACATGGATCATGTTTGGATCTTGGGAAGAAACCCTTATCTCCCTCCAGAAACAGTGACCTATCTAAAAGATATCTTGACTTCTAATGAAATTGACATAGAAAAAATGACTATCACAGATCAGGTGAACTGCCCTGAGCCACTGTAAGAGGCTCTAAAGGGAACCTGCCTTCACTCAATGTTACTTCTTTTGCTTTGCTTCCCCCAACCCCACCCTTCATAAAGACAAACCAACCACGGCAACATTGCAAACACCAGAGGGGAAATTTGAAAGCAGAAGCCTGTGGAGAGAAAGTCAAGGAACGCTGGCCCAAACACTTAGCCATGTACCATGTTACCTTGCCAGTCTAATAATAAACTTGTTGCTGACTTGCTGTGCTCACAGTAGATTCTGAATTGATTATTGTGGGTTTTCAATTATACGCTTATGTTTGGAGATCCATGAACAGTTCTGTTGAAAGAAACAAAGCACTGTACAGTTTAAGTTTAAAGAGAACAATCCTGTTTCTGGAAAGAGAAAGCAGACCTCGAAGGCCTATTATGGGTGACCTGAGTCCAGGTGCCACATCCTACAGTAGACACTCCTTTTTTTTTTTTTTTTTAACATTTATTCATTCCTGAGAGAGAGAGAGAGAAAGAGAGACAGAACATGAGTGGGGGAGGGGCAGAGAGAGAGAGGGAGACACAGAATCTGAAGCAGGCTCCAGGCTCTGAGCTGTCAGCACAGAGCCTGATGCGGGGCTCAAACTCACGGACCATGGACCACGAGATCATGACCTGAGCTAAAGTCGGACACTTAACCGACTGAGCCACCCAGGTGCCCCCAGTAGGCACTCCTTTAGGGGGAATCATTTGGGTTTTCTGAGTCTCTGACAGGCAGTTTCTCTGAAGTATTTACTTTCTCATCAGGAGGTCTTCAGAGTCAGGCTAAAGAATGGGACCATCTTGGTGTCTGTGCAGGAGAGAATCTATAAGGGAGAAGACTATGGGGATTTTTTTTTTTTTAGAAAACTTTTTTTGGGTCTCTCATTCAACGGATATTTACCGAGGCCCAACTGCATTCTGGGCATTGAAAAATCTAGAACCCTGTCATCCTGTGGAAGCTTACAGTCTAGCAAAGGAGACTGACAAGTAAAGATGCAAGTATAATCCAAGCTGAGGAGTGCAGCCCCACCTCTGGGTGTTCCAACTTCGGACAATCAGGAACCACCTTGAGTTGTTGTGTTGTTGTTGTTGTTGTTGCTGTTTTTGTTTTTTTTGGTTTTTTGGGGTTTTTTTTGCATTATGACTTTTAAAATCGGAAAGACCTCAGAATTATCACCCTGCAGTTTCACTTAGTTCACATGGCATTTATAATCTACAAAGGCTTTGGGTAATGACTCCGAAATTAAGCCATTTGATTAGATTTCGGCTTTTTCAGCATGATCATAAAGTATGAGTTTCCTTGAGCACGTGAGACTCTTTAATGTTTTAACGGTTACAAAAATCCCAAGGATCTCAATATGTACAATTTTCCTTTTGTTACATAAATGCGACCTCAAATTGTAGCTTCCGGTTCTGAAAACTACCTGGCAGAAAGGCAGGAAGGGGGCGGTAGGTACCAAAGCGGATCCTGTCTCCCAGCTTTGCCTGCTCTTGAGCCCTGTGCTATATCACGCTCCTCTTGTTGGCTCCTCTTCTCAAATACAGTTACTCCCAAGAGTGTTAAGCTGCCTGTCTTTCAGCTCATGGTACAAAATAAGTTATGAATGACTGCATTCCTCTTAACAGCAGAGGAACATCAAAGACCATGAAGGTGACTACAGTTTGTCCCTTTTACAGTGTCTTGCCCAACACATAGACTCAGAGTGTGTATGTGAATGAAGTACTGACTGAATGTGTAGATGGACGGGCTTGAATTTTCCAGTAAAGGAAAAGGAAACCATGAAGCAGGTATCAGGGGTGACTAAACCTGACAAAAACTTTTGGGAATCCAGAGGGAAGCATGTGGGCACCAAGTGACTTGAGGAAACCTGGGGGAAAGAGCAAAAAATTCAGAAGGTAGAGGAAGAGAAGAGAAGTCAGATAATCAGCAAAATGGAGACAATAGTAGAGAGTAAATCCCCACATACCCACTGTCAGCTCTAACAGTCATCAACATGTCACCAGTCTCGCTTCGGCTATCACCCGGTGCCCCCCAGTATTTTTCCTAGGGTGTTTGAAGCAAACCCCAGATACCACATCCTCTTAATTTGCCCATAACTACCTATGTATAAGTCTCTAGTAAATACAGGTACTTTTCTTTTTTTTTTTTTTTTCATTTTTTTTCAGGTACTTTTTGAACAAAAAAACATAAGGTTATGTTTTATATCCTGAAGGTGCCCAGAAAATGTAATTTCTAGGTAATTGAAAGATTTTTTTGATCAATCCAGATGAAAGGGAAGAAGCATGCACAATAATGTTCGTCATTGTTTTACTTGTAGCAGTCCCCAAACCGAAAGGAGCTCAATTAAGATAATACTAACAGCAGAGGAAATGGGATCGTAAATGGCAGAACAGCCACCTGAATTAATGTTGTATGTTCATTAAAGTTGGTAGTTATGAAGGCTAGGCAGCCACACGAGAGCTGCTACCTGTCCACCCACACGCGTTGCTTGAGGGTGGGGGCCCCTGCCTACGGCCTTGCTGCCTGGAGGGCTAGTATCTGGAGGTCGTGCCTCTGAGCCACCCCCGATTGAACCAAGGTGCGTCCACCTGAGCTAGTGACAGCCAGTCCACAGGTTGGGCAGAAACCTCTGTCTCTGTGGCCTCACAGGCCAGAAAAGATAAATTAGCTCCATGAAATCAGGATTTGACTTCCAGAGATCTGGGGAAAGAATGATTAAAAACTCTGGAACTGAAAAGTCATGTTGTTTGGGGCGGCTATTGTTGGTGATGCATGACTCAAGTTAGGAGAGTGTGGAACAGAAGTGCAGAGGTGGGCAGAGACCCCACCCCAAGCGCCTAACAGAGCCGCTCCAGTAGCTGATCGCTTGCCTTCCCAAGTCCTCCTCCCAAGTCTTGGGGCGCTTAGCTGACTTAGGTTCCTGTCCTTGGATTTCTGTGACATGAGCCACACACACACTTTTTTTTTTTTTGAGGTAATTTAACTTGACTGAGTGAATGTTCCTTGCAACCAAAATAGCACTAAGACAAAAGTGTTCACGGTATAATGTGGAGTGAAAAAAGAATGTAGCATTGTAATGATGTTGTATTTATAGTTACATGAAATGAAGGCACAAAATGAAGGACTAAAAGTGAACAGGGAAAATGAAAGCAATTACCGTGTGAGAGTGCTGGAATTCAAAGTGGTTTCCTCCTTTTTTATTTTTGTTGTGGGTGTTTGTAGTAAGGCCCCTAAAACTTTGGACCCTAACACTTCCTTCTAGTTCAGCCTGACCCTCTGGCAAGTCTAGCACCAATGGCAATAGGCTTCTTCTTCCAGTAACTACTTCAGACTTTGAGGCCTTTCTGGACTGTTCTCCCATCCCACTGTAATCCCATACATTTGAGATGATGGCTTGTTGTGTGAATATAGGGTATGTTATTAAAGCAATCTTTATTTACTATTAACAAGGTCCTCTGTTTATTTCTAGGAGACATGGAGGAGGGTATCAAGTAATTTCGAAAGTTTGTATTTGCACAGGTGTCTAAACATTTTGTAATTTTATAAGATTTCCCCAAAAATGCAATCACTGTCACCATGATAATTATGAGAAACTATTAAGATTTTAAAACATTTTGTTAAATATGGTCAACTGTTCTGCTAAAATCAGTTTTTTGACTGAATACCAAATATTAAATTAAAATAGACTCATCAAGAGTTAGCAAACATTTTCCAGCAAAATGAGGTGATCTGAGTGGGCTGACATGCTAAGAGGTCCCATGGCGGGAAGTGCACTGGGATGGGATCTAGCACTGACCCCAGCCCCAGGTGTGTTAGCGGCTTACTCTAGCAGACCTCCTCCCCGTCAGGCTTGTCTCCTCACCTGCCTGTCACTGAAAGAGCTGACCTAGATGAGGTATCTCCAAGGACTCTTCCAGGTCAAATGTTTAGAGTTCTATAGTTTTGGACATGATTAATAAAGAGCAATTTTTTTGCTAAGAAGGAGAAAGTGCCGGGACGCCTGGGTGACTGAGTCAGTTAAGCGTCATTAAGCGTAGGACTTCAGCTCAGGTCATGATCTCACGGCCCCCGTGAGTTCGAGCCCCGCGTCAGGCTCTGTGCTGACAGCTCAGAGCCTGGAACCAGCTTCGGATTCTGTGTCTCCCTCTCTCTCTGCCCCTCCCCTGCTCGCACTTGGTCTCTCTCTCCCAAAAATGAATAAACATTAAAAAAAAAATAAAAACAAAACAAAACAAAAAAAACAAAAAGAAAGAGAAAGTACCTGTATCTTTATAGGGAAAATGAGCCATAAACTTAAAAGACCAACTCTTAGCATTATTTTCTGTCTTCTTCTAATCCTTATCAGTGTACACGCGGGCACACACATACACACTTTGCTCTGTTTTTTAATCAATACACATGTCTTTTTTCATGCTGTACGTTATTTGGATGCATAAAATGTTCAGTACATATTTTATTACTCTTATAACATGTTACGTTCTATAAATGCATTGGATGTATGACATTTAACTCTCCTGAATTTTCCTGGACTGCCAATTATAATTCAAATATAAAATGTCAGCCTTCAGCCGACACTTCAGCACGTTCAGCGCACCCAGAGATGCAGGCAAAGCAGCAGCTCACTGAATTATAAAGTGACTCTCTCAGTGAGCACAGTTCGAAGGGGACTTGAGGAAAGTGTTATCAAAGGCCAAACCTTGATACACATGGTCAACCATGCAGACCTTTATTCCAAATCTCTTGACCTCAGGTGCTGAAGCCCTCCCGATGCCTCCGGACACCTGCAGAGTGGCAGGTGCTCACTTCTGCTTAGAGACTTCAAGTGCTGCCTGATTGCGGTCTCCTGGGTGACCCCTCAGGCCTCCCCTCCCGTGGCCCTTCCAGCCCAGTTTCCCTGCCCCTCCTCCCTTTGCTCCTCAGGCTCCCAGTCCACTGGTCTCAACCGAGGCATGCCACAGTTACCCGAGAGATTAGATCAGCTTCTAGGGAAGACATCCCAGAACGGGGAGAGAGCGGGCAGAAGAGGGCAAAGATTGCAGAAAGTCCCCGCAGGAAATTCAGATTTGCTTTCATGCCTCAAACGGGACCTGCTGCTTTGTCAAACAGAACCGACTAGCTACCACTAGCTGTGTTTCTCAGGCCCACACCAGTCCCCTTATTGAAATCTCCTGCTGTCAAAATCCAACCCACCAAGTGTACATTGGCACTTTTACTGGCAATATCTAGCATGACTGAGGATGACACAACCTTTCACCTAGTAATTCTATTCTCTGGTAACTATTCTAGAAACACTCCTACACATGAGCAGAAGAAGGCCTGTGCAAAGATCTTCATTGTATCACTGTCTGAAAGACTGAAAAACTATAAACAACCGAAATATCCATCAACAGAAGAATTGATTTTATTTTTTTAATGGGCTTTGATCATTTTATCTTGTTTTTTAATGTTTATTTATTTTTGAGAGAGAGAGAGACAGAGTGCAAGGAGAGGAGGGGCAGAGAGAGAGAGACAGACACAGAATCTGAAGCAGGCTCCAGGCTCTGAGCTGTCAGCACAGAGCCCATTGTGGGTCTGGGACCCACAGACCTCTAGATCATGACCTGAGCTGAAGTCAGATGCTTAACTGACTGAGCCACCCAAGTGCTCCCAGAAGAATTGATTTTAAAATTGAGATGTATGCATGCACACACACACACACACAAACACACACACACACACACACACACACAATGGAATACTATGCAACAGTAAAAATGAACTAGAGCAACGTGTCATTATATATAATTTATAATACATATTTACACATATAAACAAAGGATATGCAGAAGTATAAAAGCAAAATGTGGAAGGATACAGGAGAATACGATACACAAAATGACATTACTTCAGAATACATACATATCTAATAAAAGTATGAAATTCAGAGAATTATAAATGCCAAATTCAAAGTCTTAGTTACCTCCTAAGGTTGAAGGAGTGGGTTGCAGGGGGGTAGGGAAACACCAGTAGCTTCCACTGCATTGGTAATTGTATTAATTTTCTGTGGCTGCTGTAAGAAATTGTTTCAAATTTGGTGACTTATAACAACCAAAATTTATTTCCTCACAGTTCTGAAGGCATAAAGTCCAAAATCGAGATCACTGAGCCAGAATGAAGGTGTAGACAGGGCCATGCTCCTTCTAGAGGCTCTAGAAGAAAATCTCTTCCTTACCTTTTCCAGCTTCTGGTGGCTGCTGGCATTCCTTGGTTTGTGGCCATACCACTCCAGTCTTCAAATCTCTTCCTGCTCTGTCTTCACAGGGCCTTAGTGTGTGTGTGTGTGTGTGTGTGTGTGTAATCTCCCTCTGCCACCTCCCTTATAAGGACACTTGTGATGACATTTAGAACCCATTCAGATGATCCAGGATAATCTCCTCATCCAAGACCCTTAATTTAATCACATCTGCAAAGACCTTTTCTCCAAAGTTAACATTTATAGGTTTTAGGGATTAGGAGCTGATATCTTTGGGAGGGAAGGCATTGCTAGCCTACCATAATAATGTTTTATTTCTTAAGCTGAATGGTGGAAATAGCAAACGTAGACTGATGGACTTCTACCTTGAATTCCATTTATCTGTGTCTTACATCAGACAGAGACTGTGAACCAGTCATAGCAGGAGAGGTCTCCAGGAGGCTAGAGAGCAATGTAATGGGAGTAATTCAGTGGGCGGGTCAGAAGACTAGGAGTTATGCTGTAAGAGTAGAGTGTATGAATTTGTCATTTCAGAGGTGGGGTAATTCTGGATAGGTCACCTATAAACTGACTCTTGTTATGTATAGAATTTTTTGTGAGCCCCTTTTAAGATGTTAAATTATAATATTTAAAGAGTGGCCACCTCTTCCAAAAAATTGAGAAAACTGAAGACTAAAGCCAAATAAAAACCTTTTGAAACTGAGTGGATTAGATGCTAACTTGTAGCAGTAAAATTTCAAGCATTGAGGACAGGTCAGGGCAGAAAATTTCCCTATTACATAGGCAGCCACCAGCTCCACCTGCTTTTTATCCAAGCCTTCTGTTTCCAGCTGTTTCCAGGTCAAACAAGAAGCCAATGCTCTGAGTCAGCTCTATTCCCAGGAGATGACAAATGGGCTCAGAAGCTCGTTGGCCAACGTGAGCAGAGCTAAAGGAAGCGGGTGGTCACTCTTTTCTCAGCACAGTTCAGCTGTTTCTTCTTTGCCTGCAGCCTGGTCTGAGCAGGACTAATGAAGCCAGAACATGCACCACAGAGTCAGAGGGCTCCCTGCATCCTCCCTCCCCAAATGAGGGAGCAGTTGGTGTGAAAATTGGTAAAGGAAACCCAATTAGAATGGAGTCAGGAGGTCAGCGGGGGGAGCTCTCAGGAGCTACCACCCCTCAACTGCAGACCCAACAGGAAGAGACATCTTGCACAAGGGTACTACTTTACCATCCCAGCAAAAGGAGGAAAGTTTTTACTCCTCCTCTGGCAACAGCCCAGCCAATGAGAGACTATCACTGTTCAGCCAATGAAAAGCCACTATACTGCAAATGCCCAGTTTACTCCAGTGGACTTTTTAATTTATAACAGCCCTCCTAACTTCCTCCTTTCCTCTATAGAAGAGTGTTCCCCTCCAGAGCACCTGGGTGGCTCAGTCAGTTAAGCATCTGACTTCAGCTCAGGTCATAGTCTCACGTCCGTGGGTTCCCGCCCCACATCAGGCTCTGTGCTGACAGCTCAGAAACTAGAGCCTGCTTCAGATTCTGTGTCTCCATCCCTCTTTGCCCCTACTCACCCCCTCTCTCTGTCTCTGAAAAATGAATAAACCTAAAAAAAATGTTCCTCTCCTTTGTTCTCAGGACTTGCCTATGGTTTTGCCCTGGGGGCTTGTCCCGAATTGTGATTCATTGTCATTCCCAAATAAACCCGCTTTTGCTGGTAAAATAACTGGCAGTTTTATTTTTAAGCTTAATACTGGTAATGGCCAGGACCAACTCTACTGGAGGATGCCATGGAAATCTAAAAATTGAGGCTGACATCTGTGTTATTCTGCTTAAGGGCATTTTGTACATTTTGCACAAAATGTGCTGTGGGAAACAGTCTAAATGGGTCATTTTTGCACTTACAGATTGCTGACATGAATAACCTCTCTACCTCGTCAGGCTGAGAAGCTGAAGTTTGGCATTTCATTTGTCAAGTCTCACTCAGATGGCATCTCTACAAGCATCTACCTGAAAGTGATTAGCCCCATTACCTTCAATCCCATAACACTTTCTATTTCTTTCTTAACCACTTTTCACAATCTGCAATTATCTTGTTTACTTACTTGCTTATGTATTTATTGTCCATCTTTCTCATTGGAATGTAGGCTTTCTGAAGTCAAGAGCCCTACTTTTTTGTATATCTTATATTCTCAGAGGTTAGGACAGTACCTGACAGTATACAATAATCCTTTAAGTTTATTTTATTTTGAGAGAGAACGCGCACACACACACACACACACACATACACACAGGCATGAGTGTGGAAGGGGCAGAAAAGGAGGGAGAGAGAGAGAACCCCAATCAGGCTCTGAACTCGATCCCACAAACCATGAGATCATGACCTGAGCAGAAATCAAGAGTCAGACGCCCAACCAACTGAACCACACAGGTGCCCCATAGTATACAATACATTTTTACTGAGTGAATGAACGAATGAATGAACAAATGAATGGATTTGAATGAATAAATGCCCCAGGGCTCAAAAAGAATCAGTCATGGAAGTGATAATAGAACCCAAATGAATACATATATCCCATATTCATGGGCTTCAGCATATTCAGCTAAGATTACTTCCCAATTTACTATTTCTGCTGTGTTCCCACAATATACTGCTGTATGCACATTCATATGTACTTTTGCACATATGAAGTCCAGAAAGTTAAATGACTTGAATAAAACTATGCCACTAGTTATAGTTATGACTTGGACACTACTTTCTATCAGAGAAGTAATTTACTCATAGGATGCCTTGGGAGTTTTGCTTCTTCCCCCACAGATAAAACAACAAAACACCTCCTATGAGTGTACCATAGTTTTTTGGTTCATGAAGGCATGGTACAAAGTGAGCGTTACATTTGGCAAGTCAACAACTACTACATAGGAGGTTCTATCCAAGGAATAATTATCAAGGAAACAACTTTGGCTAGGCTTGATGATACTCTATGTCATTACAGATGAGTAAGAGGAGGACTCCCCAGGGCTACCAGGTACATGAGATGACCGACATGGAATTCTTGGATTCAAACTCTGGTTATTGTTAGCATTAGGGATATTATTTCGCATATTTAAGGGACAACTCTACTAGGAAGCAAGGCACTGACTGATTTCGTGAGACCTTTCCAGCATCTGGGTCCATCTGGGCAAGGACAGCACAGGAAGCATGAAAAATAGGAGCTCCTAATACCCACTCCCCCTCCTCCCACGAGACTACACTGCCCCCTCTTGATTTGAAGGGTGAAAACTGATTGCAGGTACTTAATACATTGATTGAGAAGCATTACTAATTTTTTAATGAGCCTGAATGTTTTCTTTGTGTCTAGTTCTCATTTTCTCTTTGCATGTTACAGAAAATGCACCCCAGTTCATTCATTCATCCCTTCTGTCTTGCTGCTCCTTGAAAACATTGCCTATTCTGAAATCTGTTTTTAATTATAATAGAAAAGTATAGCTTTCATTGAAAGGAGATAGAATTTCAAATAATTTCGATTTCTTTTTTTAAGTTTATTTATTTGGGGGGGGGGAGGGCAAAAAAGAAAGGGAGAAAGAGAATCCCAAGTAGGCTCTGTGCTAATAGTGGGACTTGATCTCACCAACGGTGAGATTATGACCTGAGCCCAAATCAAGAGTCAGATGCTTATTCGACTGAGCCACTGAGCACTCCTCAAATCATTTCAATTTCAAACCATTTCAATTTCAATAATTTCAAACAAACAAAAAGCCTGAGGTACTGTATCTCCTGCTAACCGACAACGAAAGAATTACCCACTGTAAGGAAGACTCTATGAAAATGAGAGATTTACCAACGAATAGCCTATCTTTGAGAATCATTCTTGGCACTCAAACAAAGCTCATGATTAACTGATATCATTCATTATAATTAATAGTACTGGGGCGCCTGGGTGGCGCAGTCGGTTAAGCGTCCGACTTCAGCCAGGTCACGATCTCGCGGTCCCTGAGTTCGAGCCCCGCGTCAGGCTCTGGGCTGATGGCTCAGAGCCTGGAGCCTGTTTCTGATTCTGTGTCTCCCTCTCTCTCTCTGCCCCTCCCCCGTTCATGCTCTGTCTCTCTCTGTCCCAAAAATAAATAAAGGTTGAAAAAAAAATTTAAAAAAAATTGTACTGTAGCGACCACTTCTACCACCATCTTAAAGAAAGGCATCTCCTTTAAAGCCCAAAGAGCAACCAATAGATGACTCCCTAAGAGATGATTTTTAGTACAGAAGGATGGTACCCTAAATGTTAAACACAACACTAAAAAAAAAAAATCACAAAGCAAAGCAATTTTAAATTAAGCATAACTATTATTTCAGAATAATATTCAGGTGGTGGAGCAACTTTCTAAAAACCGAATCCCCAGAATGTGCCAGAAAACATTACATTAAGCCAACAAATTCAATAGTGGTAAAGACATATAGTATGGTCGTTTTCTGCCTGAGGGACAGAGATTGGTAGCCTATGCAATGTTTTCAGTTAACTGCTCTGAGGACTGGTTTGACTCATTTGAATCATGCCTGAGAACTCCAATGGCTCACATACAGCTGTGGCAGGAAGGCAGCTCTTAGAATTACTGCCTGCAAAGATAAATCCAGTGTGTCCCTCTAAATTATTGACCTAAATTATCTCCTTGACTCTTTGCTGTTCGTTGGCCAGCCTCATCTCCTACTAAATGGTGAGGGCCTTCAAGGCAGGAACCCTGTCATTCATTTTTGCATCCCCCGCTTCCAGCACAGAGGAATGAAGTTAACACGTGACTGATTGGGTGTGCAGCACGGCTCAAAAGTCAATCCTCTTTTGAGACCTTTTTCTTTTATCTGTTCTAGTGTTTGTTCCCATATTTTTGGCATTTTAAAGACTTAAAAAAATATTTTGACTAAAAGCAACTCAGATTTTGTGGTTCAAATTAGCTCATAACAGACTTATAACATCTTATGAATGGTGGTATTGCTAGGTCCCTTTTAACTTATTTTTCTTGTATTTACTATGATACTATAACCAAGATCTCAAAATCACTATAAAATATACTGGATTCTGAAATGCTCATTATGCATACTAATTTTTACCAAATATTATGGGTGACAGAATGCAAGCTTTTTCAAGCATTTACAGTTGGGATCCACCTACAGACACCTACACCTGCAGTCTTCAGAGTCTCCGTATCTCCATATCTCAGCCACAGCAATGATTCCAGATGCTTGCTGATTGCTCCATCCCTACCCCACTCAGGCTTTGCTGCTCAACCTCCATCATGGGCAATCACAAATACTACCCCTTTAAGGGAAGTGCCCTAGAGTCCACATCTAATGTCTGTGGAAATCCAGCAACTCCATCAAGAAAAAGCAAACTAAAATGCAAAAAACAAATTCCATCAGGAGGAAGTAAAATAAAAATGCCAAAAATTGGTGGGGGGGGGGGGGTAAAGAGCACGAAATACCTCTGCAGATGCCAAAAAGGGGCATTATATTAGGCATACTGCTTTTAGGAGAATTGACCTGGAGTTTACTTGAGTTGCTTACAGTCTAAAGGGAAAGATAAACAAAAAAATCAATCATCACAATGTAGGATTTGGAGACCACACAGGATTCAAAGACCGTAATCGAGGTTTGAACGGGGCACTCTGGGAGCACAGGGGAGGGTCACCTGACCCTGGCCTGAAAGGGTCAAAGAAGGTTTCACTGAGGAGCAAATCCTGAGCTTCATTCAGAACAAACAAGAGCAGGCCAGAGCCAGAAGGGTGAGGAAGTGCATCCCAGGCAGAAGAAAGACTGTCAGACAAGAGAACTCACATAATTTGGTAGCATCGGGGTCCAGGGTCTGTGGAATATAAAGCTGGATCAGGTGGTCGAGGGTCAGCTCATCATGAAAACCATGACAAAGAATTCGGGTTTCAGGGTGACTGTGAAGGGGAGTCGTCTGGGAAGTAATTTAACTTGCATTTAAAGAGTAAAGTCAGGGGGCGCCTGGGTGGCGCAGTCAGTTGAGCGTCCGACTTCAGCCAGGTCACGATCTCGCGGTCCGTGAGTTCGAGCCCCGCGTCGGGCTCTGGGCTGATGGCTCAGAGCCTGGAGCCTATTTCCGATTCTGTGTCTCCCTCTCTCTGCCCCTCCCCCGTTCATGCTCTGTCTCTCTCTGTCTCAAAAATAAATAAAAACGTTAAAAAAAAAAAAAAAGAGTAAAGTCAGAATACTAACTTGTTAATTCACAGTGCAAACGAGGGGTGGGGAAATGAGCCAAAGTTCTTGATAAAACATGAAGATTGGCAGGAGCTTATGAGATGGCAGCAACTGAAAGGAGTAGACAGGGATGCATAGTAGTTCAGGAGGGAGTTTTCACCTGGGGAGGTGGGCTGGGGTGGGGGAGCCATGAAGAAGGGTCAGCCTGGAGAGTTAAGGGAAAGCTCCACCCCTTCCTTGCCCTGACTCTGAGGCACATAGTAAACAGCCAGCAGTGATTTGTAAGAGCTGTGAGGAAAAGTAAAGACCAGAATTCTGTTAAAGTGAGGAATGCAGGCAACATTCTGGGAAGTCATTTGGGGTCCCAGAGGGACTGATACTCAGTGGGTATGTACAACAGGACCAGGATAAGCCACTCTTCCCAGCCTCCAGAGTATTCCCCATCACTTGACCACCCTTAGGTTGCCCCCCACCCAGTGAGCCCAGAAACTAAAGGAGCAGCACTGGGTATAGCAGAAGGCCCCGTGAATTATATGAATCCACATCTGCATGATGGCCATTTTCCTTTCTGCTTGCTTGGGGCCAGCCCACACCATTTTGGTTATCAAATATTCTAATTCTCGCCCAGAGTGTAAGCAGTTTGTTTGTGAGGAATGGGGAGGCTGGATTGCCCAGCAGACAGGGCTAAGGAGAAGCAGCACTGAGATGCCTGAAGATGGCAGTGGGGAAAGAGACTGCATATCCAGGAAAGCTAAAGGTAACAGGGTTGGGAGGCTTATTGAGCGGAGCTGGCCTTGGGTGTGAAAGAGCTAAACCACGATGCCATTTGCAGTCTCTGAGAGCTGGCTGAACTGGGAGAGAAGTGCTGTTAGCCTAGCTGGCTCCTAGTTGGCCAGGTCCCAGAGCCTGGCAAAATTGAAAGCCGAGTTCAATGCCTGGGGAAAGGGTGGGGGTGGGGGTGATTTGTGCTAAATTCTGCTTGGGGTTATTTTAGCACTGAGTTAATTTCATTATGTTCAAATGTAATCTCACATTTAGTAAGTATGCTAACTTGATTAACCAGAGGATTTTATCCCTACCTACTCCATATATTTTTTCTTTATTTCTATTCCGCTGCCCCCTACCTCCGTAGAGACAGGAAGCATGAAACAAAAGCAGTTGTTTTTATGCATTTGCTTTGACCCTAAAAGAGTCAGAGGGAATTTATTCTGCAGCCTTAATTTATTGTTTGCTATTTGAAGAGATCTAGCAAGATCAAAGTGAGTTTCAACTATGATCACCCATAAAACTCCACAATCCTACACTGCAACCCTTTCTAGCACAGAACCAAACATGCTTCTGGACCCTTATGAAATGTAGCAAATGTAATTGCCTTTGACAAGCACAGCTGAGCAGTGTACCTAAGAGTATCAGAATATTAGGGGTATGGTAAACCCTATCATAAAAGCTTACCATAAAACTGAGACAAAATCAATGCGGGCTGAGGGCTTAATTTGGACAGAGTTGGGTTTCCCAGTAGGTAAACTATTAGTGACAGGCAGTTAGAAAGAATATTCTAGTTAGTTACCTACAATACACAATATAGTTGTACCATAGTTAAAAAAAAAAAAAAAAAAAAAAAAAAAACGATTCTAGGAACAAAGTTGCTTTTCACTTTGGCTTCATTTTTAGTTCAATTCCCTTCCAGACACTGGCTAGAAAACCCCATATATGAGAAACAATGAGGAGCAAATTCTTTGGTGCTCTAGAATGTTCTTGATAGGAGATATAAGTTTATTGAAAACCACTATTTCCTGCTTTATGTTTCACAGATGAGAATGTTTGCACAGAAACCACCAACCCACATGGCTCTTACTGCTGGTTTCCCAAATAAGAACTTCTCTCCACAGTCTCCCTTGTCTTGCTTTCTCCGGACTTTCCTGTCCATGGGGGAAAGAACGAGACACCAGGTGCTCTGGGGAGAGCTCTGTGGTTCCTACTGAGAGTTTTCTCCCACCTGTGTCGGCCACAGGAGCACACGGAGGGTCTGGAATCCTATCCAGAGCACATGCCCACATAATAGGAACACCTGGCTGACACAAATAGGAAGATACACCTTCACGAAAACAGCAACATTGTTCTCATAGAGCACAGAACCAAATCTTGGGAGAGACCTAACTAAAAGTAGATGTGTGTGCCCCTCATAACGTTTTGTTTTGTTTTGTTTTGTTTTGTTTTGTTTTGTTTTGTTTTGCTTTTAGAAAGGGTTCTGAAGAGAAAGAAAATAACTGCTGTGGTTCAATTTATGAAAACCAAGCAATAGGGGGCACCTGGGACAGAACCTAGCCTATAAAAAGCCCTCAATAAAGATTTTGACTGATGGTTGCCTCCCCTACCCTATTCAGTAGCCCTCATTTCTATGAGCTCCTTTCCAGTATTACAGCTGTAAATATTGCATTCTGCCATGCAGAAGATGATATATAATCAGCTTGTTTTCCAAGAAATTTATATTTTTAAGGTTATTTATTTTGAGAGAGAAAGAGAGAGCATGAACAGGGAAGGGGGCAGAGGGAGGCAGAGAGAGAATCCCAAGCAAGCTGCACACTCCGCTCAGCATGGAGCCTGGCAGGGGCTCCATCCCATGAGATTGTGACCTGAGCAGAGATCAATAGTCAGTCGCTTAATCAGCTGAGCCACCCAGGCGCTCCAACATTGATGTTTTTAAGGTCAACCATCATTTGGATGGGGGGAATTTCCGAATGGTTTATTCACTGATTGACCAACACTCGTTCAAGGCTTCTTATGAACAGACACCACATTCATTAAGCTGTGCTGTTGGCAGTGAAGGGAGAAATGCACCTGCCCCCAAGTGTCTGTGGGAGAGACAGACACTTAGAAAATTATGGCCCTATGTGATAGAGGAATACAAACAGTTCCTCAAGATCTCGGTGGAGGCAGAGACTAACTCTGCCCAAGTGGAGTGGGGAAGGAGGTGACCTTTGAGCTGGGGTAATTCCAGGGCAAGAAGGGAGGATGCCATTTCACACAGATTAGGAAAGGCATGAAAAAGTGAGGGCACATATGTGGTGCTCTGGTACCTTGAGAAGCATAGTGTGACCGGTGTGAAGAACACAGGGAGAAAGGGAGGGGACGTGAAAAGAGAAACAGATGGGGCCAGATTGTAAAGGCCCAAGGAATGGGACTTTATCTTATGCAATAAGCAGTCACTGAAGACTGAGCTCCTTGAGCAAGTGACAGAAGTGGAGAAGGGTCTAATTGTTTGCTCTGTGCTCAGCACCACAGCTGGCAAAGTGGATTTGAATTTATAGATGAAGAAGGCTCATTACAGAACCCAATTTTTTATGAGAGCAGTGTGAAGATGAATAGACAGAAAGAAAATGGAGACTGGTCCCTAGACAAATCTGGAGACTGTCACAACGGTCAAATAAAAACAAGAAGCTTACGTATTTGAGAAATTTCAAATTGGAACAAATGCAAGTGAGCATAAACATAGTTATTAAAGTAAAACAGTCTCCCTAGTGTAAACAATGACTACACAGGCTTCAAGATACATTTCGGGTTTTCCATGAAGCGTTTATATTAAAACATTATACGTATTCTGAATCAAAATCTATACTCCTGATTCCATTATGAGTTCAGAGAATATTAAAACAGATTCTGGCAACATTAGCACAATGAAATTACAGTATATGGCACTGCTTGCTGACTTCTTGCAATAATTTACAAACCAGACCAGTTGAGATGTATGGAAAATTTGCAGTCACAAAAAACTGAGTGATTTCTGGCAGGCACAAGATAAATTTGTAGTTTAGCCAAGAAAATAATTCACATTTCCTATTTACTACTCTAAGGCTCTTCGCATTACTTATCCTGCCTTCTTTCCTCTTTCCCTTTTTTTTTTTTTTTTTTTTTTTGTCTGATAAGTTTTGGAAAAAAAGCAAGTGCTTCTTTAGATTCTCTAAATTTAACTAGTTTTCAAAGGACTGGGAAACAGTTGGAAACTAACAAAAGCCTTAATACCTGACAGGTGTGTATATGTTCTGTGAGTCTTCTTGGAAAAAGTATTTGGCCCATGGGAGGCTTCTATGGTAAAGCTAAGGAATCATTTCAGTAAATATCTTTGAAGAGAACAGTGGAGAGTTGCAAAGCAAAGTCATTTTATTTATTTATTTATGTATGTATTTATTTATTTATTTATTTATTTTCTTGGGGGGGGGGGTATTTATTTTTGAGATAGAGACAGACAGAGCATGAGTGGGGGAGGGGCAGAGAGAGAGGGAGACAACAGAATCCAAAGTAGTCTCCAGGCTCTGAGCTGTCAGCACAGAGCCTGACTCAGGCCTTGAACCCACAAACTGTGAGATAATGACCTGAGCCAAAGTCAGACGCTTAACCGACTGAGCGACCCAGGTGCCCCGCAAAGTCATTTTAAAGCAGAGAATGATTCATCTTTGTCCTTGGCTTTCTCTCATTTGAATACTTTTTGTATTTTGTTTAAATAATCTTGCCCCTGATGCATGAATTTCTACCATGTACTACAAAATCTGTGATTTTCTTGTCCTGTGGAGAGACTACTTGAAAAGGAAAAGAACAATGTGCTATTCTTGGCAAGCAAAGAGCTGCTGCTGACTCAGTGGTCATTAAGTCACAACGTTTGGGTTATTGGTCCAGAGGTTGGGAGGCAAGCGCTACCATTGCTCTGCTCAGTGAACCCTGGTTGATGACTTAGGCAGGCTAGGTGAAGCCAGCCACCTAGAAGCCCTTTGTAGGTTTGAAATTCTGTTCGCGCTGAGAAACGAAGTGGGATTGGCCTCAATAGCCAGTTTCAATGAGCAGAGAGCCAAGTGGCTTAGCCACATAAAGGCGTACTTTAAAAGTGTCTCCTGGGGCACCTGGGTGCTCAGTCAGTGAAGCATCTGACTCTCGATTTTGGCTCAGGACATGATCTCACTGTTCGTGAATTTGAGCCCCACATTTATGTTGATAGTGCAAAGCCTGCTTGGGATTCTCTCTCTCTCCCTCTCTGTCCCTCTCCTGCTCACTGTCTCGCACGTTCTCTCTCTCTCTCCCTCAAAATAAATAAACTTTTTAGAAAAAAAGCATTGGGGGGCACCTGGGTGGTGCAGCCAGTTAAGTGTCCAACTCTTAACCTTGGCTCAGGTCATGATCTCACAGTTTGTGAGTTTGAGCTCTGCATCGGGCTCCATACTAAGGCTGAACATGGATCCTGCTTAAGATTCACTCCCTCATGGGGCGCCTGGGTGGCGCAGTGCGTTAAGTGTCCGACTTCAGCCAGGTCATGATCTCGCGGTCCGATCTTGAGGTCCGGGAGTTCGAGCACCGCGTCAGGCTCTGGGCTGATGGCTCGGAGCCTGGAGCCTGTTTCCGATTCTGTGTCTCCCTATCTGTCTGCCCCTCCCCCATTCATGCTCTGTCTCTCTCTGTCCCCAAAAAAATAAACGTTGAAAAAAGAAAAATTAAAAAAAAAAAAAGATTCACTCCCTCTTCCTCTGCCCCTCCCCCCAACTCGTGCTATCTCTCTCACTCTCTCTAAAAAAAAAATAAGTAAATTAAAAAGTGTCCTGTCCTCTCTATATGTGGCATTGAATCAGGCAATCATGATGAAGTCTTCAAAAAGAAAGCAGGAATAATTGTGAGATAATACTCAAAAATGTATATATTTTTAAATATATGATTTATTTTGAGCTCCATAGCTACCTCCAGAAACTGGATCCACGATGGAAGATTCCATCCACAATCCATCTCTTGGAAGCCAAACCCTCAACACTCAGGAAATAATACAAATACAGCCAAATTTAGTGTTTGATCTATTTTGTCCAGATGACTTCCTACAAGAGTGGATCTCAGCAAAGCATAGAAGGAGAGTTCTATTTAGGGGCATTTGGAAATCTTCTTTGGGCCACACTGAGGAATCAAGTGGTTCAATTGTTCTAAACTATAAGGAAAAACTGTACTGGTACTCACAATCTTGCAAACTAACATTTTATTCTTTTTTTAAATATTAAGAAAGTCCTATTCATTTGCATTCACTTTTAGTGGGGTTGGGAGTGGAAGAAATAATACAAAAGGCAAAGTTTTAATTTTGATGAGGGAAACATTTTTTTTCAAGGTTCTTCAGAGAACTCGTCATTATTTCCTGTTCCAAAGTATTTTATTTTATTAACTGTAATAAAACACATTATGTCATACTGTGGTACACGTTTTCATTAGAGGGTCTCAAAGCAAGACAGTGTTTAATTAAGGGCCCAGTCACAGGTTCAGGGAGGTGACTGTGGGCCCAAGCAGGAACAAAGCAAATCTGCCCAATAACTTAGAATATGATGGAAGTTTTGTGTGATGGGAAAGGACTCAGGAAGGAAAGTGGCCATCCTGCTTCCCCCTTAATGAGAACCTTCTCTCTAACCCAGGGGCTGGGCAGGGCTGTTAGCAAGTGAGGTCAGATCCAATCCAAGGTGGAGAGGGAGGAGGGCAGCTGGGGACCTGTGGCTTGGAACAGAGGTAGGGCAAGGAGAGGGAGGTGCCAAGAATGGCTGTGGAGGCCCTGCCTGGGGAAATCCTTGGGGAACACAGGGGACCCTGACTGGCAAAGCTGTTGTCTTTCTGCCCTTCCTGCTCACTTCCCTTCTGTTATCACCATTCAACAGCCATTTTTTAAAATTTTTAAAATTTTTATTTTTTTTTTAACTGAAGCCCTGTTTCACGCCAAGATCTCAGCTAGATGCTGGATTCCAGACAATAAAAGCAGAATAGTTTTCAGGAACCCTGAAGTCATTTCTGAGGAGCAGAGTTCTAGCGACATGAACTATGTTGCTCCTTAAGGCACAGAGCCTGTATTAAGGAAGGTGAGATTTGGGGCCCAGAGATATGAGGTGAGTGAGATGGCTGCCACTGGGGTAAGATAGACTGCAGCCCTTCCCCCCATCCACAGTCTCTTACCCCACCCCCAACCCCAGTGGACCCACTGGGTAGGGCTGGGAACCAGGTATCCACTCAACCTGAGGAAGAACTTTCTGAGTCAGAAGTGTCCAAAGATAAAATGAGCTGTGTTGGGGGTGGCAAACTGCTGGCCACTGGGGTTATTGGAGAGAAGGCTGGATAGTTACTAGTGGGATTGACAAGATCTCTTCCATACTCACGATCTATTAATCCCTAATGGGCTGGTCTCCTGGAGATGGCAGTTCCGGGTGAACTAGACTGCTCTGCTCTAGTGGGTCATAAGGATGATGAGGTCTGATCAGGAAAGGGTGGTAGGAGAAAGCCTGGTGACGAAGGAGTTGGGAACTGAGGGTAGGAGTGGGAGGGAAGGGAGTATATAGGGCTACCATAACAAACTACCACAAACTGGGTAGCTCTAAACAACAGAAATTTAGAACTTGACAGTTCTGAAGCTAGAAGTCCAAAACCGAGATGTCAGCAGGGCTGGTTCCTTCTGAGCACTCTAAAGGAGAATTTGTTCCGTGCTTCTCTCAGCTTTGGATAACCCCTGTTTTACCTTGGCTTATAGATGCATCACTCCAGTCCTCTGCCATCACATGGCATTCTCTGTCTTTATATGGTCATCTTCTTACAGAGATACCAATCATATTAGACTAAAAGCCCATCCAACTCCAGTATGACCTCATATTAATTTAACTAATTAGATCTGCAATTACCCTATTTCCACCTAAGTTTACACTCTGAGGTACTTCAACATATCTTATTTTTAGGGGGACACAATTCAATCCATAACAGGAAGCAACTTGGTTAATCTCTGAGACTTCTACCTTTGCAATCTGTACAACTCCTGATGCTGACACTGGATGGTGAGAGGCTGGGTAGGGCTGGAGTGGACACCACTCCCACTGTTAGCCCTAGCTTGACTATATACAACACGGTTCTGAGATTGTTACCAGAGCTTCAAAAAATTCTGCCCTTTCATTCCACAGAATCTTCATCTCCTTACAACATCCACAACCTGGACACCCGCATATCCTGTGCATATCCTGACACCTTAGAGTCTCAAGCTGTCTCCTTTCATCAAAGTCCTCTCTGAGATCTTTCCTTCACACTCAGGCATAGAATAACTTGGGGAGGGTGTGTGTGTGTGTGTGTGTGTGTGTGTGTGTGTGTGAGGGTTTTGTTTGTTTCTCCTTTGGGATTCTTCTTAGAACCACCTAGACAGCACCCAAGATTTCTGGCCAATTTTATGCAGTGTTGGACAACTGGGTATCTTAAATGAATTTCCTAAAATTTGTAGGGAGACACATTATAAACTGCAATTCTAGAAAAATTTCCCTGCAATATTTTTCCATGGGATTACAAACACATAGGGAGAATGTGGTAAAATGGGGGAAGACCAGACCCAGAAACACCAGAGGTCAGAAGTCTCAAGTTCTATGACCGCACACTACAATTGACATTAGTGGTTGGGTCACTCTTCTCTGTCCTTTAGCTACGCCAATGGTAAAACTAGGTTAGACTATTTCAATGCTGGTATTCTATGATTTCATAGAAGTCAATATTCTGTGATTTCAAAGCAGGTCTCTAAGGAGCATTCTAATGCAAATATTCCATGAATTTATAATAGCTAAAACATTTTATGCGGTTAAATGGAAATAAAGAGGGGACACATATATCATTTCTCTGAAAATCAGATAGTATCTTTGGGGGATGATGTCACCTTGAGCGTCAGTTTTCCTATCTATAAAACAGAAATAACAATATGGACCCTATAAAGTGGTGGGAGTGAGAGAGCTGTAACTCGCTCTCCCTCTCTCTCTCTCTTCCTCCCGAGAGGCAAACCAGAAACCTCTGAACCTTCTCTAAAACAGCTCCTGGGCTCTCTGCGACCGAGCCCGGGTAGGATCCAGAGGACCAAAAGACCAGGAGGGGGCGGGGCGAGAACAAGAGGAGGTAGGCTTTGTTCTCGCCCCGCCCCCGCCCCTCCCTAGATATCGCGAGAGGGCGGGTCCGCTTGGCTTCGGCTTCGGCGTCGGCGTCGCTCCCGCGCTGGGGCAGTAGGCTGGCTTGTCTCCGCGGGCCGCGGTTAGGTGTCGGTGGCGAAGGGCGCGCGAAGGGCCGCCAGCCGCGCGGCGTCGGCCCTGGCGTCGGGGTCGTTGTGTCGTCACAACGACTCCGGTAGTCGTCTCCGCGACAGCAGGTGCGGCCGCTTTAGCCCCAGGCGGGCTCCGCGGCTGCCTGGCGAGTCTGTGCACGCGCCCAGCCCTTTCCTTCCTGGACCCAGCGCCAAGCAGCGACGCTGAGCCGACCGCCGGAGCGGCGGGCAATGGCGGCCTCGACGGCCTCGCATCGGCCCATCAAGGGGATCCTGAAGAACAAGAGTTCTACGACTTCCTCTGTGGTGGCCTCGGCCGAACAGCCCGGTCGGAGTGTCGACGAAGAGCTGAGGTGAGAGCCGGGAGCGACGGCCGCGGGTGGGCCTGGGAAGCTCCTCCCCGCTCGGGCGGCCTCGCCTTCCTCCCCGCCGCCGTTACCGGCCCCGACCCCGAGCCTGAGCGCTGACCGGCGACCGGGGCAGCTCTGTGGATGCGGCTCCGGCACCGCTCGGGTCTCCGTCCTCCGGCCAGGGTGCCGGCTAGAGTGATTTAAAGAAGACAGGAGCTATGACGTTTATCATTTTTGTTTTTTGTTTTTTTCTTTTTTAAAAGTATATGCGCAGATGCAATATTTTGTAAAACAAACATCTGATCTTTGAACTTTGGGAAATTAGGAACATTAAAGAATCAAATAGAAGTTTCAGAGCTTCACCTGTTAAGCTTTTATAATTTCTTAACTTCGTATCTGAGGTATCTAAAATTTTTCAATGATAAAAGTCTTTTCTTGTTATGTGAACCCTTTAAAATCTGGTCTCAAGCCAATAGGAGACCTCTCCATAAAAGAGACCCTTTTCCCCATTTTTCTAATTGAGCTTCCACAGTCATTCCTTTTTAGGTGAAGATCATGCCTCACTCAGTCTGGTATGGTAGATCCTGGTTTGTCATTTTCTCTCCACTAAGGGGAACAAAAATTTTCCAAGTCTTTGGTCTATATTTAATGAAAATATACTTATTGCTAATTGTTTTTGTATCTGCAGCAAATTAGGAGTACTTTCTAGTCTTTGTTCCTCTTGGAAGGCATAACTAAACTCAGAACAGTTCAGAGAGTAGCAACTTAAAATGATCTGGTGATGTTTTAGTCTTTCATACTCACACATACACATGTAAAAAGATGTTGCCCAATAGCATTTTGTTATAGTAAATAATTGGAAACAACCCAAGGTCTGTTAGTAAGGACTGGTGAAATATTAATTATGGTACATTTATATAATGAAACAATACACCAGCCTTTTAAAAAGAATGAGATAGATGTATTTGCACAGAGGAAGATATCCAAGGTGCCATGCTCAATGAAAAAATAAGTAGTACAGTACAGTAGAGTGTAAAACATACCACTGGATTAGAAGTGCTAGGGGGCTTCGGTGTTGTTAAGATAACTAAAAGTATAAAGACTCCTCATTCTGGAGAGAAGTTACTGAAATCTGTAAAGTCATAAAGGTAAAATGAGGATGTTTGTAAAAATTTAAAATATTGCAACTAGAGCAAACCTGTTCAAATATCAATTTAGGTCTATAACGTGAACTGCTATCAAATTTCCCACCACATAGATTTATGGAAATTTGTGTTAACTTAAAGAAAACACTAAGTAGGATGACAGCATAGAATCATGGCCTTTGGATGCTTGACTTACATTTTCTAACAGGAAATTTTCAAACCTGTCTTTTGGGTAAGCTGCTTCAAGTGGGAATTGGTGGGGAGTTGGTTGTAGGTTACTAAATTAAGAAAACAAATCTCACGGGCACATAGCTATAGCAGGAAGACCAAGATAGTTTACAAAACAAACTGTAGAAAGCTCTTATGCAGTTTCAGAGTATTCAACCACAAGAGTATGGTTCTCACTGGCAAGCTTAATTTGAGTTTCTTTTTGTTTGGCTACCAAGTAACTTACTGTTTTTCTCTTTCTCTGCTTCCTTATCTTCTACTTATTCTCAACTTTGATCTGCCATAATTTCCTGTGGCCTACTCAGTGGGTTAGCCTCTCTCTGTTATTGGCTGGGGTTTACTTCCAGGTCTTCCTGCCTTGAAAACCACTATCCTAGACTGCTAGCAGGACAGATTCACTTAGAAGGGACCTTTTACAAGGTTCCAGGGTAGATGATTTTGACTGACTTGTCCAGTTGAGAGGGTTAGCACTGAAGTCTTCAGAGCTCTAATTCATTGAGGTTCATGTTTGGTTCCAAGTAGTAAAAGGGGATGGGCTTTTTCATGATCAGTGTTAATGATTACAGTCATGTAGCAAAGAAAATTCTATTGGTAATACACTCCACATTGTTTATGTCATAGCTTATGCAAACAGTATTATTATGAGAGCCTCTGAACAGAAATGATAAAAAACAAAAAACAGTTGAACACTCTTTGTAATGTTTTGATTTTAATTTAAATACAACCAGTATTCCCCCTTTCCTGTAAAGAGGACTGAAAATAAATAGCTATCTTAGTTACAATACACTGAAAATTCAGAAACTAGTAAGTGTAGTGTAATAGTTTACCTTTTATAAGGCAAAAGAATCTCAGATTACTGTGAAAATGACCAGGGATCTAAGTCAATTCTTGTTACTCTTAGTAGTTCTGTTCTGTATAATAACCATAGACACTGAATTAGTGAGTACTGAACCATTACTCCAAGGGGAAATACAGAGTTAGGTTCCTGCAAGGTTCCTTCTTGTGCCTAGAGCACTAGACAGCACTTTAGCACTACACTTGGGAGCCATTTAAAACAATACATTCAACAAAAAAGCAAAAAACGTGGTACTAAATGGACTGCAAAAGAGACACTTACAACATGAGTGCTAAAGCAAGAAGATAAAGTATCCCCTTGTTTAACAGCTGGAAAGATGTGCATGGAGCAACTCAAATTTTTCCCTGTTCTGT
Source organism: Prionailurus viverrinus (assembly GCF_022837055.1). NCBI lineage: Eukaryota > Metazoa > Chordata > Mammalia > Carnivora > Felidae > Prionailurus > Prionailurus viverrinus. The sequence continues at coordinate 86,320,324 of NC_062569.1, read as the reverse complement.
GTATGTCTGTGAGAGATGGAGAAAACGCCTCAGGTATTGATTTTTGAGTTACAAATTTTATCAAGTAGGCATATTTGCAAATTCAGAATCTGCAAGTAACCATACCTTTTATTGGTGCCTTTATCAAGTCGTAGTTTTCCTTTTTCTGCACATACCACTGCTTCACCCTGGTTTCATTAGTTATGAGGATATTATTTAACATTTTATTTAACACAGAGACATGTTACCAAGGGATTTTTTTTTCCTAAGGCCAGAAGTTGAGTTGTCTTATTCCAGTGGTCTCTAAACGTTTTGTTGTGTATCTTTTTAGTAGGAAAAAAATATGCTTCAAATATGTTTGTTTATAATTTATCTCATATTACTATCATTAGATAATATTTCAAGGCTCATTGTACACTTAAAGTGAGATTCATATAATGCCATATTTCAAATAGTCCTGGAATATTTTTTATACAATTCTTGTCAAACTTTTTTGATGTCTCAGTGCTATTATTTTCTTACTCTTGTTATGGTACTGTTATCGTCAATGAATGGTTTCTTCAGTTACCACTTGTCAGATACCATTTTTTGAGGGTTAGTTCCACTGGACAGAATCTGTAAATCCACATAACCAGTTATAGGTAAATCTCAATTTTATCACATTGTTCAACTAATTAGAACACCACTGTCATCTCCTATGATTTTGGAATTCCCATTCTATCAGGATACCTTGAATATAGTGTACAACTTGTGAAGGTCTAACATAACAGATCTGGTGAGTAGCCATGTGCATTTCATCAGAAATAAGAAATCATGTATTCTAAGATGTACCATGATTTTATGTACCACCAAGAAAGAAAAAAATACTGTCAATTATAAGATGCCATCCATTTTAAGATACACTGTTTTCAGAGAGGTTGAAATGAGAAATGTGTGCATTTTGAATTGGTGAAAATAATGAAGTTAAGTGTTACTAAAGACAGGGCGCCTGGGTGGCTCAGTTGGTTAAGCATTGGACTTGAGCTCAGGTTATGATCTCATGGTCCATGAGTTCCAGCCCTGCATTAGGCTCTGTGCTGACAGCTCAGAGCCTGGAGCCTGCTTAGGATTGTGTCTCCCTTGCTCTCTGCCCCTCTGCCACTCGCACCTGCACGCTCGCTCGCTCTCTCCCTCCCTCCCTCCCTCCCTCCCTCCCTCTCTCTCAAAAATAAATAAACATTAAGAAAAAACTTAGAAATGTTACTAAAGCCTATTTTATGAGAGGTGTTACAGGTTAGTGATTAATCTGGGGCTAGATTGCCTGGGTTTGGATTCTACTAGTTACTAGCTCTGTGACTTCCAGTGAGTTATTCATTATATCCATGCCTAGTTTAATTGTTAAATGAGTTAATAAATGTAAAGCTTTTAACTCAGTACCTCACCCTCAAATGTTAGTCTTCCAGTAGAAATAAATATAGAAGTCTAATTTTTCCCACATCTCAGTAGGTTGTTTTACACAGTATGCTTTGAAGTCACTATGTTCCATTCAAATTCTATGGTACTCTCAGGTGATACAGGCAAATTCTGCTTCAAAACATTGTGCTTGAATTAATTGCCTTTAATAAAATTTCATATAAGCATGCTTCAACTTCATCTTTTTCTGCCTGTAAAGGGATATGGACTATAGTCAAAGCCTCACTGAGCAGAGTTTTCCAAAAGTGACTTCTTTTTTTTTTTTTTTTTTTTAATTTTTTAACGTTTATTTATTTTTGAGACAGAGAGAGACAGAGCGTGAACAGGGGAGGGGCAGAGAGAGAGGGAGACACAGAATCTGAAACAGGCTCCAGGCTCTGAGCTGTCAGCACAGAGCCCGACGCGGAGCTTGAACTCACAGACCATGAGATCATGACCTGAGCCGAAGTTGGACGCTTAACCGACTGAGCCACCCAGGCGCTCCCAAAAGTGACTTCTTGATTACTGATTGCTTTTATTGTTAACTCTTACTTTAATTGTTCAGTAATTGTGTCAAGCTTCAAAGTATTGTACTTTGTCAACTTATGTAAGTTGAATCTTTATTGAAAGAAAGAACCACTTCTTGAAATGTGCAATTAAGAAGTGTAACACCTTGAAGCAAAATCTTGCTTCCCACTCTAAGCGTGGCTAAAACTTATCAAATGAGCAAGTCACAAGCAACAAGAAGTACGAATAGGTTTTGAGGTGGCATCATATGAGCTATCAAAGTGAAAGTGAGAAGGGGTGACTTTCTGGACCAGATTTAGGCTGCAGGAAAACCAATCTCCCAAGTGGGAGGAGGAAAATGAAACCAGCAGGTGCTTTCGTGCTCCTAGCAGATCTGCAGTGTAAGTGGTGGTGTCCCTCTTTTTTCTAGGTAGAGAGAATGAACCTCAGGTCATACAAACAGTTTGGAATTAACCTCAAATCCTGCTTTTTGGATTTTGTTACTCCAAACTAATGTTACTTCTGCCAAAACTTTAGAGATGCTTATTTCCATATTTAGTGTCCTCTGCTGAGAGTTTCTTCTACTTCACTACCTTCTCCCTAAGAATTCCGGTGTGCTTTGTAGCCTGTTGTTTTATGCCCTTATTTAGATTGATGATTTTTCAAGATATTGTTATCTTCTTTGGAGCTGATTAATTCTAAGAATTTCTTTTGTTCTTAGTATTACGTTGAGAAAGTGGAGTAAAGCTTTGAATATATAAAACTTTAGTTCTATTTATAGTGGAGAATAAATGGCAAACAAAAATTTTGGGCTATATATAATGTAGTGATACATAATGTGGTTTATTATCTTATATATATATTTCTTGGGTTTATATATACACAACATGGTTTAAATCTTTAAATTTGAGTGCTTTATATAATTCATCATTGTAAATCTATATAGATGTGAAGAAGTTACTCATATGTAAAGAACTTAGTCAAACTCAGAAGGTTTCCAGTAGAAAGGCAAAGTATATAAACATAATTCATAAAAGGAAAGTAAGGGGTGCCTGTGTGACTCAGTTGGTTAAATGTCCAACTTTTGATTTCCACTCAGGTCGTGATCTCACGATTTGTGAGGTCCAGCCCAGTATCATGCTCTGTGTTGTGCTGACAGCACAGATCCTGCTTGGGATTCTCTCCCTCTCTCTCTCCCTCTGTCTCTGCCCCTTCCCACTTGCACTTGCACACTCTCTCAAATAAATAAACTTTTAAAAATAAAAGGAAAGTAAAATAACAAGCATTTCCCCATATTTATAAGGTAATGAACAAAGAAACCAGCTTTTTTAAATTATTTTTTTAATTTTTAGAGAGAGTGCACATGTGTGAGGGAGAGGGACAGAGAGAGAAAATCTTAAGCAGGCTCCACTGAGCATGGAGCCTGATGAGGGGCTCAATCCCACCACCCTGGGATCATGACCTGAGTCAAAATCAAGAGTTGGTCACTCAACTGACCGAGCCACCCTTTTAAATACTGATTTATACCTGCTCAGGTGGAGAAAACACATGCACAAATACCCAATCTTGGCAAAGTTTGGTGATGATTGGGGACATTACGTATTGTTCTCTCTATTAAAACTTTATGATGGGTACGCCTGGGTGGCTCAGTCGGTTAAGCGTCTGACTTTGGCTCAGGGCATGATCTTGCACTTCACGGGTTCAGGCCCTGCATGGGACCCCTGTGATGACAGCTCAGAGCCTGGAGCCTGCTTCAGATTCTGTCTCCGTCTCTCTCTGCTGCTCTTCCACTCGTGCTCTGTCTCTCTCTCTCAAAAATGAATAAACATTTAAAAAATAAATAAAAGGTAAAACTTTTACAACATGACACTCCATGTTGTCAATATCAAGAACTATAAAGCCCTTAATACATTTTAACTTAGATATACCTATCCTAGCAAATTATCCTAAAAATGTCATTGAATAGAATGTGCCCAAATATGGTCATTTCTCCTTTATTCTAAATAGGAAAATCTTGGATTTAATATAAATATCTAACATTAGGTGAACAGTTTATTATTGAGTCTTGTGCATTTGTTAAAAAAGACTAGGGGCACCTGGGTGGCTCAGTCGGTTAAGCGTCCGACTTCGGCTCAGGTCATGATCTCACACTCCGTGAGTTCGAGCACCACATTGGGCTCTGTGCTGACAGCTCAGAGCCTGGGGCCTGCTTCGGATTCTGTGTCTCCCTCTCTCTCTGATCCTCCCTTGTTCATGCTCTGTCTCTCTCTCTCAAAAATAAATAAACATTAAAAAAAAACCTAAAAAAAAGACTAGAGGGAAGCCTGGCTGAGTCAGTTGGTGGAGCATGCGACTCTTGATCTCCGGTTGTAAGGTTCAAGCCCCAAGTTGGGTGTAGAGATTACTTAAAAAATAAAACCTTAAAAAAAAAAAAAAAGAAAATTAAAGACTAGAAAATGCAATTTTTCTATTTGCTATTTTCAACTTGGCTTATTATGCTAAAATATATATAGTAATAGCTTCCATATCAGTATATTTATTTTATATATTGTATTTATTGTTTTGTATGTGTATGTAGGCTGTGTATGTGTTTTTATATATATACTGATAGCTTATATATGTTTATATAATATATATTATTTCCTATAGTGAAAGAATATGCAGAAATCAAAATTGTTAATGGGTTCAGGTGCTGGTATTGTGATTATTAAATATTATCCTTAATTTTAAGGAAACATTTCTTTAAAAAAAATTTCTTTTTAATGTTTATTTTTGACAGAGAGAGCATGAGCGGAGGAGGGGCAGAGAGAGAGGGAGACACAGAATCTGAAGCAGGCTCCAGGCTCTGAGCTGTCAGCACAGAGCCCAATGCCAGGCTGGAACTCACAGACCATGAGATCCTGACCTTAGCCAAAGTCAGGCACTTAACTGACTGAGCCACGCGGTGCTCCAAGGAAACATTATTTCTGCTTGTATCCTACAGTTCTTTTTCTCGTATTATCTCACAAAATAGATGTATAGGGTGTTTGGTTTCCCACCCATTAGAAGAACCTCTTAAACTCCAAAGGTCTATCATTCCCCTGTCCTAAGAAGTAATGATGATAAATTGTCATTTTTAATTCAATATTGTTAACATCGTTTAGGAAATAACTTGTTTTCTTTGAAGTTAGGAAGTACCTAACAAGGTCATTAATATGTGTTTATATTTAAGTATTTTGTTGTAACATAATACACGTACGGAAAGGTGTGTTAAATGTAATTTTAAAGTTTAAGAAATTATAAAATTATAAATATGTTATAGAATTATTATATATTATAAAAACCCCTGTAACCACCATCCTGTTTAAGAAAAAAAAAATGTTTCTATTACTTTAGAAATGTCCCCTGCCCTTTCCGGCCACACTCTTTCCTCCCCCCACTCCCAACATAATCACTCTCCTGACTTTTATAGTAATCATATAAGCATACATCCTTACACACTTTAGTTTTGCCAGCTTTCAAACTTTATATATGGATGTGTTAGTTTTCTTTCACAGTATCTTTAATAGGAAGTCTTAATAGAATAGGACTGTCTATTAATACAGGTTTTATGAAACTTTTACCTGTGCTTTTGTTTCTGACTCACGCTTAACTCCAGCTGTCATTTCAGAGACATTTGTTTCTCAGGAGGGAACATTAGCTACGGTATCATAAGTCTCCCTTTTGTTTATTAATTGAATTGCTTTCTTCACAGACTTCAGTTCTCTTAAAGCTTGTGTATGTTTGTTTCTTTTGTGACTCTTCTAATCAGAGGTCCTTTATCATGTCTGTTACCTAAATCTTTAGAAATGTATCTCTTCACTGTGAGTTTCCTTATATAGACTATGACCATGAGCGGACCTAGCATTTGCTTTCTAAATTCACAGAAACATATAGATAAGAAGTGTTTAGCAAAATGTCTGAAACAGTAGACTTAGTCAAATACAGAACAGGTTGTTTTTTTAGAAAAATTCATTCTGTGGCAGATCTTAAATATTTCAAAATCATTTAAATGTTGAGTCTTACAGGGCAAGATGGACGGTATCCAGTTCAAAAGCAACTTTAAACATCTTTTCAGAATGCCCTTTTCAGCCCATTCTCTTTAGTGCTAAGTGAGATATGATTTCAGGATTTTTAACCCAAAGCTTTAGATTTTAAAATCATAAGGGGCACCTGGGTGGCTCAGTTGGTTGAGCGACCGACTTTGGCTCACGTCATGATTTCACGGTTTGTGAGTTCGAGCCCTGTGCCGGGCTCTGTGCTGACAGCTCAGAGCCTGGAGCCTGCTTTGGATTCTGTCTCCCTCTTTCTCTGCCCCTCCCCCACTCATGCTCTGTCTCTCTGTCTCAGAAATAAACATTAAAAAAAATTTTTTTTAAATCATAAAAACTCCTTATGTTTTCATGGTACTTGTATAATTTTGTTTTCACAGACAGTATTTCAGTTGATTATCTCAACAACCCTGTATTGTAAGGAAGACTTACTAAAACTCCATTTTATTATAATTTCCATGTAGAATAAATATAGCCCAAAGCAGGGTGTTTGTTGGACTTGCCTATAGTCCTAGAACTAGTGAAGAGTAACTAACTGAGACTTGAACCTTAAATATCTGTCTCCCAGTTAAACTGTGTTTTGTTTTTTCTGCCCCAAGACCAGTTATGTATTACTCGATAGATAGCAACTAGACCTCTAAAGAAATCAGTATTATAAAGCAGGGTCTATTTTTCCAGTTTAGTTCAATCAAGTTTTTGTTTTTGTTTTTGTTTTTAAATACTAGTGAGATTTAAATTTGATTAGTTGAAAGTTCAGGTGCATTCCATCCTGAATTTTAAAAAGAAAAAAATCAACTCTTCAAAGAAGAAATCTTGTTTCTGTTCTTCCAGTGATGGACCCATATGTCTTAATTTTTAACTTTGTAAACAGGCTTTTAAGATTTTACCTGTTTCATGGCAAAGAGACATTAGGTAATTTCTGACTGCTTTTGGGGGAAAAGTGAGAATTGTAGTCTTAGTCACTTGTGGAGTATGTCTGGGCTAACCTTTGCCTCTTGATAAAACAAAGGGTAAGGAACTTGTAGTCAAAAGTACTTAGTCTGTCGTGGAATATTCAGCCTTAAAAAGGAAGGAAATTTTGATACATGCCACAACATAGATAAACCTTGAAGACATTAAGTGAAATAAGCCAGTCACAAAAGAACAAATACTTTATGAGTCTACTTACATGAGGTACCTAGAGTAGTTAAATTCATAGAGACAGAAAATGGAATTGTGGGAGCCTGGGGCTGGGAGAGGGGAGAATGGGGAGTTAGGGTTCAATGGGTAGAGTTTCAGTTTGGGAAGATGAAAAAGTTCTGGAGATTGGGTGGTGGTGGTGGTTTCACAGCAGTGTGAATGTACTTAATGCCACAGAACGACTGTACATTTAAAAATGGTTTAAAATGGTGAATTTTATGTTATGCATATTTTACAATAATAGGAAGAAGAAAAAAGTGTTTAGTCTGAGATAGGGATGCAGGGGTGCTTTGGAGGAGAAAGCAAGAGAACATAAAAGGCTCACCTGCCATGAGTAGGCACATAAAATTTTGAGGTAACTCAAGGCATGAAGGGAATACGGTGTTAAAGTTTAAATAATGTAATTTTTCAAGAGCATTTCAATCTGGATGTTGGTGGATTTAGGAAAATTAAAAATACCTCACCAATATCTCACTACAAAAACCTCACCAGTGTGGACAAATGCAGAAAAGATTTGAATCTGTGTAAAATCTACATTGATTTTTTACAGTTTTATTTTCAAGTATATAACCAACGCACAAACTGTGTATGAAAAAAAATATTTTTGGGTGGCAGAGAGGTCCTTGATGTCTCTTTTAATGAGATCAGAAGAATTTATAATTAAGTCATCTAATTATTTAGCACGTTAAAAGATGTGTAAATATTTTGTTGAATGGATGTTAACTAATGTTTATAAAACACTTGTTCGTATTTCTCTTAAGTAAATTTATCTCAGGTGCTCTGAATATACCATTTCTTAGCAAACTCTTATTTTTCTAGATTAAAGAAAAACTGAACTGTAATTTTATTTGCAACCTAAATCTTTATTAATGGTATTTAAATTTAATGAGGTATTCTCTACAGTTTTATGTTCTAATTCTTTTTATTGTTTTGAAAATCTTTGAAAAAATTAGGCCAAGGAAAGTTTTGGTGTTTTTTGTTTTTATTTATTTGTGTGTGTCCAGGCTTCTTTATTTAAGAAAGTTATGAGTGATGTGGGGATTAAAAACAAGAGCATCCTTGAACTTTACCTTCCCTCCAACCAGTTTCCCCCAAACTCCCTGCCCCCACACCCTTTGTGTTCCCAAATCCTTTCTTAGTGAAGAACTTAATCCTAAAGTCCTGGTTTGAACAAACCCCAGGTTTTGTTTCTCTAGCTCTCCCCCTTCCTCTGGCCCCCATTCCTGGGAGGGGCTGGCACCTCACTTTGCATGGGAGAGACCTGAGTGGTGACAGATGGAAGGAAAGGTTTCACTCTTAAGGAGAGGGACTGAAGAGTACAGTGTAGTGAAGTGAGGGCCCCCACTGCCTGGGGTACCAAAATGGAGCCCTGGTGCCAGAGGAAAGGATACTGGTGCCCTTGAGAAAGGGGATGCAGAGCCTCAGAATCCTCTTGTTGCGAACAGTCACTGCTTGTTTGCCCTTCTGCCAACGATTGCAGAACCACACTCATACTACATCCTTCTCAAGCCTGAGCTGCTGGGCAGTGTGGCTGATCTGTTGCAGGTTTTGGAGCATGTCCTCCAGGTTGCCTCTCATTCAGTTCTTGACACTTGTTTGCTTTCTCTTTTGGGCTTGCCCAAGGGTCTCTGCTTTGCATAGCTCCTGTGGATTTTTGTTGTTGTCACCTTCCTCCACCCACTTCTGCAGGGGCCACAGCTTACACATGTTCTTGAAACTGAGCTTCAGAGCCTCAAAACAGCACATGGTCATTTGGCTGAGCACCTTCCCAAAGAGAACCTCCAGGGTGAGCCCCACATTGGCCTGAGCATATCCCAGGGTGATCCGCTTCTGCTTCAGGAGCTTGGCAAATTGTTCCAGGTCTGCAGAGCTTTGATGTCCTGGGACTCCTTAGGGTTTTGCTCAAGCTTCACAGCCCCAGGTGGGGCACCGCAGAGATTGGGGGAGGCCCCCTCAGAGTTGCTCTCCACCCTGGCTCCCCACTCACCCTCCAGCTGAGAGGTCTCCAGGCTGCCAGGACCTCCAACCTGAGGTCCACATTATGCCATCTCCCCTCAGAATTCGTACAGCATGCGGGCGTGGGGGAATCCCCCACATCTCAGGGCCTGGCCCAAACCCCCTGTCCCATTCCTGACCCACTGGGAGGGCCTTGGAAGCTCAGCCAGGTCTGAGGGTCAACCCAGCTGTGCTCTGGCCTTCCCTGCCCATCATCTCCATTGCCTATCGCCTTCACTGCCTGGAGGGACAGGAAGGCCAAAGCGGAAACCAGGTGTCCCACCATGAGGAACAGAGGCACCCCAAGCTCAGGGCCTGGAAACATCTTGTTGTTTTTTATTGAATGGTTACTAGTAGATGAAAAATCCTCAACTAATATCATTCAGTGTGTAAATTTCAGGTTTTTTGCTGTTGTTAATTCCATAGGTCAGATAAGACTAAGCATGTCATAATGTAATAGTGTCTTGAATGCCTGGTGAAGATTCTAAATAGTGTTTTTAATATGTGGGCACTAAATATTCTATAAAATATTTACTGACATTTATTGTAATTACTTAGGCTTTTACCCTAAGTCACTTTCTATTCCAAGAAAGTATTTGTAAAAATAGAAGCTAGCAGTCAAATAGAAGTTGAAATGTGGGATTTGGATGTTTGTGAACTTTAGATGTGCACATTTTTTATCTTCTACTTCACTAAGGAAATTTGTTTTTCTTTTTAATTTTAGTAAAAAATCCCAGAAGTGGGATGAAATGAACATCCTGGCGACATATCATCCAGCAGACAAAGACTATGGTTTAATGAAAATAGATGAACCTAGCACTCCTTACCATAGGTAATGTTTCCCAGACATTCCTTTTTTACTTCCATTTTGCATTCGATTTGAGCTTCTGGATAACAGCTGATTTAAGTTTCTGTATGATTTTATACTTGCTACTGGAGCACTAATCAGTAACTTAACTGAATATTTTTATATAATAGTATAAGTGATATGTAACTTTAAAATTTGGGGGATCCATTTGTACATCATAATTGTAGTAATAAACGTTTGTTGTAACTCAGTGGTCCCTAGTAAAAACACTAAAAACAAGAATAAACATGAAGATTGTGACAAAGGTAGAAAGAGATAATGAAATAGGTACAGGTACTGAAACTCAATACTAATAAAGCTTGAGGGAAGAAATAGACATATTATTTATGAAAAGTTAATGCCCTTGTTTTTCTAATTACAAGTATTTAATATAAAACATGTCTTAAAGCTTTTATTGTACCAGAAACAAAAATCAGGGCTTTCTTCCTTTTCAATAATTGTAATAGATAGATATCTTTTATTATCTGTGTTGGTTAGAAATAACTATCTGAAAAGAATTAAAATTGTATGTGACTGAAAAAAACAGTCATAGGCATTATTTTTAGACTGTTTATATTTAAAATATAATAAATCTGAATGGTATTTTATTAGGTACTGCTCCCCCCCCGCCCCCCACCCTTACCTTACCTATATCCTTCCTCTGGGAGTTGTCAAAGTTATTTGGTCCTGGGGCGCCTGGGTGGTGCAGTCGGTTAAGCGTCCGACTTCAGCCAGGTCACGATCTTGCACTCCGTGAGTTCGAGCCCCGCGTCAGGCTCTGGGCTGATGGCTCAGAGCCTGGAGCCTGTTTCCGATTCTGTGTCTCCCTCTCTCTCTGCCCCTCCCCCGTTCATGCTCTGTTTCTCTCTGTCCCAAAAATAAATAAACGTTGAAAAAAAAAAAAAAGAAAAAAAAGAAAGTTATTTGGTCCTTAAGTAATTGAGGCTACACACACACGTGTGCTTTGCTTTTATCAACTTAGTGCTCTTTTTAAAAAAAAAATTTTTTTTTAAATGTTTATTATTTTTGAGAGACAGAGACAGAGTGCAAGCAGGAGAGGGGCAGAGAGAGAGAGGGAGACAAAGAATCCCAAGCAGGCTCCCATGCTCTGTGCTGTCAGCCCAGAGCCCAACATGGGGCTTGAACTCACACTGCGAGATCATGACCTGAGCTGAAGTCGGCTGCTTAACCAGCTGAGCCACCAGGCGCCCCGACTTAGTGCTCAGTTTTACCAATTTCTTTAATGGCCCTTTTTAAAAAGAATTTTATTTAATAGAAGAAGATGCTTTTAATAGATCTAATCATGTTATACTAAAGAATTTCACGCTGTTGGAGTGCCTGGGTGGCTCAGTTGGTTAAGTGTCCAACTCTTGATTTCAGGTCATGATCTCACGGCTCATGAATTCGAGCCCCGTTTTGGGCTCAGTGCTGCTCGTGTGTAGCCTGCTTGGGATTCTCTCTCTCTACCCCTCCCCTGTTCTCTCTCTCTCTCTCTCTCTCTCTCTCTCTCTCTTTCTCTCTCTCTCTCAAATAACTAAACTTAAAAAAAAAATTTCACATTGTACAAAAGTTATGCTTCTATATATATGTACGTATGTGTATATATACACACACAAACACATATGATTCGTCTGTAAATTTTATAGCATAACCTAGAGTTGTCTGTAGAAGTTTTGCAAATTGATAGATTATGTTATCCTCTTCCGTTTAATTATATCCAATAATATAAATGAGTTTATTTCAACTTCCCATGGAAAAAAGAGCATTATCTAAACTATAGCACTTATTTAACTTGTCTCCTCGACCAGAAAAGGTATAAATCAGCATTTTTTAAAAATATAGGTGACTTCTGCTTTTTTTCAGCAACTTGAGAATTAAAGATGCCCATGTTTGTAATTAAGTGGGGAGAAAATGTTTTATTAGAGTTAGATTGGGAAAGCTAAATATAAAACTTTCTGAATTAGGTCTTTTAGGATCTAATTATGGTATTTTATCTAACCTTATGTCTATATAGATCATTTGTTTCTGTCTTCAGGTTGATGTACAAATACATATTCTGAAACCAGACAGTGGTTTTTTTATTGTTTTCCTACATATTTGTTTCCTCCCGCTGGATGGAATAATTGGAGTATTTTTATTTTTTACAAATGATTCGAGTTGTTAATATTTATTTTCATGGCTACAGTAGATCATTTTGAGGATTTTCTTGATTAGTGCTGAATTTTTAAATATCTGCATGAAATAGAAACAAAATTAAGGCTTGAAGATGACAACAGAGCTATAAATATGTTGATACAACTAAATCAATAGAATTACCGTTCTCTACCTTGCTTTTCTGCTTGAAAAATTATAGTTCAGGTATTAATTATAATGTGCTGTCATTCTAGTATGGTAGGTGATGATGAAGATGCATTGAGTGACTCAGAAACCACTGAAGCCTTGACCCCAGATATCTTAGCTAAGAAGTAAGTACTGAAGACTACTATGAAGCATTTTTACTTGTGTTTAATTGTGCAAAGTTAAATGCATTCCACTTGTACAAGTGTGAAAAAGCATGTGCTAAATTTATCTGGATTTTTCATAGCAACTGGTTTCTAGATTAAAATCAAAGTATGCAAGTAGCAGAAAGATTAGAGTACTAGAGGCTGGTACTCAGTTTCCTTTTGTCAATACCCTGTGCTTTTTTTTTTTTTTTTTTTTTTTTAATATCCTGTGTTTTAAAGATCTAAGTAAGATGGAGTATCTGGTTGGCTCAGTCAAAAGCATGGGACTCTTGATCTTGGGGTCATGATTTCGAGCCCCATATTGGGTCTGCATCTAGAGATTTCTTAAAAATAAATAAACTTTAAAAAGGATTGAAGTAAGAAAGGCAAAAATAAGTGGGTTCATAAACAAAAAGCTCTATTCCTTTGCTGTTCATTGATTTCTGTCACCCTCCACTGTTCTTGTTGCTTACTGGTTTCTGTACTCATTCCCACTTTATTTTCCTCATCAGGTTATAGCTAGCATATTAATGATCTTTAAATGTTTTTATGAGACTGAGAAGTTGAATGAGACACTCAGTAAAAGAATATAAAAGTGTTGATGTCTTTGTAAATGATTGTTGTGTAGATTAGCTGCTGCTGAAGGCTCAGAGCCAAAGTATCGGGTTCATGAACAAGAAAGCAGTGAAGATGAGGATAGTGACCTCTCACCTGAAGAACAAGGTAGTTGATTTCTTTTACTGCTTTTAGCAGTGTGCTAATAATTGTTGCTAAAATGAATTCATTATTTAATAATAAATTTATTTAATAATCCATTATTTGAAGGTTGTCAAGTGGTTTTCCTTTTGAGGAAGTGGATGGTGGAGGGATTAGGGAGCAACATTTTTATAATTCAGATTCTGCTTGTGTGGGTTTATTGGATAACAACTCTCCTCCCCCCCCCCCCCCCCCCATTGCAAGAATTTGGGAAAATATTACCATCTTTTTGTAAGTGTTATTTTCTTTGTACCTTTTTTTTACTATTTGGTATAGAGTAGATGCTCAGTAAGTATTTAGTAAATTAATGCTTTAGAGTCTTTGAATATTTGGGTGATCTTAAAATGTATAGCAGTGAGAGCTAATTTCCCAATTGCTTGTGCTTTTTCTTTTTTTAAGACAGCAGTGAAACTTACCAAATGAACCAAGATGATTAGATGTAGAGTGAAGATCTTTATTAGGTCCCATTGAACAAAAAGAACAGTAATATCATAGACAAGGAGATAAAGAGCTCTCTCAACAGGGTTGGAAGAGGCTCTTGTAGCCCACATAGTAGATAGACAGTTAAGGCAGTGCTGCCTACTCACGGTTTCTGTTTTTACAAATAACACTGGTTATCTGTGGAGGTAAGAAGACAAGATATTTCACTTTGTTACTTTTTAAACTTTTTGACCATGTGTATGTATAGTTTTATCAAGAATTAAGATTGTTTATATAGTTTGTTTTTAACTATTTTTAAAAGGAAAAGCCAAGCCTACCTATATAGGGAAAACGATGCAAGTAAAACACACATACCCTCACAAAAAGAAAAAAGAGAGTAGTAGTGTACTTGAAGCCACAGATGTTAACCTGTACTGTAAAAGAGTTCTGAAATTGTACAGCTAAGATTTTGAATATTTTGCTACTTAATCCTCAAGATCTTTGTCATGTGTAGCTCCTAAGATATAATTTGTTATTCCTGTCTGTCATCTTCAGAATATAGCATATTCAACAAACTATGAGGGTCTGAGCCTAATTGTTATACAAAGGAGCCATATACAGATAGCCTAATCTCAAGTTGTATTATAGGTCTTCTACCCTCAGTGACTTCCTAATTACTTTACAAAAATATACTCCAAAAGACCCTTGAAAACAGTTTCAAATAGAAGTTGTTTCTAGACCTAGATTCCTCATTATTCTCTTGAAAACATGATCTGTTGAGAAAAGGAATTTATTATTAATCTATACTGTCAGTTTTCATTAAGGGATTTTCCCTCAAATTGTAGTTTCATGGATTAGCCAGCAGGGGGAGCAATTTGATTACAATTTCAAAAGTTCAGTTCCTACTGGTAGAGTTACTGACTCATGTAGGTGTTTATTGCTTTTAAACAAATTACGTATTTGAAAATCTTTGTTTATTGGTAGAAATTCTTAGAAAAAATTATCTTGTAACTGATAGTATAACAATTAAGATACAGGCTATGGAGTCAGACAAATCTAAATTTGTACTCCAGGTATCTCTTGTCTAATTTGTAATTTCTCTGAAGTTCAGTTTCTTCGTTTCAAATTGGGATCTATAAAAATATTTAGAGGTAATGCGAGCATTAAATAAGATAAAGGATTTAAAGCACTTAACACTGATTCATATTGTAAGTGTTCAGTGAATAATAACTTTTAATAATTTAATTGGTATGTTCTGCATTATATTATTTTATAGAATAGTTTTTAAAAAGTGTACAAAAGAGACTCACTTGTGAAGTTCACATGGAGAGTTGATTATTGTTAGAACCAGGGCTGCAATCTTAATGTCCTTGTACTCTTTGCAATGTGTTTCTCTACCATACAAGGATTGTAGATAAAATGGGCATAAATATTCAAAGAAGATTGAGACCAGTAGTATTAGCATTTTTCTATGAAATGAATAGATTGCATATTTTAAATTTATGTCATACATTTTAAATATTGTAAAATTAGGATATATCTGTAACAAGCAAAACCAAATTCAACATCTCTTAGAATTTAAATAATTTTCTTAGACTATCAATAGTGTTCACAAGAAACACGGTAACATCAATTCCTTGGAAGAAGAAACTACAAATTAAAACAGCATCTTAGTACCTTTCTTTCCTTTCAGATCAACAAAGACTAGAATGAATGACAATTTTTCTTTGGCTGTGAATGTGGAGAAATAAGTTACTGATACACTGTTGGTGGGCATGCAAAATGGTTTGGCTTTTCTGGAGGGCAGTATAGCAATATATGAGCCCCAAGCTTTAGAAGAAAATGACACCCTTTGATCTAGCAATTCAATTTTCCAGAGTCTGTTCCAATGTTTTGTAAACATTTTTTACAAAGTCCTACTCAGTATACATGTATGCATAAATTACAAAAAGAAAAATTTCACAAAACAGTACTCACCTTTACTATATGTAGTGCAATCCAGTTTATTCTGTTTTCATTTTCTAAATAATGCTGGTTGTGACTCACTAAAGAGTCCTGATGCATGATTTGCAAAAAACACTAGTTCATATTGAGAAAATAATAGAACCAAAACACAAAAATGTATGTGTATTACACTATAAAAACTGAAAATACAAAGGTGGGGGATCAGAAGTCTTTCACCCAAGAATAGAGGATTAAATGGTAACTCAGTACTTTACAACCATTTAAAACATATAAATCTGCTATGTACGTGGCAGAATTTTACTATATCTTCATATACCTTATTGTCTAAACTTGGGATCATTTTAGAATGAAAGAAAGGGTCATACTATATTTCATCAGATGGTGCACATAAACTAAACTTGCCTGGACAAACAGGGACATATGGTAATCCTAACTATAGAGTAAGTGAAAAAACAGCATATATAAAAATATATGAGTTATTTTTAGAAAAAACATTTTTAGAAAATGCTCTAAAGTTAATGGTAGTTTGAGTGAGGAAATTGTTGTTGTTTTTTTTAAGTTTCTGCCATAAATGTATGTTGCTTTGTAATGATAAATATTACCTTTTTAGTAAATATATCTGGTATTGGAGGCAATCAGAACCATTTTTAAGAATTTATTATTGAGG
Organism: Prionailurus viverrinus; assembly: GCF_022837055.1. Taxonomy (NCBI): domain Eukaryota; kingdom Metazoa; phylum Chordata; class Mammalia; order Carnivora; family Felidae; genus Prionailurus; species Prionailurus viverrinus. Next base: position 86,304,025 of record NC_062569.1, on the reverse strand, counting down.
TATAATTGATGTTACATTAGTTTCAGACACACAGCATACTGATTCAACAACTCTATACACTACTCAGTGCTCATTGTGATAAATATAGTCACAGTCTGTCACTGTAGACAATGATATTATGGTATTACTGACTGTATTCCTTATGCTGTATTTTACATCTCCATGACTTATTTTGTCACTGGAAGTTTGTAAAACCATTTTTTGTATGTTTTTTTATCATTGGTTTTTACATCATCTGAATACTTGAAAGGCATCACTAAAAATTTAGTCATGAGGATTTGGTCTTTTTATTGGCCTCTTTTTTAAATTTTGCTTCCTTCTACCATATCATATTCTCAAACAATAAATCAAATCACAAAAGTAATTTTTAAGTAGAGAAGAAGAAAGATGCCTGGCAAGATCTTGGTAGTTTGAAACAAATGTTTATGGAATACTGAGATGGCTGTTAGTCTCAGAACTTGCCTTCTTCCAACCCAAATAGAAGCTGAAAAGTGACTGATCAATACTAACAAGAACTATAAATGCCTACTTTTGAAACATAAATAAGTGTAAGGCATCTGTAAGTGCAAATGATGGTGAAAACTTAGAGGGAATTAGAGGAGATTGAGAAAGTACTTTGAGTAGTCTTATTCTGAGCTTTCTCTATGCTTTTTGGGCATTGAAATGGTTTAATGAATACTGTAATAAAACTATTGCAAATGAATTTTAATGCTCTTGTTTGACAGAATAAACAGTTGGCAATTTTATGTCACCCCCCCCCCCCCTTTTTTTTATTTACTGGTCTAAGAAGTTTTAAAATCTCAGAACTATTTCTTCGTAAACAGTTAATGTTTAAATGCTATTTACAAAATATCAGTTATATTTATTTGCCGCTAACTTTGTATATCTGTGCTGAAGACCATAAATGAAAGAATAGTCTAGGGTCACTTCACTGTGCCTTATAATAGCCTTTTCTTAAAATTACTCTGGGAATGAGGTTATGTGTTTAGCTAGCAGTGTCTTAAGTCACGGCAGTTTCTTAGTGGATAATAGGAATTTTAAAAGGAATTTGTAATTATAAAAATGGAAGACTAAAATTACCCCATAGTTCTTTGACCCAGAATTATAACTACTGTTATTTGTTGAGTTATATTTTCTGTGTGTATGCATACAAATGCGTGCAGGCTTTGTACCTGACATACGTATGGTATTATATACCTTGCTTTTTTTCTCATTCTACTCTTGAGATTTTTCTTGCATCTTTAAGTTTTCTTCACAAATGTAACTATTAAGGGCTTTTATTCCTATTCTACCTTTAAGATGTACTTGAACCATCTAAAAGAGATCGGGCCAGGTAGTAAATAGTTTAAGTTTTGTGGGCTATATAGTTGCTATTGTACCTACTCAACCCTGCCATTCTGCCATTGAGTTCAAAAGCAGCCTTAAGCATTACAAAGACAAACTAGCATGATTGTGTTCCAATAATAGTTTATTGACCAGACAGATGCAGGCTGTAGTTTCCTAGTCCTTGAGCTAAAGACTTCCAAGCCTACTTTTTGTATCTTGTAGAAAAAAAGCGACAATTTGAAATGAAGAGAAAGCTTCACTACAATGAAGGACTGAATATTAAATTAGCTAGACAATTAATTTCAAAAGACCTGCATGATGATGAGGAAGATGAAGAAATGTCAGAGACAGCAGCTGAAGAATGCATGAACGTGGAACAATCAAATCAAGGTTAGAGGTTTCTGAAATCATCACTGATACTCTCATGATTCTTTGTGCCTAAATAATATACTTTGTTTTGCTTTACACATAAGTTTGAAGAACCTCAGAAAAATTTTTTGAAATTCACTTATGCCAAACTTTCTAAAATTTCAAGCCCTATGGCTAATTTCAAAATAAAGTTTTTGTGCCCAGGGTTGATTTAAGACCACGCATTAAGTATATGGCTGGGGTTTTTTTGTTTGTTTACTTAGTTTAAGCAGTGATGTTTATCTTTACATTAAGCTGTGTTTTCTTTTTGATGTTTCAGATTGTATTTTATCTGTCATACCAATCTAAGGTTTAAACTTTTTAAAAGAAACCTGTTTTTAATATGGAAGACTTATTTAACATCCTTTCAAGTACAAAGTATGTCGGATCTTTCCAGTGTTGATTCTTTTGACTGTTGGATTGATAAAATATCTGGCTGATTTTTCTGTTTGTTTTTAAGTCTCAGACAGTTAGCCCTTGCAACCTACCAGCTCTTGATCCATCATAGTGAATAGATTTTATTTATTTTTAATAAACTGTTATTCTGGTATTTAATGTAGGTGAATCTTCTATACCGCTAATACAGATTTTGTGCCCATTTACCTTCTCTTTGTACTTGAAAACTGATGCTTTGTACTTGAAAACTGGAGATGTAAGTTACTTTATTTGTTGTGCCTCATAGTTAAATCTCCGGAAAGTAAATAATTATTAGTGTTTTGGTGAGCATATATGAAATATGAGTGTGGTGTAGGACCTGATGATTGTGTCTCATTTCATGTCCTAATTGTAATGTTTTTGTTATTCTATATTATGCTTTAGCCTTTCATTTTGTTTCATATAGCGTTTCATTTCCATTTTATTCACCATAGTTTTTTTTTTTTTAGTTTATATGTAACTGAACAAACTACATTTTAAGTAATTACTGTTACATGTCTCTCTCTTCCTCTTTTAAAATTTATTATCCATTTTTAATAGGAACATACCCTAATCAGTCTTTGTTTCCCATTTACCTATATATCTCAGTGATGTATTTTTTTATGTATTCAAAGTGAACATTTTTTTGGTTATAACTTTTCATCAATTTCTGCTCAGACTTTCAATATCAATTCTTAGTGACAATGGCAAAGCACTAGGAATACCCCTCATTTGCTGGAAATTTGCACCAGTACCACTGTGCAGATATTAACAGGATTTTTTTTTTAAGTCATGGCTTTTGACAAATAACTCTGGCCTTTTGTCTGTCATTGCTTTTAAGACTTAGATTTCACACCTTTAGTAATGTAAACACATTTTTTTTTTTCATTTAAATACAGTAGATGATTAAAATTTGTGTTAGCTCAGTGCCTGATTTTTCTTCAGTAGGGATGAAGTACTCCTTACACAGGAATTTATCTTACTTAGCATTATAAAGTCCACAAGGATAGAAAAGACTGTAATAAGGCATAGGGAAGTAAATTCCTTATTTGTCCTCTACTCTTTTTGAGACTTAAAAAAAAAAAAAATCTTAATTGGTTTTTAAAATCTCCAGGTCCTGGGGAGCCTGGGTGGTTCAGTCAGTTGAGCGTCTGACTTCGGCTTAGGTCATGATCGCATAGTCTGTAAGTTTGAGCCCTGCATCAGGCTCTGTGCTGACAGCTCAGAGCCTGGAGCCTGCTTCCTCTTCTGTGTCTCCCTCTCTCTCTGCCCCTCCCCCACTCATGCTCTGTCTCTTTCTCTGTCAAAAATAAATGAACATTAAAAAATTTTTTTAGAATATTTAGGAAATATACACATGATTTTATGTCAGACTGATTAGGCTACATCAAATATAACTTGTTTTTTAGGTTTTTGTATTTGTTTATCATCCATAACAGTGGAAGGGAACTTTAGCTCAGGTAGTTAAGGTTGGCAGTACACAACAAATTATATTGACTTTTTTTCTTTTTTCTTTGCAGGATCTACTACAAGTGACCAACTGCAAAACAAATCACAGAGTTCATAGAAAAGACTTGTTCAACACTGTAATTGTCAGATATAAACCCTGTTACTATAATACACTGCTTCTTGTTGTCAACAATTCATGACTTAAGTACCAAAATACATACCAATTATTATATATTGCCAAGAATTAAATAGAGACTAATTAGACTGAAATGCCTACTTGATACATATATTCTTGTGCCTAGTACTTCACCACAAATACAGCATAATGTCATCAGTCCAAAACTGAGGTTTTATAAGAACACTGGTTAATTTGTATAAGATATTATATAGCTTTTTATGCTTTAGAAGTTAAATAATATCTCTTGGGGGGGTTCTAATTTATTCATTTCTAGATGTGATAGCTCTTATAAAAAGTATTTTTTTGGGTTTTTTTTTGGTTTTTTTTTTTTTAACTCAAATCCAGTTGGAGCAACCAACCAATTATATAGGCTGATAAAATACTGAGTCTAAGAAGTATTTTAACATGTGTCTTCAACTTGATTTGTCTGTTTAATTGAAAAGGATTATAAGAGTAATTGTTGCATTTTCTGGCCTACTATCTTTAAAATTACCCTTGAGTTTCTTTATGTTTACAAGGACAGGATTGAATTTTTTCTCATCAAAACTAGCTTTTTTCACAAATAAATTATCAGGTTAAACTTGCACTAACATCTGCTCTGTTTTTTGTACACTTGATGGGCAGACTTTCAGATCAGTTTTTTAAATAAATGTAATTCTAATATGGTCTCAACATTCCCTTTATATGCCTATTTTGACATCCTGCTTTTGTTTCTTACTCCTTTCCACATATACATACACAGTCCTTTACCTTAATAAAAGGTCATAAAGACTGGCATGACATTAGGAACTCCTCCTCCTCTCACATATTCTATCATTTGCTGCTACAATGAAATTTTATTTTGAGTATCAATGCCTATTAGCTCTAATACATGGAGAAAATTGAATAGCACTGTACTATAGACAGGAAATACAGTTGAACTGCGGAATTTCTACACCTCTATGATTTACAGCTTGCTAATTAAATTGCTATAATTAGTTTATTGTTTGACTTGATTAGACCTTAGAAAACGACTAACAGGTTTTTTGCATGATGAGAGAATTGTGTGTAACCAGTGATATGATGATAATTGCTGAATGTACAGACAGAAGTAATCCTGAACAGTTTTTAATTTAAAATTTTTAAATAGTCCCTGCTTTAAAGGGAGTATGATAATGTATACTATGACAAATGTACTTTATTCTTCTAACACAGTAAGATCTGGATTTTTTTCCTGAGCTGAAGTGCAGTTCCTGTGTATCTTAGTTTAGTGGTAGTTTCATTTCTAGTCAATTATTTGTATCTTAATTTTTTGTCAGTACCAAAAGAATTCATTATATGAACAGACTTTTAAAATAGTTTCTGTATATTGTATATATGAAATGGCTTTTATTGAACAGCTTATCTTCCACTTGCAAGTTTATGGAAATACCAATATGTCAGAATAAATAAAAAGTGGGAGAATTCTTTGCTGTTAGAAGAATGTGCTTATTATTTTGAATGGCGTTTTTTTAAATGGGATCCAATCAGAGGCTTTTGTTTTTTTTAATTTTAGAGAGAGAGAGAGCATAAGCAGGGGAAAGGGGCAGAGGGATAGAGACAGAGAAAGAGAATCTTAAGCAGGCTCCATGCTCAGCGTGGAGCCCGACGTGAGGCTCGATCTCATGGCTGCGAGATCATGACCTGAGCCAAAGTTAAGACTTGGATCCTTAACTGACTGAGCCACCCAGGCGCCCCCAATCAGAGTGCCTCTAAGCTGTGTAGTATTCTAACAAACTTATTAGCTAATAATACCACTGATTTATAAACAAGATAGTTTTTATCTTTGCTTTCTGAATTTAGAAAGTTGAGGTATTCTTACCAGTTTATATCCGCTTTGGGGGATTTAAGCTTATATACATATGTGTGTACATATGTTCATGTACAAAGACTTCTTGGTTTTCTCATTTTGAGTTCTTAGAAAGTATCCACATGCTCTTTATTTGTGGAAATAACTGTTATATGGTGAGGAAAAGGTAAGACTTTTAACGACCGATTTGCCTTACTCTTTTCTACAGACTGTCTCAAAATGTAAATCACAGGCAAACTCTCATTTCTGTTTTCAGGAAGTAGCTAATTATCTCAGAGGAGTAAGACATGGAAATTGGTATGCTCATTAGGATTTTAGGTAGTTGAATGTAACTGAGTAAAACTGTTTTCATCATGTTATGAGTTCCTCATTGACTTGATATTGGACTATGTAAAAAATGAATCTTTATATAAGTTCAAGTTAGATTTTCCATGGAGAAAGTTATCTGTCAGTATTTAGTTCTAGCCAAGGTAGATTTTATTTTCAACTTCGTAGTCCGTATCATTTCTGCTTAACTCTTTGGGTATCATCTTTTCTATTCACTTTTCAGTCTGACATTCAGCAGTGATGCTCTTTAAAGTCTGAGACATATAATGGTATGAAAGATTGTTAAAATAAGAATAAATTGAATATGGAAGGAAAGTGCGATTTTCCCTTAGACATTCATTTCATTTACATTTTTCCTCTTTTAAGTTAGTATAGTAAACATCGTAATAAACTATAGTAGTATGACCATTTTCTGCCTGTGGATTTTATTTTCTTGCTACCCGGCTATTTTAGGACTATTCTGTTGGTCTGGATACCAGGAGGGGATCTTGGACTATATTGTAGCAAATCAGTTGTTTTGTGATGGAAATGGTAACAAGAGCTACCATTTCTTGAGAACATATTGTTTGTTCTTGCCCAGCATTATGCTAGGTCTTCAATATCCAATCCTTAAAAACAACCACACAAAGCAAGTGTTCTTACTAATACTTTGTAGTGAGGAAAAAGCTGTTGGCCAAGTTATTCAATCTCAGTTTCTCATAAATGATAATGACAGGATCAAATCCAGACCAACTAAATATTATCCTCTTTATCCATGCTTTTTCAGATGTAGAAAATTATCTTAGAAATTGCATCTTACAAATAAACTTTATTTGGATTACTGATACACATTGTGTGCTATAGAAGTAATATTTTTCTAGAGTGTTTAGTTTGAGATTTTATTTCTTGTTTTAATCTTAAAACTTGGGAATAATTTTATTTTGTTTGAGGTTAATATGCCACTTAGAAAAAAAATCTCAAGCACAAATAATCAGTGGCTGTAGATATTTAAATACATGTGATTTGGTTGTGTTTGGCAAGTTTATTCCTAAGCAAGTTGTTCCAAAACTCAGAACATAATTTTTTCATAGAACCAATATTATGAAGTAAGAACTAAACTAGCCTATAAAAACATAACATGTACCTAAACCAGTATTTTCCAGTGTGTTCCGTGAAACCCGCATCTTACAATATGTGAGATATGGAAAGCATTCCGTGAGCAAATAAGCTTTGCACATAGTATGTACTTTATTCCCCTACTCTCCTGGAGATTTAAAATAATGTTGATCATCATATTAAAGAGTCGGAGACATCCTTCATAAACAATCTGTTTAAAATAGTTTACCATTTTCAAATATATTTCACTATAACTTCCTTTCCCTCAAGTAACATACCAAATAGAAGTAGGGGAACATGATGGTTGAACTTCCTCCTAAAAGAGGAAGAGAATGGTTCACCATTGAAAGAGGGAAGGCAAGGTAGCAATAACTAACTGCACAGTAGTTATAGGTTGTATGTAACTTATTAAACGTAAGACTTTAATATTTGGTAATTTATAACTGGAAGTTTGTACCTCTTAATCCCCTTCATCTGTTTTTCCCATCCCCTTCTTGCTGGCAGCTACTAGTTCTCCTTATTTATGGGTCAGTTTCTGTTTTGTTTATTCATTTGTTTTGATTTTTAGATTCTACATGTGAAATCATACCATATTTGTCTTTGTCTGACTTATTTCATTTACTAGCATAGTACTCTCTAGGCTCATCCTTGTCACGAATGGCAAGATTTGCTTCTTATTGCTGAATACTACTCTCTTGTGTATATATACCACATCTTTATTCATCTGTTGATGGACACACATGTTGCTTCCATATGTTGGCTATTGTAAATAATGCTGCAGTAAACATAGGAATATGTATATACTTGTGAATTAGTGTTTTCATTTTCTTCAGATAAGTACCCAGAAATGGATTTACTGGGTCATATGGTGTTTAAAATTTTTAAAAATTTTGAGGAATCTCCATTGTGTTTTTTAGTCACTGTACCAATATACATTCCCACCAACAGTGCATGAGTGTTCCATTTGTCCACATTACCAACACTCATTGTGGTTTTGATTTATATTTTTCTGATGACTAGTGATGTTGAGAATCTTTTCTTGTGAGAGTTCTTTATATATTCTGGATATTAACCCCTTATCAGATACACAGTTTGCAAATACTTCTTTTATTCAGTAGATGGCCTTTTCATTTTGTGGATGGTTTCTTTACTGTGTAAAAAGCCTTTTAGTTTGATGTAGTCCCAGTTGTTTATCTTTGCTTTTGTTGCCCTTGCCAGAGGAGACTATATCTGTATCTGTATCTATACACATACATACAGCTAAGACCAGTATCTAAGAGTTTACTGCCTATATTTTCTTTCAAGAGTTTTATAGTTTCAGGTCTTAATATTTAGGTCTTGAATCCATTTTGAGTTTATTTTTTACATGGTGTGAGTCGTGGTCAGTTTCATTGTATAGTCCCCATTGTATATTTTTGCCTCCTTTGACATAGATTAATTAACTGTAAGTGTGGATTTCTTTCTGGGCTCTCTGTTCTGTTAGTCTTTTGGATTTTTCTTTTTTGTGTATGTGCCACTATTTTTGTGTGTGTGCCAGTTCCATACTGTTTTGATTACTATAGCTTTGATTACTATAGTAGTATAGTTAGAAATCTGAAGTGTGATGCCTCTAGCTTTGTCTTCTTTCTCAAGATTACTTTGGCTATTTGGGGTCTTTTGTGGTTTCATACAAATTTTAGGATTCTTTGTTCTAGTTCTGTGGAAATTGCTACTGATATTTTGATAGGGATTGCATTGAATTTGTAGATTGCTTTGGGTAATACGGACATTTTAATGATACTGATTATTCCAGTCCATGAGCGTGGTATATCTTTCTATTCATTGGTATATCTTCTGTTACAAATAATAGACCCTTCAGTTTCTTTTATCAGCATCTTACAGTTTTCAGAGTACAGGTCTTTCACCTCCTTGGTTAAATTTATTTCTGTGTATTCTTCTTGATGGAATTGTAAATGGAATTGTTTTCTTAGTTTCTCTTACTGTTGGTTTGTTAGTAGTGTACTAAAACACAGCATTTCTGTGTATATTTTGTATTTTGAAACTACTGAATTCATTTATTCTGATATTTTTGTTGTGTGGAGTCTTTAGGGTTTTCTGTGTGTAGTGTCATGTCCTCTACAGTTGTGAGTTTTACTTACTAGGATACTTTTTATCTTTTTTTTTTTTTTGTCTGATTGCTGTGGCTAGGGCTGCTAGTACTGTGTTGAATAAAAGTGGTAGGAGTAGGCATCCTTGTCTTGCTCTTTATTTTAGAGGAAAGGTTTTCAGCTTTTTCTGTTGAGTGTGATGTTAACTGTGGGTTTGTCATATATGGCCTTTATTGAGGTTTGTTCCTTCTCTATGTATTTTTTTGAGTTTTTATCATAAGTGGATGTTGAATTTTGTCACATGCTTTTTCTGTATCTGTTGAGATGATCACATGATATATACATTCTTCATTTTGTTAATGTGTTGTATCACATTGATTTGCAGATATTAAACCATCCTTGCATCCCAGAAATAAATCCCATTTGGTCACGGTATATGAACCTTCTAATGTATTGTTGAATTTCATTTGCTGATATTTTGTTGAAGTTTTTTTTGTTTTGTTTTGTTTTTTTGTTTTTTTGCATCAGTATTCATCAGGGATATTGGGTTGCCTTTTTCATTTTAGTAGTATCTATCTAGTTTTGGTATCAGGGCAATGCTCATGTCATAGAACAAGTTTGAAAGTGTTCCTTCCTCTTCAGTTTTTTAGAATAGTGGGAGAAGGATAGATATTATTAATTCTTTAAATGTTTGTTAGAATTCACCTGTGAAGCCATCTTAGGAGTTCTTTTTTTATTACTGACTAAATTTCATTGCTAATAATCATTTCATATTTTCTATTCCTTCATGATTCATTCTTGGAAAATTGTATGTTTCTAGAAATTTATCTGTTTCTTCTAGGTTGTTCAATTTATTGATAATGTAATTGTAGTATCAAAAAAAATTTTTTTTATGTTTATTTTTGGGAGAGCATGAGAGGGGGAGGGGCAGAGACAGAAGGAGACACAGAATCTGAAGCAGGCTCCAGGCTCTGAGCAGTCGGCACAGAGCCTGATGCAGGGCTCGAACCCACAAACCATGAGATTGTGACCTGAGCTGAAGTCAGATGCTTAACCCAACAAGCCACCCAGCCACTCCTGTAGAAGTCTCTTATAATCTTTCGTATTTCTGTGGTGTTGATTGTTAACTTTCATTTTTGACTTTGAGCTCTTTCTCTTGATGAGTCTGGCTAAAGGTTTATCGATTTTATTTGTTGTTTCAGAGAACCAGCTCTTTATTTTCACTGATCTTTTCTATTGCCTTTTAAGTCTCTCTTTCATTTATTTCTTCCCTGTTCTTTATTATTTACTTCCTTCTACTAACTTTGGGCTTTGTTATTTTTCTGGTTCCTTTAGGTATTAGCTTACATTGTTTATTTTTCTTATTTCCTGAGGTAGGTCTGTATAGCTATGAACTTCCCTCTTAGAACTGCTTTTGCTACATCCCACAGATTTTGGAATGCTGTGTTTCTATTCTTATTTGTCTCAAGTTATTTTTTTATTTCCTCTTTGATTTCTTCATTGACCCACTGGTTGTTTAATAGCATGTTGTGGGGTGCCTGTGTGGCTCAGTCAGTTAAACGTCCATCTTCATCTCAGGTCATGATCTTGCAGTCTGTGAGTTTGGGCCCCGCATCAGGCTCTGCACTGACAGCTTTGAGCCTGGAGCCTGCTTCAGATTCAGTGTCTCCCTCTCTATCTGCCCCTCCCCCACTCATACTCTGTCTTTCTCTCTCAAAAATAAATAAACATTAAAATATATATATATTTTTAAATAACATGTTGTTTAGTCTCCATGAGTTTTATTTTTTCCATTTTTTGTTCCTGCAGTTGATTTCTAGTTTCATACTGTTGTGGTTAGAAGAGATGCTTGATATGATTTACATCTTCTTAAATTTATTGATATTTGGGGCGCCTGGGTGGCGCAGTCGGTTAAGAGTCCGACTTCAGCCAGGTCACGATCTCGTGGTCCGTGAGTTCGAGCCCCGTGTCAGGCTCTGGGCTGGTGGCTCAGAGCCTGGAGCCTGTTTCCGATTCTGTGTCTCCCTCTCTCTCTGCCCCTCCCCCATTCATGCTCTGTCTCTCTCTGTCCCAAAAATAAATAAACGTTGAAAAAAAAAATTTATTGATATTTGTTTTGTGGCCTCATGCGATCTATTCTGGAGAATGTTCCATCTGTACTTGAATGTATATTCTGGGATGGAATGTTCTGTATATTATCTGTTAAGTTCATCTGGTCTAATGTGTCATTCAAGACTACTGTTTCTTTATTGATTTTCTGTCTGTATAATCTATCCACTAATGTAGGTGGGGTGTTAAAGTCCCCCATTTTTGTTTACTGTCAGTTTCTTCCTGTATGTCTGTTAATATTTGCTTTATATATTTAGGTGCTCCTGTGTTGGGTGCACCGATACTTATAATTGTTATATTCTCTCATTGGGTTGATCATATGTAATGCCCTTCTTTGTCTCTTGTGATGGTCTTTGTTTTAAAGTCTATTTTGTCTGATAAGAGTATTGCTATCCCAGCTTTATTTTTATTTCCATTTGTATGTAATGTACATCTTTTTCTGTCCCTTCATTTTAAGTCTGTATGTTTCTTTAGGTCTGAAGTGAGTCTCTTGTAGACAACATACAGATAGGTCTGGTTTTTTTTTTTTTTCTTTTTTTTTTTAATGTTTATTTATTTTTGAGAGAGACAGAGCATGGGGAGGGGCAGAGAGAGAGGGAGACACAGAAACCGAAGCAGGCTCCAGGCTCTGAACCTGGAGCAGGGCTCGAACCCACAAACTGTAAGATCATGACCTGAGCCAAAGTTTGGCGCTTAACCCACTAAGCCACCCAGGTGCCCCTGGTTTTTTTATTCATTCAGTCACCCTATGTTTTTTATTTTTTATGTTTATTTATTTAACTGATAATTTATTAAAAGGCTGATTTAAGCATCTGCAGTGGTGACTTCCACCTCAACTCCTGGCTCAGTACTGATGGAAGTAATCTGTTTAATAATCTCAGAAGGACTGTGCAAATCAATGAGTCGTGTGTGGATCTTCGTCTGAAAACGATATTAGAAGTCAACGATCAAGTCTTAGAACCTTCACCACAAGGAGTTTTTCTTGTAGTGATTCTCAGAGTCTTGGTGGGCATCTGAACTGGTCCTTTCACTTTGAGATTCTTTTTCTTGGCGCCTCTGATCAAGTCAGCACATACCTTCTCTAAAGATTTTACTTTGTGGCTGGTTAGAGTAATTCTAATTTGGTGAATCGCCACCTCCGGTTCCATGGGTGTCTTTCCAGTGTCTTTAAAAGCCATGGCTGTGGCGCGGCTTCCTGACCAACTTGTTCTTGGCGAGAGCAAACAGCGGTGAGTCGGGCAGGAGCGGGGCCTCCAAAGCTCTGCTGTGGCTGCTCATCTTCCTCAAAGAGAGCTGTTTTTTATTTTTTTTAATTGATTTTATAGCTACCATTTTTCATGAGCTGGCTGGAATTAGGTTCTCTTACTTTCTACCAAAAATGCTAACATCCACTGAGTGTTGGGAAATGGGCCAGCGAGTAGAGAGGCCATTTTCTAGGCGTAGTGCACCACATCACTGACAAAATCACTTGTTGATTTTGTTCCAAGTTGCTGACATGTTGCACAGTTGTTGAACATCAAGTTATACACCAGAGAAATACATCAGATTGGATGTGTTTTGCCAGTGGAGGAAATGGAGAATAGACTTGAGCTGGCATCTCATGTCCACTTACATTTAAAGTAATTATCGGGTACCTGGGTGGCTCAGTCTGTTGAGCGTCTGGCTTCGGCTCAGGTAATGATCTCGTGGTTTGTGAGTTCAAGCCCCACATCAGGCTCTGTGCTGACAGCTCAGAGCCTGGATCCTGTTTCGGATTCTGTGTCTCCCTCTCTCTCTGCTCCTCCCCCACTCGTGCTCTGTCTCTCTCTCTCTCAAAAATAAATAAACATTAAAAATTTAAAGTAATTATCGATAGGTATATACTTTTATTGCCATTTTTTAAACTGTGCTTTGGTAGCTTTTGTAGTTCTTCCCTCTTCCTCTCTTCTTGCTGTCTTCCCTTATGGCTTGATAACATTCAGTATTATTTTTGGATTCCTTTCTCTTTATTTTGTGTGTATATATTACAGGTTTTTGGTTTGTGGTTACCATGAGGTTCATCTAGAACATCCTGTGTATGTCGCAGTCTATTTTAGGTTGGTGGTCACTCAAGTTTGAACAGATTGTAAAACACGACATTTTTACTCCTCCCCACTCAGGTCGTATGTATTTGATGTCATATCTTATACATTTTATCTTGTGTGTTCCTTACCTAATTATTGTGGATATAGTCGATCTTAACTACTTTTGTCTTAATATTTATACTAGCTTTATAAGTGGTTGCTCCACTACCTTTTGTTTGCTTTAACGAGTGAGATTCTTTTTTTCTTTCATAATTTCCTTCTAGTTATGACCTTTTCTTTTCTGTTTAAGTAAGTCCCTTCAACATTTCTTGTGAGAGCAATTTGGAGGTGATGAACTTCTTTAACTTTTGTTTGTTGGGACAACTTCGTCTTTTTCTTCAATTCTCAATGATAACCTTGCCAAGTATTGTATTCTTGGTTGCAGTGCATATCATGCCATCTCCTCCTGGCCTGCAAAGTTCCTGATGAAAAATCAGATGATGGTCTTACAGGTTTCCCTCATACATAACTAGTCACTTTTCTCTTGCTGTTTTTAATATTCTTTCTTTAATTTTTGACATTGTAAAGAGTTTGTGTCTTTGTGCAGGCCTCTTTAGGTTTATCTTGTTTGGGGCTGTCTGTGTATCCTGGACCAGGATGTCTTTCCTTCCCCCAGGTTATGGAGTTTTTAGCTATTCATTCTTCAAATAAGTTTTCTGCACCTTTCTCTTCTTCTGGGACTCCTATAATGGGAATGTTAGTATGATTGATGTTAGCCCAGAGGTCTATACTCCTGTTAAAAAAAATTTTTTTTTTTTTTTTTATTCAGTTTGGGTGATTTCCAGTATCCTGCCTTCCACATCACTGATCTTTTCTTCTGCACCTCTAAGCTGCTGTTGATTCCCTCTGGTATATTTTTCATTTCAGTTTTTATATTATTCAGCTCTGATTGGTTCCTTTTTTTTTTTTTTTAAGTTTATTTATTTTGAGAGAGAGTATGAGTGGAGGAGGGGCAGAGAGAGACAGAGAGAGTCCTAGGCAGGCTCTGTGCTGACAGTGGGGCTCGATTTCCTGAACTGTGAGATCATGACCTGAGCCAAAATCAAGAGTCAGAAGAGTCAGATGCTTAGCTGAGCCACCCAGGTGCACCTGATTGGTTCTTTTTTATATTTTCTATCTCTTCTTTGAAGTTCTCACTGTGCTCATCTATTCTTCTCCCCAGTTCGGTGAGCATCTTTGTGAACTTTACTTTTAACTCTTTATCAGATAGATTGCTTATCTCCACTGTAGTTCTTTTTCTGAAGTTTTGTCTTATTCTTTTATTTAGGAACATATTCCTCTGTGTTCCTATTTTGCCCACCTTTCTGCATTTGTTTATATGTATTAGGTAAATCAGTGATAGCTCCTGGTTTTCAAGGAGTGGCCTTATGTAGAAGGAGTCCTGTGGGGCCCAGAAGCACAATCACCTGGTAACTAGAATCAAGAGCTCCTAGAATATTCCCTTTGTGAGCTGCATGTGCCCTCCTGTTGTGGCTGGGCCATGACTACTGTGGGTGCACTGTTGGTCAATGCTGGTCCCAACCAAGGCTGCCTCCCAGATGTGGCCACAGGGCAGGAGCTGTTTTGTGCTCTGGTTTAGTATTGATGGGACTATTGCTCAAAGACTTGCTGCTCTAAGCAATTTTCTAAAATGCCATTTCTCCCCATCAGCTCTTGTATAACTGGTTGACAAGAACACATCTGCTACACATTAGGAAAATAAAAGAACAGATAGCAATTGTCTCTGGTCTGTGGCTCACACCCCCAAGCCTTGGTTAGCTACCCCAGCAGAGGGTTTTTGGGGGTTTTGGTTGGGGGGGGGGGTTGACTCATCTAGTTTTTTATTTGAATTATTTGGGGGAGGTAATGCTGAAAGTAGGTAAGTGAGGGTGGATTTGGCAAGTGTTTAGTCATGATTTTATCTCAACTGCCCAACCTGAAGTGTTTTCCAGTAAGTATGCCAAGTGAGTGTTCAGCATTTCAGTTCTATTACCAATAGGATTATTGGAATGGAAGAGAACTTCTATAAATTTTTGTTCCATTCTTTTTGGATTGTTAATAGAGTGTTTGACTAGAAATAGAAGAGGGTTTTGCAGGCTGATCTTTTTTAATATCATTTGAGTTCACTTTTTAAAAGCAAAAAGGGATTATAAGCAGCTTTGCAGTATGACTTGTTCTAAGAAAATGTCTTACCAGTAATAGAACTAACAAACATAGGAAGAAGAAATATTCTTGTTTAGTTATACTCCCTAGTATCTGAAAGTATCTCTTACATAAGCAATTACTTAAAAGACAGTATACAGTTGACCCTTGAATAACGTAATGGTTAGGGGTATTGACTCACCACACAGTTGAAAATTCATGTATAACTTCTGATTGCCCCCAAACTTAACTACTGGTAGTCTACTGTTGACCTGAAGCCTACCCATAATATAAACAATTGATTAACACATATTTTGTATGTTATGTGCATAATATACTGTATTTTTACGATAAAGCAGAGAAAAGACAATGTTTTTAAGAAAATCCTAAGAAAGAGAAAGTACATTTATTATAATGGATTTGTCCAAAAAAATTTGCATGTAAGTGGACCCATGCAGTTCAAACTGTTGTTTAAGGGTCAACTGTATTTTCTTTTTACTTTCTATGTAAAAGAGATACCAAATTGAAAAATAAACAAGCACTTTATGGCACCATGCCAAGCTAATTGGGAGCTATGGCCATAAGAGTTTCCCTGCCTTTAAAGCTTTTTAAATTTATTGTACATGCCGAGCAGAAACTACTGCTTTGTGGGGAGATGGAAGGAGTAAGCAATGCACTCACCCTCTCTAGCCATACTGAGGAGGCTTTTCTGGTAGGGAAGGCTGGGCTGATTATAATTAGCAAGACTTTGCTATTTAACAGATTTTTTATTCAGTTTTCCTGAAAACCAAAGTACAGTCTCTTTAGTCACCTACCACAAAATTGTTACTAAGCAAGAGAGATCCCACAGAAATCAGAAATGTCAAGTGATTTTTTTTTTTTAACAAAGTCTGTTCCAAAATGTTGGATTTCAGAATTTGAACTTGAAGCAGATTATGGGTTGTTGGTAATTAAGCCATTTTAGTAATCCCTAAATCAGTTTATTGGGGGTAGGGGAATGTGGTGAGAAGGTCTGGGTCAAGACCACAGTTATGAGAATCCTACTCTAGCTTGAAACTATCAACAAGTGTGCTCTGATCCTGTGCTAACTTTGAGAAGCAGATTATTCTCCACTAACATATTGGGAATGTCTTGAATTTTTCATGGTAAATCACAAAGTATAGAATCTAATCTAGGGATTTTACAAATAGCCCTAGGGGCCAAATTGGCCAGATTGCAAAGTGAATTGGGCCCAGAATAGTATACTCTGTTATTCTAAGCTTCAAGCATTGTCTGTAGACCTAGACTAGAGTTATCCAGAATTTTATGGTTTGGATGAGAACACACTGATGAATATAAAGTTGAGGGAGAAAGATGTTTATTTTTGAGAACATTATTAAACATTTATTAAGCACTAATTATATGCCTAGGAATTTGCTGAACAATGTGTATAAAAATAATAAATAAAAGATGATTCTTAGAAAAAATATATGCAATTGCTGTGACCAAAATCAAAACATAAGATACAAGAACTAGAACAGAGTTCAGAATGTCTATTGTTTACATAAGATGTTTCCCACATTAAACATTATGTCCAAAATTGAGTTCTTTATGTGTCCTCCAACTATTGTTAATTACACTATTCCCCACTCTAAGCATTCTTATACTATGTCATTTCTCAGTGTTGATTTTGTTAATTCTCTCAAATATATAAAACCAGTCCCTTAAGTAAACATTTTTGACGACTCCATGATGTATCTTAAATCTCTTTCCTTCTCCAATCCCTACTGTGGTATCCTAGTCAAGCTCCATCATCATTTGCCTATACTCAGTGTCAACTTCCTGTTTTCCCCACTTTCATTCTATCCCTTTCCAATCCATTTCCTATAACAGCAAGCATTGCTGCCCTACTTAAAAAAGCCCTTCAGTGAGTTCTCTACCACTTTCTTTGCATATACTGGTCCCCACTTACCTCTTCAAATCTTCCTGTGCCAGTCTCCTGCACAGTGTTCACAAACCAAGGACCCCAGAATTAATCTTATTGACTCTAGTTTGTTTTTATAAGCATTGACTATTTGTATTGTCTGAAAGTCTTGCCCTCAAGGGCCGATTAAAGGGAATTTTCCCAAGTGTGTCATGCTGGTCTTTTTCAAAAGTAAAATATGTGAATTTACCAGCTTCTGGGTGTGTGGGCTTTATGACTGTTCTCCCTGATGCCAAGGGGCTTTTCATTTCTAGCTTATTGTCTTTGTTTCTGGCTGTAATTGCCAAAAATTAAACACTAGGGTAAATGGGTTATTACTGTAATATGATACTCCTTGAACTGTGCCCAGCCCTACCTGTTTCAGAAGGTCTTTTCACTTTTGAAAAAATACCAGTTGCTGAGTTCTGTGGTCCAACTAGAACATGAGTTTTAAAAGTTCTATGAATTTTGAGAACCAGACTTTAAATACTTTGAGCACTTAACCTTCTCTTCTGCCCAAACATATTGATGAGATTCTTCTGAAGACTTAAAGTGGAAGAGCATACTTTACCTTATTCTTTTACTTTTCCTGGTTTCATTCTTTAAATACGAGTAAAAGTGTGATGGCTTTTCAATTATTTTAAATAATGAAAAGATCCATTTGTTCTATTTACCTATATAAGGTGTGGCTACAGCAATAAAAGATACATTTGAAAGAGGTCTTGAACATTTCAGACACTCTACTGAGTATAGAATTAACTCATTCAGTCCCCAGAGCAAGAGGGCTAACATGACAAAATCGTCATTAGATTAAGAGTCGCCTAAATCCTGGTGATCTTGGTAAGAATTGACTTAATTGGGCTTGTGAAGGTGGAAGGGGGCTGAGGAGTGACTGGAAGGTGTGGACGCAGAGACTGCATGTGTGGGTAGCTTGTTCCAAGAAGTTTAGTTGTGAAAGGGAAGTTGGAGATAGAACAGTAGACAAGGTAAAATAGAGATTTGTATGTTTATAATTGCATCTTAGAAATTAGTGTAGACTTAAAAGATGGGAAGAGAAGGTATATAGGTGTAAATGTACAAGTTACTAGATAAAGTTTAAAAATTAAGCACCAACAATAACAGTTTGAACAGAGACCTATGAAAATTCCTAATCAGCAACTGCCTTACAGGTCTTTGAAGTAGCTACCTTCTTATCTGTGCATGTTGTAATGCACACATCTCATTGTGGCATCTTCTCAGCCTTTTCTTTTAAAGCAATGCCTGAAGCACACCATTGTTTTCTGTAGTGTAGGTTTATGAAAGTTACATTAATATTTCCTATTATTTTCATATCATTTGTCTTCAAAAGATCATCTATTTTTAGACCATTAATTAGTCTCTAGACAGATGGCACAACAACTAAAAAATATGTTTTCAAAATCAGAGACTTTAGTATAAATAAAGTTAGAACCCCAAACTTTTTGGTTCTTTGTTCACCCATCTTATTAAAATGTATTGCAGCCAGAATTTAGTTATAATAAAAAAAGTAACTACTGAAGGCAGCAGGGGGAATAGGTTATTGAGAAAAACATTTAAAATTGCCACCTATTTTTTTTTAATGGAATTTGGACAGTAAAAGTGGCAGGTCTTAGAGAAAGGGGATATTCTGACTCCCCAAAACAAAGCACTTGAGCACAGAGCTAGACAGCTCAGAGCTAATTTTGGAACTCCGCAGTTAATGCAAAATTTTTCAAAAGGGGTATCTGAAAAAAAAAAATTTAAGTTTGCATTCTTTCGTTTAAACTCAGTTCATAAAATTTCCCTACTAAACATCATCATAATTGTGGAGCAGTGTCTTCCTGTCACTCATGCTATGCAAAGTCATCTTTGATGCCCTTTGTTGCCCTCATCCTTACATCTTCTAAGTTACTAGGTTCTGTCAATATTCTCTTCAAAGTATTGAAGTAGCTCTCCTTTTCTAGCTTCTCTGTAACTTTTCTGTAACTGTTCTCATCCTTTCTTACCCACCTTCCAGCTGGTCTCCTGCCTTCAGTCCTCTTCTGTCACTCTTGCTAATCTACATTCTATTCCTGGATGTTAATTTGCTTTTAAAACGGATGTAATCATACATTAAAACATTCCCAGTTTAGAGACCCTGGGCTCCCTACAGCCTGCAGGGTAAAATTGAAACTCAGTGTCCGTAGGTCCTTTATGCTCTGATCCTGGCCTAACTTCCCAGGTGTGTTTCCCTCTACTCTCTGCATATCTCCTGGATTTGGGTGAGGCTGACAGCTCTTTTTTCTCTAACATAACTTTCTTTCTTACCTCCTTTTACTTTTCTCTGTCCACCCTATATCATTCTGATCTTTTCTGTCTTTTGGGTCGTTTCACCTCTTTCATTAACTTTTTACCAGGTGATTCCCCCCCCTTTGAACTCCTATTACATTATGCTTATTTCTCCCATGATGTTCTTATCTGTGTTACAATTATTTGTGTACCTGTCTTCTGTTTTCTTGAACTAATCATGTCTGTCTTATATCTCCTAACACATAGCAAGGTGCATGACAAATGTTTTATTCTTGAGTCTTGACGTGTATTGACTAGTGAAGCATTAGTATGTGACTGTAATCGCTAATGATAGAGCCTGTGATATAATGACTTATAATAAATATATATGTGGTCATTTGACCAAAATATATTTCTCAGACATACTTGGTCTTCATCCACTGTTCTGAAAATGCTTCAGAGACATAAAGGTGAAATGGGTGTCTTAATAAAGGTGATTTTTGGGCCACACCTGAGTGTGAGCCTAGTTGCCAGGAGGACCAACCATGTAATTAGAGGGTTGGGGCTTTCAGCCATGCCCCCCCACACCCCCCACAATAGGGGAAGGCAGAGCTGGAAGCTGAATCAGCCAATGGATAATGACCTCATCAGTCATGCCTATTCAAAGAAGCCTCCATAAAAACCCAAAAGGACTGGGGTTGGAGAGCTTCCATGTTGGTGAACACGTGGCGATGTGGAGGGAATGGTGCACCTGTAGAGGGCATGGAAGTGCCATGCCTTTTCCCCATGCCTTGCCCCATGTACATTTTCACCTGGCTATTGATTCATATACTTTATCCTATCCTTTTACAAACTGGTAAAGGTAAGTGTTTCCCTGAGTTCTATGAACTGCTCTAGCAAATTAATCTGGCCTAGGAGGAGGCTGGAACTTCTACAATCTGTAGCTGTTGGTCAGAAGCATGGGTAACTGTGTGGGGCTTGTGACTGGTGTCTGAAGTGCGGTGGGGGGGTAGGGAGCAGTCTTGAAGGACTAACCCTTAACCTATGGTATCTGATACTGTCTCTGGGTAGATAGTGTCAGCATTTAGTTGAATTGTAAGACACTGAGATGATGTCAGGTGCATTGACTGGATACGTGGGGAAGCCTCCCATCTCCACGTGATGGAAGTTGGGTCCGGGAACCTAAAACAGAGCCCTAGTGTCAGTTTATAGATGGATATGGGTGAAGGGACCAAGAAGAAAGATTCCAGTGGCTTGGACCTGTTTCTTTACTGGATATAAGGAAACATCACAGCTGTGTTGCTCTTCTTCTTTAGATCTGGGCACCAAACAAACTTGCTGGATGCCAAGGTATTATCTATATGCAGATTCCAACAGATGTGATTTAGGCTACTACAGACACATCCATTCAGTTTAGTTTGATCTGAGTTTATCCACCCTGTCTAAGGCCTTACAATATTCAAAGGAGATAGGAATTAGTGATAACATAGTTCCTCTCTCAGAGGACTAGAGTAGGTTTGGCTTAAACAGCTGTTTCCAAATCCTGGTTAGCAGAAAAACACAATGATATTTTATATTTTTCAGTGACGTGTGGGTCCATGGAGATAAAAATGTTAATTTCAGCAAATGGGTCAATTTTACTTATGGAAAATGTGTCAGAACACTGTACCATTGCCAAAAATAGCTTCTTGAAGGCACTGGGTGCCTGGACTTAGGTTAAAAATAAAAACAAAAACATGTTTACTTTTAAATGGTGGTAAAATATGCTATGCTTTACAATCAGGACTTTTTCAGTGAGCTTATTTATCAGGATAATTTCCTGCATGACCCAAATGATAAACATCTCTGCCAAGTTTTTATAAACCCCTAGGGATTTTTCACCTGCCTCTTTCTTTTCAAGCAATTCACTAATATGAGAAGACTTGTTTAACAGCATTTTGTCAAGCATCTTAATCCAGTTTTGAAGAGAATTTGTTTTTGGCTGCTATCCAATTCCAAGGGAACAAAAATTAAGGTAGGTGACTGAGTAGCTGGTTGGCAGCTGGGTTTTAGAACAGCTTTGTTCTTAATTTGGTTTGCTTCAATTACACATTACTCTGATTTCTTCCAGTCAAACCACAAAAATAAGGTTTTTCTAAATATTGTGAGAGTAAGGGGAAAATTATAAAAATATAAAATAGGGTGAATTTGTGGGTATGGAATCACATTACACTATTGAAAACAGATGTTGCCTTTGTAATACTACACAAAAATGCAAAAATAGCATCGCCATGGTACTACATGTATTAGTTTTTACTGAGGTTGAAATCACTTTATCTGAAAAGTAACAAGTACAATGAAAGCTTGATATGACACCGGTCATTCTTAAGGTGCCTCCAATACTAACATGAGGTCCTCTGTAGATCTGAAAACATGGGTTACCAACAATACTGACAAAGTTTGTGCCTTGGTTTAATCAGCTAAGCTGACAATTGATTTCTAACTTTCATCCTTATCCATCCTATGACATCTGTATTGAATTTTTAAACTCTTGAAGCATTGTATAAGGAATGTTGTATAGATGCAAGCTATTACAGATTTTAGAAAATCAGAGTGTCTTTCATAGAAAATGTGTATATTGAGAGTTTTTGGTGCAAGTGACAGAAACTATATTCTTAAGCAGAGTGGAAATTTATGGCTCACATAACTTAAGTTCAGAGGTAGATCTGACTTTAGATATTCGTGAATTCTCAGCAGGGCTCTGGCTCCACCTTTTGACTCTGCTTCTCTCTGTGTTGGCTTCCTTCTCTCCACCTGGTGACAGAGTTGGCTACTGGTACCTTGTCGACATCATCAGTAGAGACCTGATATACCAGAGAGAGAGCATCTTTCTCCTGCAGTTTGGCAAAAACCCCAAGGAGGACTCTGATTTGTCCTGGTCTGGGTCTTGTGCCGTTCATTCTTAGAACAGTCGCTAAGAGTGGGTGGGGACAGTGATGGCAGATGGGGACTCTGAGCAGACCTGGATCTTCCCTCCTCACCAGGATTACATGAGCCAAGAAAAATCATGGGAAGAGGGAGGGCTGGTCCCCTAAAGGAAAGAACAATGGGCAGTAAAGCCCTTCAGTGTACTTATTACACCCTTTACATTTAAGCACCTTATATTATTCAGTACTTTGGAGGCGGCTAATTTCATTTATTGCCTGAATTCTACAAGACTTTATATATATATATAATATGTATTTAGTTTTTCTGTTTAAAATGTTTTTTGTTTAGGGGCACTGGAGTGGCTCAGTCGGTTAAGCTTCTCTGCTCAGGTCATGATCTCACGGTTTGTCAGGAGCCTGCTTCAGGTTCTCTGTCTCCCTTTCTCTCTGTCCCTTCCCCACTTGCACACACACACACACTCTCTCAAAATAAACAGTTTTGGGGCCCCTGGGTGGCTCAGTGAGTTAACTGTCCGACTTTGGCTCAGGTCATGATCTCCTGCTTTGTGGGTTTGAGCCCCGCGTCGGGCTCTGTGCTGACAGCTCAGAGCCTGAAGCCTGCTTCAGATTCTGTGTTTCCCTCTCTCTCTGCCCCTCCTCTACTCACACTCTGTCTCTCAAAAAAAAAAAAAAAAAAATTTTTTTTAAAGCCACATTTTAAAAAAATGTTTTTTCTTTACGTGTAAATTTTTTGTTTAAAAAACAAATTTTAGGGGCCTCTGGGTGGCTCAGTTGGTTAAGTGTTGTACTCTTGGTTTTGGCTCAGGTCCTGATCTCACGGTTTGTGGGATCGAGCCCCACATCGGGCTCTGTGTTGACAGTGCACGCGGAGCTTACTTGGGATTCTCTGCCTTCCCCTGTTCATTCTCTCTCTTTCAAAATAAATTAAAAAATGGTAGATTCTGAATTAAAGAACTCTGCATTAGTGAATTCAATCTGTTGCACAGCTTGATAATAGTAATAATGGCTCACATTTATTGAGCACTTGTGTTCTAGACATTGTAAGGGTTATATATGTAATATTTAATCTTCAACCCAACTCTAACATGATAGGTATTATTACCACTCCTATTTTCCAAGTAAGCAAATTGAGGCTCTGAGAAATTGTCCAACGCCACACACAGTGGGTGCATCCAAGATTCCACCTCAGGCAGTATCAGAGCTCATGCACTTAACACATGTGTCATGTTCCTGCCTAAGTCCATGTTACAGCGTCTTTGTCTACCATTTGCATTGCTCTTCCCATATTTTTGCTTCCATTTTCTTCTTACGTGCATAATATAATCCACGCTGCCACCGCCTGCAAGGCTGCAAGACTGAACCTCTGCCTACCTCTTCTGCATCATCCACCACTGTTCCTGCTCACTCATTCCTTGCTGTTCCTCAGCTGTGAACCCTAAATACATTCGGACCTCAGGAACTTAACAAATTCTGTTCCCTCTGCCTGGGCTGCCCTTTCCCCAGATTATTGTCTAGCTTGATCTCTTTTTATTCAAATCTCTGTGCAGTGTTACCTGCTCCCTGGATCACTTTATAAGCCCTGTCTTATGTTTTTCTTTTTTTTTTAATGTTTATTTATTTAGTTATAATGTTTATTTTTGAGAGACAGAGCATGAGAGGGGGAGGAGCAGAGAGCGAGAGGGAGACATAGACTCCGAAGCAGGCTCCAGGTTCTGAGCTGTCGGCACAGAGTCCGATGCGGGGCTCGAACCCACGAACCTGAGCTGAAGTTGGACGCTTAACCAACTGAGCCACCCTAGGCACCCCCTGTTGTATTTTTCTTGATAGCATTTACCACTCTTGGAATTATCTACTTGTTTGTTCTAGTTTTTACCAGTCTCCCTTTTCACTAGAATGCAAACCCCACGAGGGTGAGGATTTTGTCTGTTTTGTTCACGATGGCCCCCTGGTATCTAGTGTAGTGCCAGGCACCCACAGTGCTCTGTATTTATTAAAGGAATACATTTAGTTTCTCCCAAGAATCTGTAAGATAAGGCAGAAAATATGTCCTTTTTATAGTCAAAATCTTTCAGAAAGATGAAATAAATACCGCGAAATACATTGGCTAATAAGTGGTTGGGACTGAAGTGAGATTTACTGAAATCTCTCTCTTCTTACTCTTAGGTCTGGAGCATTTTTCACTGGAGCACCGTGGTCTGCCTGACGTCATCTGTTTTTCTCCTCTTTGCCTTCAGAGTAGTTACAAAACAGTTCTGAAATTATTGTCTGCCTCACTCAGCACAGTAACCAAACCACAGCTAAATTGACTATACTTTGAGAATTTGTAAGCTGTGCTAACTTTTGCTGTTTTCTTGACATGGTTTGTCTATGGCTAAAATCAAAATATTTATAAGCCTGTGTTTTGTTTTTTTTCCTCCATCTCCCATTCTGCATGTGGTCAGAAATATTTAGCTAAACCCCAAATTTTGATTAATTTGAATTCATTTATTAATTCAATGTGGTTTTAAATCCCAGCTCCTGTGTTTATTTATGTAAGTCATTTAATCTTTCTGGGCCTCAAAAAAAAGTATCTGGGCCTCAGTTTCCTCATTTAGTAAATTATGGTAGTAATAGTATCTACTTCATGAGGCTGTTCCAGTGAATGAATGAGATAATCTAAAGTGCCTGACAGGGGCGCCTGGGTGGCTCAGTCAGTTAAGTGTCCGACTTCGGCTCAGGTCATGATCTCATGGTCCGTGAGTTCGAGCCCTGCGTTGGGCTCTGTGCTGACAGCTCAGAGCCTGGAGCCTGCTTCAGATTCTGTGTCTCCCTCTCTCTGACCCTCCCCTGTTCATGCTCTGTCTCTCCCTGTCTCAAAAATAAATAAAAACGTTAAAAAAAATTTTTAAGTGCCTGACACATGCTAGTAGCCAATAAACATTAATTATGAACTGTATTGCTATGTTCTGCACACTCACTGATGTGAGAATACAATAACGAGCAACCCAGATTTGCACCCATTTTCCTTAGAACTCAGTCTAAAAGGGACACAGTTAAATAAACACAACCTCTGTCAACTACTGTAAGCAAGGGAGAGCGTATCAACCTTGGAAATATCCTTCACCTCTCTCACATCCCACATCCAGTCCGTCAGCAATACATGTCAGCTCTACCTTAACATCCAGAATCTGACCCCACCTCTCCACCTTTGCTGTTGGCAGTCTGGCCTAGGCCTTGATGAATCTCACCTGTATTACTCTAACAGTTTCCTACTTGGTCTCCCTGCATCCACCCCAGCGTGATCCTGTTAAAACTTAAGTCCGGTCACGTTACTTGTTGCAGGCAGAATAACGCCGCCCCCTCCAAAAGATGTTCACGGCCTAATCCCGGGAACCTATCAATATGCTACCAAAGGACTTCGTAGATGTGATTAAGGCCCTCGAGATGCAGAGAATATTCTGGATTATTCAGGCGCGCCCAACCGAAATCACGCGAAGCCTTAAAAGTGGCTGTGGTCAGAGGCAGATGTGACTACAGAAAAATGGCCACAGGAATGTACACTGCTGGCTTTGAAGACGGAGAGGGTCTCTGGAAGCTTGAAAACACAAAGAAACATTCTCCCCCGGAGCCTCCAGAAGACACGCAGCCCTGCCAGCACCTCGAATTTATCCCAGTGAGACCTGTGTCTAACTCCTGACCTCAAGAACTGTGAGGCAATCCATTTGTGTTGTTTTAAGCCACTAAATTTATGGTTTGTTACAGCAGGAATAGAAAACATATTACTCTTCTGCTCAGAACCTTCCAGTGGCTCACTCACACTGGGGAACAGTGACCTGCAAGGCCCCAACCCATCTGGCCCCCTACCTCTCCGACACACTGTCTTCTAACTTCACTCTGTTTCAGCCACACTGGCCTCCTTACTCTTCTTGAACCCTCCACACACTCAGAGCACTTGCACTGGTTGTTCTCTTTCTATGGACTATTCCTCTCCCAGAAAGCCACACAGCTGTGTCTTACTTTGCTCTCTGCTGAGAGGTGGCCTCTTCGGTGAGCCCTTCCTATTCTCCCAATATAAAATAGGCACATGCCCCTTGCCCTGTGCACTCCCTAGCCACTCTACTCTGCTTTATTTTTCCCATTAACACTATCACCACCTGACATGTTATGCAGTCATCTCTTATCTCCTCCCCTCTCCCCCTTTTGGAAAACATGAGCTTATGAGGGCAAGGACTTGGTCATTTTTGCTACTACATCTCCTTGCATGGAGTAAGTGCTATTTATCAAATGAATGGATGAACAAGAGGGAGAGCAGGGACGGAGGGAAACCGAGTACTGTGGGAACACAGACGGGACATCTGAGGTAGTGCATAGGAATGAGGAAGGCCTAAAGGGAAGCTCAGATGCAGGAGGTGACTCATTTTAGGCATAGGGAACAGCATGTGAGAGGTCCTATCACTGGTCAGGAGGCCGAACACACAGGGGTAGCATGATGAGGCTTGGAAAGCATTTTAAGCAGTTGGATGCACTGTTATCTGCCAAGGGGAGAGAGGCCCAGTGGCCAAGAGTGCTGACTGTGGAACTGGATTGCTGCGCAGGTTCAAATCCTAACCCTGCCTCTGATTAGCTGTGGGTCTTTGTGCTGGTTACTCTTCATTGTTGTAAGACGAGTCTGAGAACAACCCGACCTTCTAGAGCTATTGTGAAGAAGAAATGAGTGAAACGTGTAAAATGTTTAGAAGAGGGCCTGGGATGTTGTAAGCATGGTTTGAGTGTTAGCTATTATTATTAGTGGCAACCAGGGGCCACTGAGAAGTTTTATGCAAAGGATTAACACGGTAGAACTTAACATTGTAAAAGCTTTGCTGTGACGATGTATGCATAAACGGAGAATGATGGGCAGGGAAAATAATTGCTTTCTGAAAACAGCTTTACATGAAATATAAGATCTTTTGGGGGCACTTGGATGTCTCAGTGTTGAGCGTCCGACTCTTGATTTTGGCTCAGGTCATGATCCCAGAGTTGTGGGATCAAGCACCATGTCAGGCTCCACACTAAGCATGGAGCCAGCTTGAGATTCTCTCTCTTTCTCCCTCTGCCCCTCTCCCCCACTTATGTGCTGTCTCTCTCTCTTAAAAAAAAAAAAATTAAAAAAATAAATCTATATATTTTAAAATTATGAGACCTTTTGAATTAAGAGTAGTGATTAATTTTCAGAAAATTTTACTATATAATTAAAAGTGAGGTAAATGGTTCAGTATGATAGCACAAGGAGTTTTTGCTTATATGTGTGGTACTTTTCAAAATTACAGGTTGTGACTCTTCAGTGGGTCTCAGACCAATTTAGTGGGGCAAAAATAGCTTCAACAAAACAACATAGTATTTGGAAAGGGTACCACTGTATCATGACATTCCTGTTTTAATTACATATGTGCATATATTAACCTTCTATATGTAGATGTTACACTCACTGGTTACCAGGTAATGTACTTCTGACCATGGGTCCTGGCTTCAGAAATTTGAGACACGTTGCTTTTGGAGGCCTGTTTTAATCGTTCTGTAAGCTACCTATGACATCCTGGGGGAGTCCTTTCCAGGATCTTCGTGGTTCTTATGGCTTTGTAAAATTATGAGTCTAGATGTAGGAAATCCTTTTCTTTTGGGTGTGTGGCCAAATATCATGCTGTGACCTAGAGTGAGTTAAAAGGCAAAACCCAACCACTCCTTGAGGACAGTCTCAAGGAAGCAGTTGGCAAAGCATAAGCCGTAGCAGAACAGCTGCGGGAGGCTGATTCCAGATCCCAAAGTACCTTGTGTTTCCAAGTTAGGGAGTGGGAGGAAGCACGGGGAGGTGTGAATTGCCTATCTCCATAGTGCCACCCACCTCTGCTGCCTTCCAGAGTCACTTCCACAAGCTGCTGACAGCTCAGTGACAGTGCCCCTGCCCACCCCTGGCCCCTTTCACTGCCAATTATGGAATCAGCTGAGGGGAACAGTGAAGGTTGGTGTGCCCATCAGGAGATTGGTGGCCCCTGCATGCTGATGGTCACCTCGGTGGAATTTTGCCAGAAGTTACCTGGCGGGTCAGCTGCTTCATGGTGGAGGGGAGGGTTGACCTAGCTAATTACAGGTATGTAGCACTTTACCCAACGCCAGTGGTGCCACACACTGTTTTGTCAGTGACGGCATGGCACTGGCACTAACCCACCTATTAGTTTAGCTCTAACAAATCTGCTAATTGAGAGGTAAGAAAGCTGGGAATTGCAACTGTGAGGAGTCGGGTAGTGGTGGCTGGGATCAGAGGATCTGGACAATTTCTTCTCTTTGAATGTAGCTATGTTGTGGCCAATCATGTAGAAATCACAGTACGTTGAACAGCATTACACTTTGAGGCACTGAGTCCCCGTGATTGGGGGTGGGGGGGTGTTTAATCTCTTGTGCTCCTAGACTCTGCCTCTTCTTTAACAGTTTATTCCTTGTTCTGGTGATTTTTTACTAAATTGAAACACCATTTTTCCTCTTGTATTCTCAGATCACACAAATCTGGTGTTTTGAATGTGTAGTTTGGGATTTGTAGCATTTTGGCAAGCATTTGTTTTGGTGCAAAAGGCTATTAGTAATGCCAACATTACAACATTTTAAAAATGAATACTTCAACTATATTCAAATAAAAATATAAAAATGAATACTTCTCTCTGGTGAAACTAAACCTCTTTTTAAAAAGACTTTTTTGGGGTGGCTTGGTGGCTCAGCGGATTGAGTGTTGACTCTTGATTTCTGCTCAGGTCGTGATCTCACGGTCATGAGATTGAAACCCACATTGGGCTCTCTACTAAAAGCTCAGATCCTGCTTGGACTTCTCTCTCTCCTTCCTCTCTCTGCCCCTCCCCTGCTCGTGAGCTCTCGCACTCTCTCTCTCAAAATAAATAAACACTTTAAAAATTAAAAAAAAAAAAAAAAAACACCTTTTTTGAAGTCATAATTGTAATGTAGATCCGCACCGTGATTTAGGATAGTATGTTCAAAGGAATGAACAAATGTAAAATTTGTCCTCTCCCTTTCCAACCCCTCTTTTTTTTTTTTTTTTTTAACGACAAGAAGCCACTTTGTCCTTAGAAGAGATTCAGGAATGAGGCATCTATAAACCATGTTTGGCAGATAGTTTGGTATAGGTAGCCTCTTAGCTTCTCTATGAAGGGACCTATTCAGCTCCATTTGTACTACTGATAAAACCTGAAGAAATGTGTTAAATTTCAGCCATGGAGGTCAAGAGCTTGGTTTATCTATCAGTACCAGTTTTATCACACGAAGGAAGAAGACATTTATTTCTATTGTCTAAGACTTCCCCTAGCACCTCCACCTAGAATCTAGAGGCAGTTAAAGGGAAAAGAAAGATATTCAGAAGAAAAGCAGTTAAGAGTTCATGCTGAAGGTTGTGAGTGGACTTTGGCAATTAAGGAGAGAAGCATTGAAGTCCACGACTTGAGTGTCCCTGGCGGCAGCAGGAGGGAGACCTACCCCTCACTGCACACCCGTTTGTACCATGAGCGAGCGTTTAAAAGTATTTAAATCATAAACAATAGCAACAAAACTAAAGTCCACTGATACTAGGATTTAGCCTTCATTTTCATGTCTTCTTAAAAAATAATAAAAGCAAATAGGGTATGTGTTTTGATGCCCACCAAAAGGAAATACCAAAATATCCTGTGATAATACCACATCCTCGTGTGTAAGCACTTCCAAAGCCGTAGATTCAGCATTTGAGAGAGGTTTCAGTGGAAATGCACATTAGGTGGCTAACAGGTAATAGGAATATTGTCTAATGTATAAATTCCTCTTGGAACTCAGGAAAGTGTCTTTCTTGACATACTGGTTTGAATTCTTTCTTTAGCTAACTAGAACAACATAACGGTGCCTTTCATTTTTAGTCTTGTCAAAACAAAACAAAAAAAAGCCTAGTTTTTCTGGCATAACTTTTTACTCTTTCCCTGTATCGTGTTCATTTTTCTAAACTTTCATTTTAACTGCCTTATTATTTAATATATTTTAAATTCAAGAAACATGCAGGATATCAATAATTTTTAAAAAGTAAATAGATAAAATTTGAAATTCTTCAGGATCCACCGTTCTTGGAGTAATGGGTCTGAAAAAAATTTTTTCTGATTATAAAAGTAACATAAGGGGTACCTGCCTGGCTGGCTCAGTTGGTAGAGTGTGCGACTCTTGATCTTGGGGTTGTGAGTTTGAGCCCCACGTTGAGTGTAGAGATTATTTAAATTTTTTTTAATTAATATAAATATCTACAACAAAAGGAGAGACTACATAAAGTAATGAAGCAAAACAAATAATCATTGCTAACACTGGATTTATTTATTTTTCTAAGAATAACTTACGTGGTATTCTACTATATGGGTATATTGTGATTTATTTAACCGATATATTAGTAAAAACTTAGGATATATCTTTTTTTCCCTCTAGGGAAAAAAACTGCACTGCAGCAAAGATGCATATGTGTGTATGTCCTGTCCTTTTCAGAGAAGTTGAAAAGTACACCTACTTAGCATTTTGATACATCCTGCCGAACTGTCCAGAAAAGTTCTGTGCTCCTACTAACAGCTTATGAGAACCTCTGACTTCACAGTCTCCCTGATATTTACTTAATTTTTCCTCCTTACACATGTTTCCTGTTTCCTTTTTGAAAGCAGTTTATCTTCCCATGAGCCAGAGCTTTCAGAACTTGTAGCATCGCTGGCCATGCTTCTTTTGAAGAATAGGCATTTCCTTCTGTGTTGTTTGTGGCGGAGGGAGAGCTGTGGGACTAGAATCTGCCTGCCTCCTCCTGCAATAAGGAAAGTGCCTATCTCATAAACGCATGTAGGTTTTAGTCACTTCTTTAATATTGAATACTAATTGAGCTCCAACTATCTGCCAGGCCCTGTGCCACATGATAGAACATAGTGGTGGGCAAAACAGCCTTGGCTCTCAGGAAGTTTACGTTCCAATGGACTGTCTCCTATGGCGTTCTTTTCTATCTTTACCATCTGAGAGGGGAGGAAAAGTATATTTTTCAAACTTTCACGTGTTTGATTTCTGAATTCGATATTTTTTTGCCCATTTTTATTTCTTCTACTTTTTAATATGACCATTCTTGGTCTCTTCTTTTTCTTTCTGATTAGTCAGGGTTAACTGCATTAATCCTCTGCCATTGTGGCAGATACCAGTGCCCCTCTTTGTCTTTGCTGATTGGGCCCTGACTTAGTTCAGGTACTGGATGACCATGGTTGAGTGGAGCTGGACCTGGTGCCTGGGTGTTTAGGAGACACAGGAAACAGTATGCTGAGCTCCAGCTAGGGCACTGAATCCCAACGTGATCTTTTAAGTACACAGATTGCTCGCTCGCTGGGCCTCTGTTTCCTCACCTGTAAAATAAAGGGGCTGGACAAGACAAAGTTTTTAGAATCCTTCTAAGTCATGCAGTCTATGATGTTATGGATTTAAGAGAACGGAAGAAAACCCAACAATATGTATTAAATGTTAATGCAATCAACTATGCTAGACAGTGAATATACATAGAATAAGATAAACGATCCATGGGCTAGTAAGGGACGTAGATGTGTAAACATACAAAAAATAATCTATTAGCATGGATTTTTCAGTGCATAGCACTGGGAAAATGAGCTATCAATATATATTTTTAAAGGTAGCTATCTTGGGATGCCTGAGTGGCTCAGTTGGTTGAGCATCTGACTTCGGCTCAGGTCATGATCTCTCACAGTTTGAGAGTTCAAGCCCCATATTGGGCTCACTGCTCTTGGTGCAGAGCCTGCTTCGGATCCTCTGTCCCCTTCTCTCTGCCCCACTCCTGCTCATGCTCGCTCTCTCAAAATAAATTTAATAAAATAAAGGTAGCTATCTTGCACCATTCACAAATATTGAGTCCATATGGGATCAAAGATTTACATGAAAGGAACAAAATTTTTGAAGGTCATATAAAATAATGTCTTCTACAAGAAGCACAAATCATAAAAAGATTTAGCTACATTAAAAATAATAACTTCGGGGTGCCTGGGTGGCTCAGTCAGGTAAGCATCCGACTTCAGCTGAGGTCACGATCTCTCGGTTTGTGAGTTCAAGCCCTGCGTCGGGCTCTGTGCTGACAGCTCAGAGCCTGGAGCCTGCTTCAGATTCTGTGTCTCCCCATCTCTCGGCCCCTCCCCTGCTCATGCTCTGTCTCTCTCTCTCTCTCAATAATAAATAAACATTAAAAGAAAAATTAAAAAAATAATAATAGTAATTTCTATTTATTCAGAGTCACCATAGAAAAAGAAAAGCACCCATAACTGAGAGAAGATAGTTGCAACACATATTCTTGACAAAAGATTGATACAAAGATGTTCTGCAAGTAGAGAAAAAAATAACTAAGAACTGGGCAAAAGACATGAATAAACATTTTATAGAAGTGGCAACATGACTGACCAACAAGCATGTAAAAAGATGTTCAACCTCATTAATAATCAGGGAAATGTATATATATGTAACTTATAAATTCAATGCGATGATTTTTATACCATCAGATGGGCAAGAATGAAAACATTTGACAGCACCAAATATTAGTGATAGGAGTAATGGGAGCGTGTGCTGGGTGGAGGTAATACAAGGTGGTTTCACACTTGGCAAGGAAGCTGCCTCCATCTTATAAAGTTGAAGATATGTATACTCCATGGCTCAGCAATTCCACTCCTAGGTGTATGCCCTAGAGATACTCTTGTGAGTGTGTACGTATCTGTGTGCATATTCCTGGTATCCCTTCCTCTTGTTATAAGGACACCAGTCATATTGGACTAGGGCCCCAAACTTACGGACAAGAAGGCTCACAGCAGCATTGTTTCTGAAGACAACGGTAAACAACTTAAATGTTCACAGGAGAATGGATAAACAGTATTTTCATATAGCAGTGAAAATGAGTGATCTAGAATGATCTAGAACTACAGACATCAATATGGGTAAATCTCATAAACATGATTTTGAGCTAACAAAAAGAAAAAAGTTACAGGAGAATATATAAACAATTAAAAATTGGGGCGCCTGGGTGGCTCAGTTGGTTAAGTGGCCGACTTCGGCTCAGGTCGTGATCTCACGGTCTGTGAGTTCGAGCCCCGCGTCGGGCTCTGTGCTGACAGCTCAGAGCCTGGAGCCTGTTTCAGATTCTGTGTCTCCCTCTCTCTGACCCTCCCCCGTTCATGCTCTGTCTCTCTCTGTCTCAAAAATAAATAAACGTTAAAAAAAAATTAAAAAAAAATTAAAAATTATACAAAAGTAAAAAAAAAAATATGTTATTTAGGGATACAAATCAAAACAGAACAAAAAGTAAGGGAGTAACAGGTACAAAATTCAAGAAGTTGTGGTCTGGGCCCCTTTAGCCTAAATCCACCTTTTCACCTCAAACCCTTGGCTTGTTAGATGTAAGAAATGTTATGTTCTAAACGTTGAAAACATTATATATTTCAATTTCAATTCAATCTATATTTAGTGAGCCCCTACTACATTGCTAGTCTCTGTGCCAGATCCTGGAGTTACAAAATGAACAGCAGCGAGCATTTATTGAGATTCAGTCATGAAGGCTGTGCATCAGAATCATCCGTGGGACATGTGCCCAGCACCCCCTCTGGAATATATGATTTAGTAAGTAAGGCCCATGGATCTATATTAAAACAAACACACAGAAACTCTCTAGGGGATTCTGTTATACAGCCAGGAGGAAAAATGCTGCGTCAGGCATCATTAGGCACTGTGATGTGTATCTTATAGAATCCTTAAATCACCCCAACAAACAAGGATCATTCTCTGGGGCTCATAATCTGTTGGAGATATACATGTACACAAGTAATCACGGGGGTTTGAAGAAGGAAAAGACCACTTTGGGAGAGAAATACATCAATTTCTTCAACCTTTATCAGATACTTAAGTGCCAGCCATGGGGGTTCTAGAGCTACAAGGAAGAAGATAATGCCGCTATGCAGAAGCTCCAGGTGTGAAGAGAATATGGGTATGAAAATC
This sequence comes from Prionailurus viverrinus, assembly GCF_022837055.1. NCBI lineage: Eukaryota > Metazoa > Chordata > Mammalia > Carnivora > Felidae > Prionailurus > Prionailurus viverrinus. The sequence goes on along the minus strand of NC_062569.1, from coordinate 86,269,414 downwards.
TCAAATTATAATACTGAACTCTATTCTAGTAGTTATATACAACAGATGATGAATAGCCAGAGCACAAAGGAGAAGTCCTGTCACTGTGAGGAGGGAGTACCTGAGGAGATTCCAGTTAGCCAGGTTTTAAATAATAGAAGCTCCCCAGGCACGCACCAAGGTGGGGCTGAGAAAGAAGCACACTGAAGTGGCTGAGAGAATTCCTTTGTGGATGGATGAACCCATTTGGAGTGGACAGACTGGCAGCAAAGAAAATAGGGAAGTTTGGTAGGTGCTAGATATTGAAGGAAACTTACGTATAAAATAAATTTGGAATTTATCCTACAGATCTGTGGTTTTCAAATCATATATTTCTCAGTAGAGCTATAAGCACCCCTTGGAGTCTACCAGTGAGTCATCTGGGTGGGGAGTGAAGTCAGGTGGGCAGGGCTCTGCGTCTCCCATCCATTTCAACCACACCAGCTCCACTATTACCCATTAATGGTGAGCACGGGTGAAAGACTCTTTCTTTCTTTCTTTTTTTAAATTAATTTTTATTTTTTAATTTAGAAAGACTTTTTCTTTTAAACAAAAGTTTCCATGATTAAGGAAACTTTACAAACGAAAGCTTTAGGCAATGATAAACTGGTGAAGGATTACAAGCAGAAGAGTGCTGTGTGTTTCCAAGGTGAAAAGAGTTGTGAACATTGTCAAGTGCTAAAGTGATGTCAGGAAAAACAAGCACTGAAAAGTGTCCTTTGCTTTGTCAGTTGGAAAGTGACCCATTGAAAACAGTTGATGGGGGTGGGCAGGGAGTGGAAAAGAGAATGCAGTGCCTAGTAGAATGGATAGGAGGAGAAAATGGGGAGACCGTGCGCTTAAGAGTATTAGATAGAAGGCAATGGAGGGGTGCCTGGGTGGCTCAGTTGGTTAAGTGTCCAACTGTTGATTTTGTCTCAGGTCATGATCTCACAGTTTGTGGATTTGAAGCCCGCATCGGGGAGATGCGTGGAACCTGCTTGGGATTCTCTCTCTCCCTCTCTTTCTGCCTTTCCCCCATACTTGTTCTCTCTCTCTCTCAAAATAAATAAACATTAAAAAAAAAAAAAAGCAATGGAGGGAGATTTGGCCATAGCTAAAGGGGAATTTGTCCAATTCACATGTCTCTCTTTTTTGCTAACTGATCCCCTACACATGGTCATAGGAGTGGGCTTCTGGAAGCCATGTTTGTACATACTGCCCTCTTGCTGTAGTTGATTCGCCCTTGATGGGAGTGCATCATTCAAGCTAGGCCAATATTTCCCCAAGAAATTTATAATTTGGGGGGCGCCTGTGTGGCTCAGTTGGTTAGGCCTCCGACTTTGGCTCAGGTCATGATCTTGCAGTTTGTGAGCTCGAGCCCTGCATCGGGCTCTCTACTGTCAGTGAGGAACTTGCTTCAGATCCTCTGTCTCCCTCTCTCTGCCTCTCTCTGTCTCTCTTAAAATATAAACATAAAAAAAAAGAAATTTATGATTTGGGTAATGAGAGAAAACCCTTTCTCTTCAGTTGGTTGATCTTGAGATCTAGGCCCAGACAATCAGATGAAATAAGCTATCGGTGTACAGAAGAGCAAGCCATGTGTACACCGGATGTACACCGGATGGAAGAGAAAGAGCATCCAGACTTTATAGGTTCTGGTTCCAAATCCCTCTCAAGGTCCATGGAGAGCCTATCATCTGGGCTTGGGGTAAAACCATCGTATCTTATCATGAACTCTTTATTTTTGCCCTACTCAGATAATCTGTCTCTGTCTCTGTCTCTCTCTCACACACACACCCTTCCTGATACAGAGGGTGTATGCTTTTTTCTTCAAAGAGAAAAGAAAGGTCATTTGAGAGAGAGGTTGAGGATGCAGAGGAAAGATAATTGATAGAGCCATTCTTAGAGAAGAATGGAAGGGATAAGTTCGGGAGCACAAGGAAGAAGTGTGCTTTCCTTTGAGGTAGGTGGGTAAGAAGTAAAGAAGATGAGAATGTGGGGAAGTACGTGGGTCAGGGCTAGGAAGAGTGTTCCCACCGAATGATTCCTACTTCCTGTGGGAAGAGTCAAAATTATCTACAGTTTATGAGGGGGGTGGGCCACAGCTTGGATGGCAAGGTTAGGAGTAGCCATTGTGCCAGTGGGCCAGGGATCTGGCCACAGGTAAATAATACAAAAACAGTCGGAAAGCCTAAGTAGGTAGTGTCCAGGTCTTGCATCACTGAATGCAGTAAAGTAGTCTCAGCCCCAAAAGCCTTTCACCTTTTGCCTGCCCAGCCCCCTTTATTTTTTTTAATTTTAAATTTATTTATTTAAATTCAAGTTAGTTAATACAGTGTAGTATTGGTTTCATGAATAGAACCCAGTGATTCTGCCCAACCTCCTTTAAAACACAAATTAGATCACATCACACTCCCTGGCTTACAATTTTTCCAATGGCTCCTATATACATATAATGTATATATGCATATATGTTCATTTATTTTAGAGAGAGAGAGAGAGAGCACAAGTGGGGGAGGGCAGAGAGACGGAGAGAGATCTGAAGCAGGCTCCACACTGACAGCAGAGAGCCTGATGAGGGGCTCAAACTCACGAATGTGAGATCATGACCCGAGCCAAAGTCAGTAGCTTACCTGACTAAGCCACCTAGATGCCCCTGTATACATAGATAAAGTTTATTAGTTTGTTTGAGATTGAGTTTGAGATTGAGAGAGCGTGTGCATGAGAGTGCATATGAGAGCAAGGGAGGGGCAGAGAGAGAGAGAGAAAGAGAGAGTCCCAAGCAGGCTTCTAGCTGTCAGCACAGAGCCCTATGGCGCAGGGCTTGATCCCACGAATAGTGAGTTCTTCATAACCTGAGCGGAAATCCAGAGTCAGACGCTTAAGCAACTGAATCACCCAGGCACCCTTTTAAAAATTTCCTTCTTCTTTCTTCTTCTTTCTTCTCCTTCTCCTCCCCCTCCCCCTCCTCCTCCTTCTTCTTCTTCTTCTTCTTCTTCTTCTTCTTCTCCTCTCCTTCTCCTCCTCCTCCTTCTTTCTCCTTCTCCTTCTTTCTTTCTTTTTTTTGCTTTAAGATATAAATGGTCTCTAGTATTGCTCAGCAACTAGGAGGGGGAAACATGAAGGAAATGTTTGGATTGATCCAGTGCTGGGTGTGTGACAGTGTCAGGGAGGACCTGGGAAGAGGTTCAGGGGCACTGTAAATGGAGTTGTTGACGTGGTAGTGGGAAAGCAATACAGGTGAATGCCAACCGCCTAGGAGATAAGAAGCGTCCTGGGGGGGGTTGGGAGTGTGAAGTGAATGTATGGGAGTGAGACAGCAGGAGACATTTGAGGTCAAGCTTGTGTAAGGAATGTTCTGGGTGAGACAAGGTTTAAGGTGGGAACATTTAAGGACTGTCTTAAGTCACATATTTTGAGGCAAAGAGAGAAACTTTCTTCTGTGAATAGTACCACCTCCCACCAGTCACTCTAACTTGAAATTGGAATCACCCTAAGAATTTAGTATTTTTTTTTCCTCCCTCACATTTAGTTTAGCATCAGATCCTTTTGATTTTGTTTCCTAAACATCTTTTGATTGTAAAGACCTTGGTTGAAAATCTCTGAACTGCTAACAGTGTTTTGGCTCAGTCCTGATAGCCCCGCCCCCTTGATGCACTCTCCTTTAAAATTCAAATTGATTCTCATCACTCCAGGCTTAAATTCTTCCAAAGTTTCCCATTGCCTTAAGATCAGAATTCCTTGGGGTGGCAGACAAAATCCTTTGTATCGGTCACTGTTTACCTCTGCTTTCCTCACGCAGTTTCCTGTGACTTAAAGGTCCTTGGAAAACCTTACCTTCTCTTGGATCTTACTTTTTTAAGATTCCTTATGTCTGCAAGATAGGAGAACCCTTATTTCCTTTTCTGGGAGAAATGACTGTCAGAGTAGGAGTAGCTTTCTGAGCTCTAGAGGGGAAACACTGTTTATTTCACCAGTAAACTTCAGAGCCTGCCAGGGTGTCTGGCCAGCATACGTGCTTAATGGATATTATTTTTCAAGTTTATTTATTTATTGAGAGAGAAAGGGGGGGTAAGGGAGAAGGAGAGAGAGAGAACACGAACCAGTGGGGGAGGGGCAGAGGGAGAGAGGGACAGAAGATCTAAAGCTAGTTCTGTGTTGACAGCAGAGAGCCAACACGGGGCTTGAACTGATGAACTGTGAGGTCATGACCTGAGCCAAAGTCAGACACTTAACCAACTGAACCACCCAGGCGCCCCTATGGATGTTACTAAATGAAGAAAGAAAGAATGAATGTTGAAATCACCTTAGCTGGTGGCAGGAGTTGGGGTGGCAGACTGAGTCAGAGGCCAAACATGAGAGCTTACTAGCTGTGTTATATGGGACCAAATCACTAATACCTTTGCTTAGGGAGATTGCCTTGTCTACTGGGCAGCTGTCCTGCAGCGACCATCCTGACCCCCATTCCTATACAAATGATTAAATTGGGTAATCCTACCCTCCTATCTGCCAGCTGGGGACCTGTGTGACTTGTGATGAAAAGATGAGCTGGGTTGATCTGATTTTCTCCTGGGATGTGGGAATTAGGAAACAGATAAAGCGATAAGCTCCAGGAGCATAGGTTGAAAAGATACATCAAGAATTGTCAAAAAATATATAGGAGCTGCAGAGTGGCCCTGAAACTTATTTTTGTGACCTGTGCAATGTTTTCTAATATTTTGAAAGTGTTGCCAACATTTGAAAATTGGGGGAGTTTCACATTAAAATCTGGCTATTTGGCTTCTCTTATAAAATCTGAAGGCCTGATATGGCAAAAACAGACTGGAGCTGAGCGGTCTGCTCAACGCACTCTCTTCCCTCTTCACCATGGGTGCCATCCCCCTATACTGCTTACACCTGGCAAATTTCATTCACTTATATCATGTGCTCCGCCCCTGTAACCATCTGACAACCAACTTGTTGAAGGAATCTGTAGCAATGAGGGATTATATGCAAGCCAGGCCCATAGGGAACAGAACCCACGAAGAGAGAACTACTTGGTAGGAGTTGGGCAGCAGGTGAGAAAAGAGAGAGAGGATATAGCCACCAAGAGAGGGAAACCAGTTTCCAGAGATGTCTGGGTTCATGGGCTTCCCAGTTTCAGTACCTGCCCATAGTTACCCTCATCATAATTCCCTGTTCTTAAGATAATCTGCAATGCAATTAGCCAGGAGAAGGCAGGAAGTTAGTGGGAAATTGGTACAGAACAGCAATGAGGACAGTAAGATAGTGGTGTACCTAGATGACATTAGCCCCAAACAAGAAATTCTGATATGAATGTGGAATGTAAATTCTAAATTGTCAAGAGTTAGATCCTTGTTGACTGTGTATCCTGGCCTGGGAGGATTGGGGAAGGTGTAGTGAACAACTTCTGCTCAAGAGGACATTATAGTTAAAATTATCCTCAGAGGAAATCAAAAGCATCCTGGGAAGGGCTATGGGGATACAGGGTTCCAGAGACTTTGGAAGAAGGAATTGGGAAGTCTGGGGAGAAGAAATTTCTGAGAGATTTAAGGCTCAATCATCAATATTCATTACTAACTAATTTTCACTGTGTGTTGAAAAGAGAGGACTGTATTCAGCAAACGGAGAAAACTTCCTGAAAGAGGTGGCATTGGAGCTGCACATTTTATTGTTATTATTAATGTTTATTTATTTATTTTTGAGAGAGAGACAGACAGAGACCTACAGAAACTGAAGCAGGTTCCAGGTTCCCAGCTGTCAGCACAGAGCCCTATGCGAGGGTGGAGGATCCAACCCAGGAATCCTGGCACCGGACCCACTAGGCCACCCAGGCGTCCCCTCCCCTCCCTTCCCCCTTTTTTTAAATTTAAGTAGGCTTCATGCCCAGTGTGGAGCCTGACTTGGGGCTTGAAGTCATGACTCAGATCAAGACCTGAACTGAGGTCAAGAGTTGGACGCCTAACCAACTGTGCTACCCAGGCGCCCCTGCATCTTTAACATGAAATGGGTGAAAAGGAAATGTTTCACAGAGCTGCACCTGTAAAGGTCAAATTCTAAAGGGGAGAGCGGGCAGTTCGCAGTTAGTCTGGTGACAGGGGGCCTGTGTTTACCTTGAGTCACCCAGCAAGTTATTTCTATACCTTGGGGCCTTGGTTTTCATTATTTTAAGTTAAGAATCATAGTATTATGTTACTTCTAAGACTTACTTCCCACCCTAACCCACTTTTAATATTTCTTAATTTAGGATATATTCTACAACTGACAACCCCAAATGCTTGCTTTGCCACAGGGCATAGAAAATTTTTTGACAGTGTTATCACTAACTGGGTGTACATAAATTTAGCTGTCTACAGAAGGAAAATGTTAATTTTTGATAATTAGCTTAGTAATTTTCATTGATGGTGCCATGCAGCTGAATTTTAATTTGAATCCCAAAGTGTCACTTAGGCCTCTTCCAAAAGGTTACATTGCATTGAAGCATTGAAACAGTAAGTTATTATATATACAGATTAGTTGCCATGCATCAGGAATACAGTTAAAGGTAGAAATGGCCACCTCTCTTTCTAAATTTGACACGGAAGTTACAAATCTAGAAGAGGTTGGTTTGACCAACTGAAGTGTCTGAGGACACTGAATATTTAACTGTCATTAGTTTCCAGTTATCAAAAGAAGCTGTGTAGATTCCAGGGATTTGCAATTCAATTTAAAAAAGAGACAAGTTACCATATGATTTCACTCATGTGGAGTTTAAGAAACAAAACAAACAAGCAAAGGGAAAAAAATAAGAGAGACAAATTAAGAAACAGATTCTTAATTATACAGAACTGATCATGGGGGGGGGGGGGGATGGGTGAAATAGATGGGATTAAGGAATGCACTTGTCCTGATGACCACAGGGTGATGTATAGAAGTTTTGAATTACTGTATTGAATACCTGAAACTAATATAACACTGTATGTTAACTAACTAGAATTAACATAAAAAAATAAAGTAAAAAAGAAACCACGTTTATAACCAAAGAAGAAACATACACAGTGCTTGTCTATTATTTCTAAAGGTGCCAAGGAGATCAAGATACAACCATGGGTTACGTAAAACATCATGCCATCACGCTACACTTAGCCAGATGGTCAAAATGGTTATATAAGACTTGAGGCAGTGGAAGTGAGAAGGCTTACATTTAAACTTTGATTAAGGCACCCGAAGAAGAAAGCGGTACAATTATGATAATAGCCAACATTTACTGAATGGTTACTATGTGGCACTGTATTTTGTCTTTAGAGTTCTTATTTCAGCTTCAGGGCAACTTTATCAGATCAGTCAGTGGTGTTACCTTCATTTGGCAGTATAAGAAGGACAGGAGATAAATCCAGGAAGTTTGCCTCCAGACTCTCACTCACAGCCACTATGCTGTTACAACATTTATGTTGCATTAAAAAATTTTTTTTTAAATGTTTATTTATTTTTGGGGGGGAGGGCAGAGAGCTAAGGGGACAGAATCCCAAGCAGGCTCTGCGCTGTCAGCACAGAGCACAAGGTGGAGCTGGAACCCAGGAACCCTGAAATCATGACCTGAGCCGAAGTTGGACACTCAACCCATTGAACCACCCAGGTGTCTCTTTTTGTTGCATTTTCATGGATACACTTATACTTTTTAGGTTGCGTTACATTTAAATATAATGTATCCTTTTTTTTTCCCCAGTCAATGGCATTTTAAAATCAGAAATACCTGCCTGGTTGGATCAGGCGATGCATATCTTGCACGGCTCCAAATCAATCGTGGATCGGTGGGCAGGTGTTGCAAGTTGGAGGAAGTGAGCCTGATTTTCAGAACCCTATCATCTTTGAACTAGTGAAAGCTACTGAGAGAAAAGTGTCAGTAAGGAGAAATGTGTTCAGCGGTTTTGAAAGCTTTCCTCCATACGAAACGACCTACTTCTACCTGTCGGAATCCTTCTGAACCTTTCGATGCTCACCCCAAATGCCAGCTCCTTCAGGAAGTAGTGTCTTAGTTATATGAGAAGATATACGTGGGAGATATTTCCAAGTTATTACAAGGTGAATTTAGTTAGTGAAAGACGGATTTTATCATTAAAGCTACCCTCGCTCCTCTCCTGACCTCAGTTTCTCTAAACGGAAAGAAAGTGGTGGCTTAGCCTATCTCTTCCTTCGGTAATTCTACTCCCAGCCTCTACAGATTTCTGCCAAAGCTGCCTTGAAAAGCAACTCTCCTTCCTCAGACCTGCAGGCGGCGGCTCCTCCGCGTTGGCAGCTCAGCAGGGCGGGGCTGAGAAGCCGGAGAAGAGGCGGAGGCTCCGAGGGAAGCGCGGCGCGCAGCCACGTGACTTCCTTCCCAAGGAGCCTCAGCCGCTGGCCTCCCAGCAACCGGTGCGTCCCGCCTAACGACTCCTGCGCCTCCCGGTTGGCCCTCGGGGACGCTTGTGGCAAGGAGGCACCCACGGTCGCGCTGTTCATTGGCTCGAGCTGCCGTCGCTCAGGTGTGTTGCCGGAGCGCCCGCAGGCGGTGCTTCCGGAAGCCCCTCCCATTGGCCGCCGGCTTCGTGGCTGGCTGGCGGAGGCTGTCACTCCCGGGCGGTTTCCCTGTGGCCGCCGCTCAGCTGGGGGCGGGAGGAAGAGGGGCCGGACCGGGGCCTGACGAGCCGCCGCTGCCGCCACCGTCTTCGCGGCTGCTATGACCAGCGGGCGAGGCGCCCTCCGCAGCTCCGCGCAGCGCTAGTCGCGGCCGTGCGCCCGCCGTAGCTGTCTGTCCCCGGCGCAGCCGCTCCCGCGGCTCCCTCGGCTCTTCTCGCGCCGCCTGCGAGGCGAGGCGGAGGCAGGATGAAGATGACGGTGGATTTCGAAGAGTGTCTGAAGGACTCGCCCCGCTTCAGGTAACCGGCGAGGCCGCCCAGCGGCCGTCACCCCGGAGCTGTCTCCCCCGGGGGTGGGGGCGTGAAAGCAGGCCCGCTGAGCGCGCCGAGGGCCCTGCAGTCCGCGCCTTCCGACGAGGCCAGCGGCCGTTGTCGCAGCTCGGACCCGGCGAGGGCACTGCAACCCCAACCGACCCTTGCTGAGGGCTGAGGCTGGGCCGGGAGGGGGACGTCGCCCCCTCGTCTCGCTTCCTCACCCTCTGCCCTGGGGAGGAGCGCCCCAGACGCCGGGAGCACCGTCCGCTTCGAGGAACCAGGGTGCAGCCGCGTCCCCGGAGACTCGTGCCCTTTGCGGGCGCGCGCTCTCGTCCCCTTCCTCTTGCTGCTCTTTTCCCCTTCCTTCCGCTCCTTCTTCGTTTCCACTCCCACCCCACCCCCTCTTTGAGGAGCTTGCAGGGCACCCTCTTGCAGTTCACTTAGTTCCTCTTTGCGCTTTTCCGCTCCCCCTTACCCCGGGGAGGAAGGAGTGGGGCGAACTGGGACTGCTGCTGCTTGCGTGTCCCCTGCCAGGGGGGCGCTCCGGGAGGCGCTGGCGGTGGATTTGCACCGGAGTTGGGGGCGGGAGGGCTTTGACCAACCCGCATTCTATGCACCCTGACGCGAGACGGTCTGCTTTTCTTTCCACTTGAGCTCTCCCCGCTGTCGAGAGGTACTGGGCTGAGGGCTGAGGACTAAGACAAACAGTGCATTTCTGTTTTGAGAACGGAAGTAGGAGGGCCCTGAAGATTGCATGTGTGTTCCTCTTCCAGCAGCGTCCGTCCGGGAGGGCCCCGGATCACACTCGGATGCTCCCAGTGGATCTGTCACGTAAACCGACGTGGTGGCACTCCGATTCACATGGGCTGGCCTGCTTCCCATGTGAGAGGCGGCAGTCCCGAGGGCGTCCAAAGTACTTGTTCTTGACGTTCCGGGCATCCTAGGACACTCTTAATTGTTTTTGGAGAATAGTTTTGATAGATTGTATTTTATGGCCATTTATAAGGCTGTCCTTAGGCCTTAAAAAAAAAAATGCGGCCATAGACTTGAGTTAGACACTGACATTTCTTGAAAGCGCTCCCTGAGCGTTGGTGTGTGTGTGCCCGATGATCTCTAGGCCAAGCCTCATTGTAAATTCTTGTATCCTTCTCCTGGGAACTCACTGTTCGTTCTTATCACTGATTTCCCATTCTCTTTTCAGTGAAAAGCAAAGAAAAAGAACTGTAAAACTAAGGAACTCCTACGTCTAAGAGAAAATTTAAGAACCTGTTTTTGACTTTTGCTTTTTTTTTTGGCGGGGGAAGAGAGTTAATTTTATTTGGAGCTTAGGGCTAGGGTTGTTGCTTGTAAAAAGCTGCATCTGGTTTGATTGCTATTGTTGGTATTAGTTTTTAAAAGTTTTATGCTCCGTGTGAATAAAGGTCCCAGAGGAGACACACATGGGTTGCTTAGGACAGCTCTGTAGGTTACATACAGTCCAGACTGTGGCGAATGAAGTAATTTTTGAAGTGTACCTCAGAATACTCTGCTTTTTGTCAATTTTATTTATATGACCCAGCCTTTTTTTTTTTAAGTTTATTTATTTTGAGAGAGAGCGAGAGAGCATGAGCACACAAGCGGGGGAGGGGAAGGGGGGGCAGGAGAGAGAATCCCAAGCAGGCTCCTTGCTGTCAGTGCAGGCCTCCAAGTGTGGCTGGATCCCTCCAACCACAAGATCATGAGCTGAGCAGAAATCAACAATTGGAAGCTTAGCAGACTGAGCCACCCAGGTGCCCCAACTTTTTTTTTTTTTTTTTTTTTTAATGAAGTAACAGTGTTTTCCCTCTGGAGAATGTGGCTGTGTGCTCAATTTATTTCACATTTTAAGTTTGATGTTTTAAAAAAAGTTGAGAGAAGTGATATGGAAATACTTGTAGCCATTGGTTTTATTCATAGACCATGTGATGTCTCTGTTTTTGAAATCAAAGAATATAAAATAAGAGGGAAAGGTACTGATTAAGTTGTATGGAATATTATAGTGAATTTTGTTAAACTTGAATATAATGTCTGTTCAATTTTAATTAAATATTAGAGATTTTTCAAGAGTTGCTTCCAGTATTCCACTTATTGTTGGCTGCAACTTGGGAAGAGAAATCAAGATCCAAAGAACTCTAATATCTGGTATACATTTTTGGAACTAGATTAGATTTGCAAAAGAGGGAAGTACGCTGAGAAGTAAAAGTCTCATCATTCACATTCCTAATTTTTCCAGTCTTTCTATAACCCCATTAGTATGAAGTTTGTATATCATTTGAAAAGAATATTTTAGAGTCTTTTACTCATATGCTTTATGTATAAGAGAAACTTGACTTTTAAGAGTATTGTGCATGTTGTGGGGTGATATATTGAATCTTTCATATTAGGTTTGTGAGGGCTGGGCTTCTTTTCTTTCATTTTTGTTTTCTCATAGTAAGGCAGCTACACTATTTATTCCTTGTAGTGTCCTGATTTGTTGTGTTGTTTTTTTAAAAACTGATTCTTACTTTTATTTTCCTTCACAAGTGAATCTTAAAAAAATATACATTTTTTTTAATGTTTATTTTTGAGAGAGAGAGCAAGAGCATGAGCTCGGGTGGGGGGCAGAGGATCTGAAGCAGGCTCCGCCCTGACAGCAGAGAGCCTGATGTGGAGCTTGAACCCATGAACTGGGAGATCACAACTGAATCGAAGTTGGATTTTTTTTTTTAAATTTTTTTAATGCTTATTTTTGAGACAGAGAGAGATAGAGCATGAATGGGGGAGGGGCAGAGAGAGAGGGAGACACAGAATCGGAAGCAGGGTCCAGGCTCTGAGCCATCAGCCCAGAGCCTGACGCGGGGCTGGAACTCACGAACCGTGAGATCATGACCTGAGCTGAAGTCGGATGCTCAACCAACTGAGCCACCCAGGCGCCCCTCGAAGTCGGATTCTTAACTGACTGAGCCGTCGAGGCGCACCTTCACGAACGAATCTTATGGCATTTAAGTCTGGCGTGGAGACATAACTACCTTGGATACTATAGAATTGATGCAGAAGGCAGATCTTGCTGAAGAAAAATTTCATCAGTGTTCAAGTGTAAACATTAATTTTCTTGCTAAGTTGATAAGGAAAATAGTGGGGGGATTGGTTGAAGTAGGGAGAGGATGTTACTATTGCAACGTTGTCTTTAGTAATTTGAATAGAGCCAAAGCCAATGGTTACTTTTACATTCCAAAGCGCATTTTTTTGGTTTTGTTTTTCGATTGGAGGGCACATTTCATTGTGTAATTTTGTGTAAATAAAAATTCCCTTTTTAGTTTTTTAAAAACCAGTCTAAAGGTCAAAATCTTGTTCATCTAAAACTCTACAAGAAAGTACACGTTTAAGTGTACTTTTTTTTTTAAGTGGGAATTTTCCATTTTGACCAACATATCTTGAAGAAGTTTGAATTTGTTTGGACCCTAAGTTTTTGTGTAGTTGCTCTTTAAAATTTTATAAAATTTTAATAAAAATTGTGCTTTTCCTTTACTTAAACATATTATGGTTCATGCAGGAAGTGAATATTTTGTTTGAAACAAAAAGTTGAATGAATTTGCGCTTTCTGAATTCTGAAGCATTTTTGTTCTAACCAGTGTTCAAATGTAAAAATATTGGCATTAGCAAGTCTTTAAAACTTTAGTCATTACCTGATACATTTATGTTTTATCCTAGCCGGTGTTTATTGTGCACCATTCTGAAGGTTTTCCATTTGTAGTTTCTATTTCAAATCTGATCCTTGTTGGAAGAACTTAGGAAAACCATCTTAAAAAAGATGTTTTGTGGAGAAAGGTTTTAATGGGTGAAAGACATTGACATAAGATGTAATTATATATGTATTAGTTATGTTTTGCTCTTAAACTAGTGCCAATCCTGGCTGCATTGCCACTTTACCTTCCATCTTTGAAACAGATCCACTCCTAACAACTGACACTTTACACATGGCAAATATAGTGGGCGAGGGATGAGGGGAAATGTGTTTTCTTTCAGACACAATAGAATGGAATTAATTATAAAGTAGTCTTATCAGGAACCAAAATACAGGAATCCTGCTGTTCCCCATTGCAGCTTGTAATTCTTCATTTGATGTAATACCAACTGAAGTTGAACTAAGGAAGAACAAGCTTCTATAATGTGCCAGATTTCATGCTTTTATAGCTATTCTCTCACTGAATGTTAAAATATATTGTGAGGAATTATCCTCATTTTTAAAATAAAAAAATCCCAAACTCAATCTTTTGAGAAGTTAAATTCACTTTAAAAAAAAAAATGTTTATTTATTTTGAAAGAGAGAAAGCTCGTGCATGCAGGTGCGAGTGGGGGACGGGTCTGAAGAGAGGGAGAGAGAATTGCAAGCAGGCTCCACACTCTCATGACCTGAGCTGAGGTCGAGAGTTGGACACCTAAACTCCTGAGCCACCCAGGTGCCCGTAAATTCACTTTCTTAAAAGTAGATTTTCAAATGGTGGACCTGGAAGTGAATTCACTCTTGTGCTCTCTCTCAAGCCACAGGCATTAATTAGCTGCATTAATTAAATTTGCATTAGGTATGTTTATGATGTTTGTTATCATACAGAAATTTAAAAACTGACTTTTGTGTATTGCCTAGAAAAGTCTCCCCTAGGCCATTATTATTTATAGGATATTTTTCTATCATTTCATAGTAATTTTTAGTTTTATGTAATGCAACTGGAGTTTAGTTTTGAGAGATCATCTACTTTTCTTTCCTTCCTAATGGAAGCCACTTGTCCTAACACCTTTTATTGAATAATTTTCTCCCTCTTGATTTAATATTACTTACATACATACATACATACATATGTATTTTTCTGTATTCTCCTTTTCACTAATGTATTTATCTATTCTTCAAATGTCAATATTTAAAATACTTTATAGTCTGTTATGATACCTGGTGGGACAAGTTTACCATAATTTTTTTTCAGAAATTTACTGACTGTTCTTGAGTATTTTGTCTTTGCAGTAGTTTCTTCAATTTCAGAAGAGGGTATGCCTTTTTAATGCATTTTGGCCTAATTTCTTTAAAACTTTTTCTTATGTAAAATTTCAGTGATGATCCAACTATATCTGTTTACAAGAAACATTTAGTTTTTTCTTTAACAACCGTTTATTTTTATTTATTTATTTTTAAGTAATCACACCCAATGTGGGGCTCAAACTCATATAAGAAGCATACTTTAGAGGTGCCTGGGTGGCTCAGTCAGTTAAGCCCCCGACTCATGATTTGATGATCTCATTGTTCGATGGTTTGAGCCCTGCCTTGGGCTCTGTGCTGACAGCTCAGAGCCTGCAGCCTAGCTCTGTCTCTCTCTGCCCCTCCCCTGCTCATGCTTTGTCTCTCTCTCTCAAAAATAAATATATGTTTAAGAAAGTTAAAACAAAAGCATACTTTAGATTCAAAGGTGCAAAAAGATTGGAAGTAAAGGGACAAAAAAGATAACTCATTCAAACAATACTCAAAAGACAGCTGAATGACTATACTAATGTCAGCTAAAATATATCTTAAGACAAAAATTACTAAAGATAAAGGACATTTTATAATAATAAAATAGTCGATCCATCAGGAAGACATAACACCTACAAACATGCATTTAGCAGAGCACCAAAATACATAAAGCAAAAATTGACAGAATTGAAGGAACAAATAGAGAGTTGGAGACATAAATATATATTTTTTAATGTTTATTTTATTTTTGAGAGAGAGAGGGAGACAGAATTGCAAGCAGGCTCTATGCTGCCAGTGCAGAGCCCGATGTGGGGCTTGAATGCACGAATTGTGAAATTATGACCTAAGCCAAGATCAAGGTTGGACACTTAATGGACTGAGCCACCCA